>NC_135237.1:217997245-218325578 GCF_051348905.1 Ranitomeya variabilis
AGCATCTCAGGTCTGATCATCATCTGATGTCATCTGGTCTTCATCTTGATGTCTTCTTCTTGGTTCTTTAAAAAAATATTTATTATAATTCTTTTGAAATAGATGATAGCATGTAAATTTTGTAGAGACCGTGTGTCATGTGTCAATCAAAGTCCATAAATTCAAATGTTGATAGGAAAACAAAGTTCATAGATGAAATGTAGCTTTAATATCTGTGCAGTGTCACCTGGACACACCTGGACTTACATTGGCTCGCCTTGGAAGTCATCTGGAATCCTCCATATCATCCGCACTGGTCTTGGAACAGGTGTGACGTCTTTGGTCAGCACAGCAAGGGTTAAAATGACTCTTCCTTGCTAATCATAGCACCATAACCAGTCCTTAGTGCACAGGACACATGTCAGGGTTGCAGCTTCCTGACAATTACCTTTTTGTTCACCAGCTTTCATGGAAATCTTATAGGTGATAGGAAACCACTGGAACATGATAAAACATGATAACACAGTTCATCTTAGCATCATAGGATCATCGTCCTCTCCAATTGTGGTTGTCCGTTTAGATACTGTACTCATAGTTGTCAGTGATGGATACTGCAGTTGTGGTTGTCAGTGGTGACATGAATTGCAATTGACACAGTCTATTATTACTCAGAAATCATATAGCATTGTTACCTTGTGGAACTTCTGGATAATGGCTTTTTCTTCTTGCAACTTTTAAGAATCAATTGAATTTAGAAATATGAAAAGTCTTTATTAACTTAACTCCAGTATCTTGATTGAAGTCTTCATTCCCTATTCTATACCAAATCTGGTAATTTTCCTAACCTATAATATCACAGCGTACCATAGCAATCAATAATATCCATATAATTATCAGAATATTAATATGGAATTCATATTTGGAAAAATAAAATAATAAATGATAATACATTATTAACCATATTCTTCATGTGATAGAATATTTTAATGTTATAGGTGTAATTTCTTTTTGAACCCATAGAAGTCAGTGTGTCTTTTATGTAACAAATGTTTCCCTCTATATTAATAAAACTTTATTAATAAACTATATTTATTAGGCCAATAATATGTAAGAATGTATAGCCATGACCCAAAATAAGAATATATATGAATGAATGAGTGAAAGAATTGTATTTAACTCCGAATTGAAACATTTCTCTTATAATGAAACCATGTGATCACTATACTTAACAAAGCAATATTCATGTACTAGACACTACTCCATTAAATATTCAGGTTTTCTTGAGATAAAAAATAAAAATTAAGAATAAAATTAAATAAGAAAAAATTAAAAATGAGAATAAAAATAAGGCTTTTATATGTTGATGATAAATGCAGACAAATGCATGTCTCAGTAACAAATTCCCTTAATATTTCCCTTGTCTAGATGTTTTTGTATTTGTCATAACCTTGTATTACCAGAATATTGAAATTATGCAACTTTGCATATAATACCCTTAATTAGAGTAAAAAAAGTTTATAATACTTAATGTTATTATACCCAATAGTACCTTATTAATATATCTTCTTTATTAAAATGTGTGAAGAAGTATTGATGAAATGTGATGATGTAATCAGGATCAAAAACACATTTCCCCCTTATTACGAAAAAATATTATTTTATGAAAAAATTAATTTGTAAAAACTAAAATTAAAAATAATTATTTTAGAACTGTCATATCAGCTTGTGTGCCCATCTATGTAACCATTAAAATAAAACACTGAATACCATAAAATTATCATTTTGAAAAAATGTTCTAAATGTGGATTTTCTTGATAAACCATATTGATGTGTGATTGCACTTATTCACTATTAACTAAATCAAGAAATAATAATTACTAAAGAAATATAGAAATATATGTTGAGTAAATAATATTTATAGAATACCATGAGGCCTCTCTCATACTGTACATACACATTCCACGTTATAGTCACTCTTAGCAGCTGCTCATACATGCATCTGTCACTCAGACTGTGACACATATATAAGTTCACAATACATATTTCACATACAAAGGTAAGAATACATGTATATTAACCCAAATTATTGTATCTTTATCAATGCGCATTGTAAGCTATTAGATTTAATATTTTAATATGTCTTTGAATATTCCCCAGATACATATTACCTAACACTTTGTAAACCATTTTATAGATAGAAAGACTCATCCATATGAAACTTGAGCCTTAGTTCTAACCATATATTTGGTGCAGGGCCTGCAACTGAATCCATTTGACTTGCAAAGGCTGAGGGCTACTCAAAAGTTCTGAGATTACCAGCTTTAAACTGAAACAGGGTTGTATGGTATCCCTATTATTAGCCCACAATACAGATGCCACCTGTTGGGACATGTCAAACACCATGCAGTAAAACTATATTATATATATATTATTACCATGCAAAGAAAACAAATTCTAGATTATTAGTTATGTATTATTTCTTTTAAGTGTTAAATATATAAAATGATGTAATTTATTATAACTTCCTGTGTAAATAAAGACATAAATCCATGTAAGAGTTTTTTGATCAATTCCTGCTTTGAGATTAAAGGGAACCTGTCACCTGAATTTGGCAGGACCGGTTTAGGGTCATATGGGCGGGGTTTTCGGGTGTTTGATTCACCTTTCCCTTACCCGCTGGCTGCATGTTGGCTGCAATATTGCATTGAAGTTCATTCTCTGTCAAACACCCGAAAACCCCGCCCATATGACCCTAAACCGGTCCCGCCAAATTCAGGTGACAGGTTCCCTTTAAAATTATAAGGAAAAACAAAAGATAAAATGTAAACATCAAACTCATACAGAAACAAAACAATTTAAATGTTATACATATGTATATATCTATAATATAATGCTGGGAGCGTCACTCTGTCCGAAGCCTTTATAGACTGCGCAAGCGCCGGCGCAGTCTGGACCCTACAGAGTGATGCTCCCAGGAGATTGCGGTATGCGTAAGCACTGAACGCACACCGCGATCTCCAACGGAGAACCAGGGACGAGCCAGGAGGGTGAGTATGCAATATTTAGCTGTCCCCCGTTCCATCGATGAGCGCTGCTCCATCCTCTGCCTGTGACGTTCAGTTCAGATGGCACGATGACGCGCTTAATGCACGCCGCCCTCTGACTGAACAGTCACAGCCAGAGGATGTGGAGGATGGAGCAGCGTCGATTGAACGGGGGACAGGTAAATATAGCAAGTGCCGGGGGCCTGAGCTAGCGGCGACTCCGGCACCTGACCCCCACAGCGCGCCGGTGTCCCCGCCTGCTCAGGCACTCAGCGCACAGCCTCCCGCACTCACCAAAGCCGCCGGCACTCTGCACCGCCACGCACAGCCGCCGGCACTCTGCACCGCCACGCACAGCCGCCGGCACTCTGCACCGCCACGCACAGCCGCCGGCACTCTGCACCGCCACGCACAGCCGCCGGCACTTGGCACCGCCACGCACAGCCGCCGGCACTCGGCACCGCCACGCACAGCCGCCGGCACCGCCACGCACAGCCGCCGGCACCGCCACGCACAGCCGCCGGCACCGCCACGCACAGCCGCCGGCACCGCCACGCACTCGGGCAGTAGAGCCGGAGAGAGAAAGATGGGAGCAACATATGGCAGAATGGAAACAGGAACAGGAAGAATGGGTGCAGCACATTAAAACAGAATGGGGGCGCGGGATGGGAGCAGCACATGATAGAATGGGGGCGCGGGATGGGAGCAGCACATGATAGAATGGGGCACGGGATGGGAGCAGCACATGACAGAATGGGGGCGCGGGATGGGAGCAGCACATGACAGAATGGGGGCGCACACATGACAGCGTGGGGTGCAGGATGGGAGCACATGACAGGATGGGGCGCAGGATGGGAACACATGATAGAATGGGGGCAGAGGATGGGAGCAGCACATGACAGAATGGGGGCACTCACATGACAGGATGGGGGTGTAGGATGGAGCAGCATATGACAGGATGTGGGCGCAGGATGGAGCAGCACATGATAGGATGGGAGCGCAGGATGGAGCAGCACATGACAGGATGGGGCGCAGGATGGAGCAGCACATGACAGGATGGGAGAGCAAGATGAAAGCAGCACATACCAGGATGGAGACCATATACCAATATAAATGCTCGCCACCCGGGCGTAGAACGGGTTCAATAGCTAGTTTTATATATATTAATGTAATTCTAAGTATTACTACTGGAGTAAATTTTAATTATTTCACTATACATATAAAAATACAGTTATACAATCTCTATATATGTATCTACAAAACTATAGAACTACAGAATTATACTGTTTAACCCCTTTCTGACCTCGAACGGGATAGTACGTCCTAGGTCAGAACCCCCGCTTTGATGCAGGCTCCGGGGTGAGCCCACATCAAAGCCAGGGACATGTCATCTGTTTTGAACAGCTGACATGTGCCCGCAATAGCGACGGGTGGAATCGCAATCCACCCGCCGCTATTAACTAGTTAAATGCCGCAGTCAAATGCTAACAGCGGCATTTAACCGGCGCTTCCGGCCATTGGGCCAGAAATGAGCGCATCGCCGACACCCGTTACATGATCGGGGATCAGCGATAGGTTTGCATAGTAACCATAGAGGTCCTTGAGACCTCTATGGTTACTGATGCCGGTTTGCTGTAAGCGCCACCCTGTGGTTGGCGCTCATAGCAAGCCTGCAATTCAGCTACATAGCAGCGATCTGATGATTGCTCCTATGTAGCTGAGCCGATCGAGTTGTGCCAGCTTCTAGCCTCCCATAGAGGCTATTGAAGCTTTGCAAAAGTAAAAAAAAAAAGTAAAAAAAATGCGAAAAAAGTAAAAAAAAATATATAAAAGTTTAAATCACCCCGCTTTCGCCCCATTCAAAATAAAACAATAAAAAAAATCAAACCTACACATATATAATATCGCAGCGTTCAGAATCGCCCTATCTATCACTAAAAAAAAGCACTAACCTGATCGCTAAACAGCGTAGCGAGAAAAAAATTTGAAACGCCAGAATTACGTTTCTTTGGTCGCCGCGACATTGCATTAAAATGCAATAACGGGCGATCAAAAGAACTTATCTGCACAAAAGTGGTATCAATAAAAACGTCAGCTTGGCATGCAAAAAAGGAGCCCTCAATCGACCCCAGATCACGAAAAATGGAGACGCTACTGGTATCGGAAAATGGCACATTTTTTTTTTTTTTTTTTTTTTTTTGCCAAGTTTGGAAATTTTTTTCATCACTTTAATGAAAGAGAACCTAGACATGTTTGGTGTCTATGAACTCGTAATGACCTGGAGAATCATAATGATAGGTCAGTTTTAGCATTTAGTGAACCTAGTAAAAAAGCCAAACAAAAAACCAGTGTGGGATTGCACTTTTTTTGCAATTTCACCGCACTTGGAATTTTTCACGGAAAAACGGAAAATCCCAAGGTCATGAAGGGGTTAAAATAATTGCAGATTACTAAATAATGCATTGTATAACACATTTACACATCATATAATATAATTACATTTTTTAGCCAATTTCTAAACCAAATTTTATCTCCATGTCAATAAATAATGTCTTGAAAAGCTTTATTTAAAATTGTCATTTTTAGACTTTTAGATTTTTTGAAGAGCTCTGATAATGGAGTCTTCAGCTCACCTCCCATGCTCACCTGTTTCTGTCAATTTCCGACATTTTTACAGAGAGATCTGACCCGTCAGCTTTTAACCCTTTCAATGCAACTTCTTTAGAGGACTCCTGAACTTTTGGTAGGGCTTATAACAAATGTGTAATTTTCTTCGTACGTCATAGATTTGATTTTGGAGATAACTCAGTTTTGGAGATTTTGATTTTGGCATCGGATAATATTTAATTATGTCTGTTTTCAAAAACTGTCTGTTTTCCTTTCAAGATTCTCATGTTTTCTAGAAAAATAAAGGGATTGCACACATTCAAATAAAAAATATTTTTGTGACGCAATAACACAAGATACAGAATTTAGGAATCCAAATTTGTTTACAAAACAATTTATCATTGATTGTGTATTGAAATTTGTAATGGCAGTTTTGTACAACCTTTCAAATATGGACATGAATGTAAAAGTACATTCTTTCTGGCCAATCCTTAATTTTAGAAGAATATCAATATCTGGATAATTTTCTTTTGATCCACAGAATATCAAAATTTTTATCTTCCTATATTGGTTATTTCTTCACGGAACTCATCATCATTCTGAATTTTCAATTATAACCTTCTGGAAAAAGTTACTGAAAGCCACATTTTAAACAACAGATTTTTCTCCTCATTACTCAAATCAAACTTAGCAGCAAAAAAACAGATGAAACATTTGGCCATCTGGCGCAATCCGGTCGCTAATACAACTCTGAGAAAAAAAAAACGGATTCAGCAAAAAAAAAAAAAAAGGATCCTTTTTTCAAAACTTGCCGGATTGTGCCTGAAGGCATAAACCTGATGTGCGAAAGTAGCCTAACTATCCATATATCTATCTACATCTATCTATCTCGTTCCTTCTGTCTATCTATGTATCTATCTATGTATCTGTCTGTCTATGTGTGTAATAGAGTGTGGGTTGGACAAGACATGACATCACAAATTCTTTTTTGTTCAAAATATATCTTTATTTAGCTTTCAAAAACGCATACAAACCCGCATCAAAAACCTCGCAAAAAAAGCGACAAAACCACGCAAAAACCGCATCAAAAATGCACCTGCGTTTTCTGCCAAGACCTGCGTATTTAGTGCAGAAAAATCCGCAGGCAAATCTGCAACGTGTGCACATACCCTAATGCTAGTGCTTGTCAATCCATCTGGCACCTGTTAGTCCTCACTCATAGGTTCTGTGTCGAATCCTTGTGACTTGAAGTTTTGTAGTGGAATTCCTGAAAACTTGCAAAATTGAAGTTTAGCGAAGCTCTTCTCTTCCCCCGTGTGCAAGGAAAAAAAAATCCACGCAAAAATAGCACAAAGAATCAAATCTGGCTGGCTTGGCCAATGTTAAATATGCTTTTTTTGCACATTTATTTAATCAGGACTCTTTAACAGATGCGTTACTCTTAAAGATAAATCTCATGATATTTTTATAAAAAATTTAGTGGTTTATTGGATTGTTCACAGAAAAAAAACACATTGCAGCAAAACATGAAATAATTATAATAGTTAAACATAGATTGTCCATTTGTCCATATCAGTGTTTGTTCCACATCTTTCCCAAAGTTCTGAATGGTAAATGGTGTTTGTCCCTGACATGGAGTATGGTATTAGTCATCCTTGTTAACTTCACATACCAGCTGTTCATTTCTTCTGTGTTTCATCTGAAGTCCATGGAGAATGAAGAGAAGATGCCCAATGTTATGACCCCAATGACGAGGGTCTCAGAGATATCAGCAAGTCTGCGAAGTACAAAAATCCAGCTCATAGGGCAGTGGTAACTGGGTTGACCATATATCTACTCCTAACGCCAACACTAGAAGTAGCCGGGGAACATGCCTACGTTGGTCGCTAGATGTCTCGCGCCAGCCGGAGGACTAACTACCCCTAGAAGAGGAAAACAAAGACCTCTCTTGCCTCCAGAGAATAGACCCCAAAAGTAGGATACAAGCCCCCCACAAATAATAACGGTGAGGTAAGAGGAAATGACAAACACAGAGATGAACTAGGTTTAGCAAAGAGAGGCCCGCTTACTAATAGCAGAATGTAGTAAGATAACTTATATGGTCAACAAAAACCCTAACAAAATTCCACACTGGAGATTCAAGAACCCCCGAACCGTCTAACGGCCCGGGGGGAGAAATCCAGCCTCCCTAGAGCTTCCAGCAAGGAAAGGATACAGATAATGAACAAGCTGGACAAAAATGCAAAACAAAAACAAATAGCAAAAAGCAAGGAAGCGGACTTAGCTTAATCAAACAGGAACCAGGATCAGTAGACAAGAGCACTACAGATTAGCTCTGATATCAACGTTGCCAGGCATTGAATTGAAGGTCCAGGGAGCTTATATAGCAACACCCCTGACCTAACGACCCAGGTGAGCATACAAGGGATGATAGACATACCCAGAGTAAAATCACTAGTAGCCACTAGAGGGAGCCAAAAGGTAAATTCACAACAGTACCCCCCCCCTTAGTGAGGGGTCACCGAACCCTCACCAAGACCACCAGGGCGATCAGGATGAGCGGCGTGAAAGGCACGAACTAAATCGGCCGCATGCACATCAGAGGCGACCACCCAGGAATTATCCTCCTGACCATAGCCCTTCCACTTGACCAGGTACTGAAGCCTCCGCCTGGAGAGACGAGAATCTAAGATCTTCTCCACCACGTACTCCAACTCGCCCTCAACCAACACCGGAGCAGGAGGCTCAGCAGAAGGAACCACAGGCACAACGTACCGCCGCAACATTGACCTATGAAATACGTTGTGAATGGCAAACGACACCGGAAGATCCAGGCGAAAGGACACAGGATTAAGGATCTCCAATATCCTGTAAGGACCAATGAATCGAGGCTTAAATTTGGGAGAGGAGACCTTCATAGGAACAAATCGAGAAGACAGCCATACCAAATCCCCAACACGAAGTCGGGGACCCACACCGCGGCGGCGGTTGGCAAAACGCTGAGCCTTCTGTGACAACTTCAAGTTGTCCACCACATGATTCCAGATCCGCTGCAACCTATCCACCACAGAATCCACTCCAGGACAGTCAGAAGGCTCCACATGTCCCGAGGAAAAACGAGGATGGAAACCGGAGTTGCAGAAAAATGGCGAAACCAAGGTGGCAGAACTAGCCCGATTATTAAGGGCAAATTCAGCCAACGGCAAGAAGGTCACCCAATCATCCTGATCAGAAGAGACAAAACACCTCAAATACGCCTCCAGAGTCTGATTAGTTCGTTCCGTTTGTCCGTTAGTCTGTGGATGAAAAGCGGAGGAAAACGACAAATCAATGCCCATCCTACCACAAAAAGATCGCCAGAACCTGGAAACAAACTGGGATCCTCTGTCCGACACAATATTCTCAGGAATGCCGTGCAAACGAACCACGTTCTGGAAGAACACAGGAACCAGATCAGAAGAGGAAGGCAGCTTAGGCAAAGGAACCAGATGGACCATCTTGGAGAAACGATCACATATCACCCAGATGACAGACATGCCCTTAGACACCGGAAGATCCGAAATGAAATCCATAGAGATGTGTGTCCAAGGTCTCTTCGGGACAGGCAAGGGCAAGAGCAAACCGCTGGCACGAGAACAGCAAGGCTTAGCTCGAGCACAAGTACCACAGGACTGAACAAATGACCGCACATCCCTTGACAAGGAAGGCCACCAAAAGGACCTGGCCACCAGATCTCTGGTGCCAAAAATTCCCGGGTGCCCTGCCAACACTGAGGAATGAACCTCGGAAATGACTCTGCTGGTCCATTTAGCAGGCACAAACAATCTGTCAGGTGGACAAGAGTCAGGCCTACCAGCCTGAAATCTCTGCAACACACGTCGCAGATCTGGAGAAATAGCTGACAAGATAACTCCTTCCTTAAGAATACCCTCAGGTTCAGCGACTCCAGGAGCATCAGGCACAATGCTCCTAGACAGAGCATCGGCCTTCACATTCTTAGAACCTGGTAAATACGAGACCACAAAGTCAAAACAGGAGAAAAACAATGACCAGCGGGCCTGTCTAGGATTCAGGCGTTTAGCGGACTCGAGGTACATCAGATTTTTGTGATCAGTCAAGACCACCACACGATGCTTAGCACCCTCGAGCCAATGACGCCACTCCTCAAATGCCCACTTCATGGCCAACAACTCCCGATTGCCCACATCATAATTTCGCTCTGCCGGCGAAAACTTCCTAGAGAAAAAGGCACAAGGTCTCATAGTAGAGCAACCAGGGCCTCTCTGCGACAAAACGGCCCCTGCCCCAATCTCCGAAGCATCCACCTCAACCTGAAAGGGAAGTGAGACGTCAGGCTGGCACAAAACAGGCGCCGAAGTAAACCGGCGTTTCAACTCCTGGAAAGCCTCCACGGCAGCAGGAGCCCAGTTAGCTACATCAGAGCCTTTCTTGGTCATATCCGTCAGCGGTTTAACAACGCTAGAGAAATTTGCGATAAAACGACGGTAGAAGTTAGCAAAACCCAAGAACTTCTGAAGACTCTTAACTGACGAGGGTTGAGTCCAATCATGAATAGCTCGGACCTTGACTGGATCCATCTCCACAGCAGAAGGGGAAAAAATGAACCCCAAAAAGGGAACCTTCTGTACACCAAAGAGACACTTTGAGCCTTTTACAAACAAAGAATTTTCACGCAGAATCTCAAAAACCATCCTGACCTGCTCCACATGCGAGTCCCAATCATCAGAAAAAACCAGAATATCATCCAGATAAACAATCAAAAATTTATCCAGATACTTCCGGAAAATGTCATGCATGAAGGACTGAAAAACTGAAGGTGCATTAGAGAGCCCAAATGGCATCACCAAGTACTCAAAATGACCTTCGGGCGTATTGAATGCGGTTTTCCATTCATCGCCCTGCCTAATGCGCACAAGGTTGTACGCACCACGAAGGTCTATCTTGGTGAACCAC
Organism: Ranitomeya variabilis; assembly: GCF_051348905.1. NCBI lineage: Eukaryota > Metazoa > Chordata > Amphibia > Anura > Dendrobatidae > Ranitomeya > Ranitomeya variabilis. The sequence goes on from NC_135237.1 coordinate 218,007,850, forward strand.
TTGGCACCTTTAATCCGGGCAAACAAATCTGACAACAGCGGCAAAGGATACTGAAATTTGACAGTGATCTTATTTAAAAGCCGATAGTCAATACAAGGCCTCAAAGATCCGTCCTTTTTGGCCACAAAAAAGAATCCCGCACCAAGAGGGGAAGAAGAAGGACGGATATGCCCCTTCTCAAGAGACTCCTTGATATATGAACGCATCGCGGTATGTTCAGGTACCGACAAATTAAACAGTCTCCCCTTAGGAAACTTACTGCCAGGAATCAAATCTATTGCACAGTCACATTCCCTATGAGGAGGCAGTGCACTGGACTTAGACTCGCTGAAGACATCCTGATAATCAGACAAATACGCCGGAACTTCCGAAGGCGTAGAAGATGCAATAGACAAGGGCAGGGAATCTCCGTGAATTCCATGGCAGCTCCAGTTTGACACTGACATAGCCTTCCAGTCCAAGACTGGATTATGGGTCTGTAACCATGGCAAACCCAAAACAACCAAATCATGCATTTTATGTAGAACAAGAAAACGTATTACCTCCCGATGTTCGGGAGTCATGCACATGGTAACCTGTGTCCAAAACTGCGGTTTATTTTTTGCCAATGGCGTAGAGTCAATACCCCTAAGAGGGATAGGATTTTCCAATGGCTCAAGCACAAATCCGCAGCGCTTGGCAAATGACAGATCCATAAGGCTCAGGGCAGCACCTGAGTCCACAAACGCCATGACAGGATACGATGACAGTGAGCAAATCAAAGTTACAGATAGAATAAATTTAGGTTGCAAATTACCAATGGCGACCGGACTAACAACCTTAGTAAGACGTTTAGAGCATGCTGAGATAACATGTGTAGGATCACCACAGTAGTAACACAAGCCATTCTGGCGTCTATAAATTTTCCGCTCATTTCTAGTCAGGATTCTATCACATTGCATTAAATCAGGTGCCTGTTCAGACAACACCATGAGAGGATTTGCGGTTTTGCGCTCCCGCAACCGCCGGTCGATTTGAATAGCCAGGGCCATAGAATCATTCAGACCTGTGGGAATGGGAAAACCCACCATCACATTCTTAATGGCTTCAGAAAGGCCATTTCTAAAATTTGCAGCCAATGCACTCTCGTTCCACTGGGTCAGCACGGACCATTTCCGAAATTTTTGGCAATACACTTCAGCCTCGTCCTGGCCCTGAGACATCGCCAGCAAGGCTTTTTCTGCCTGAATCTCAAGATTGGGTTCCTCATAAAGCAAACCGAGCGCCAGAAAAAACGCATCAATGTCAGCCAATGCCGGATCTCCTGGCGCCAGCGAGAAGGCCCAATCCTGAGGGTCGCCCCGTAAAAAAGAAATAACAATTTTTACTTGCTGAGCGGAGTCTCCAGATGAACAGGGTCTCAGGGACAAAAACAATTTACAATTATTCCTGAAATTTCTAAATTTAAATCGGTCTCCGGAAAACGGTTCAGGAATCGGTATCTTAGGTTCTGACATAGGATTTCTGATAACATAATCTTGTATGCCCTGCACACGAGCAGCAAGCTGGTCCACACTTGTAATCAAGGTCTGGACATTCATGTCTGCAGCAAACACAAGCCACTCAGAGTTAAAGGGGAAAAGAAAAAAAAATGAGAGAGAGAAAAAAAAACTCAGAACTTTCTTTCTTATAATCCCGCTTCTGCAATGCATTACATTTAATACTGGCCTGGCAAACTGTTATGACCCCAATGGCGAGGGTCTCAGAGATATCAGCAAGTCTGCGAAGTACAAAAATCCAGCTCATAGGGCAGTGGTAACTGGGTTGACCATATATCTACTCCTAACGCCAACACTAGAAGTAGCCGGGGAACATGCCTACGTTGGTCGCTAGATGTCTCGCGCCAGCCGGAGGACTAACTACCCCTAGAAGAGGAAAACAAAGACCTCTCTTGCCTCCAGAGAGTAGACCCCAAAAGTAGGATACAAGCCCCCCACAAATAATAACGGTGAGGTAAGAGGAAATGACAAACACAGAGATGAACTAGGTTTAGCAAAGAGAGGCCCGCTTACTAATAGCAGAATGTAGTAAGATAACTTATATGGTCAACAAAAACCCTAACAAAATTCCACACTGGAGATTCAAGAACCCCCGAACCGTCTAACGGCCCGGGGGGAGAACTCCAGCCTCCCTAGAGCTTCCAGCAAGGAAAGGATACAGATAATGAACAAGCTGGACAAAAATGCAAAACAAAAACAAATAGCAAAAAGCAAGGAAGCGGACTTAGCTTAATCAAACAGGAACCAGGATCAGTAGACAAGAGCACTACAGATTAGCTCTGATATCAACGTTGCCAGGCATTGAACTGAAGGTCCAGGGAGCTGATATAGCAACACCCCTGACCTAACGACCCAGGTGAGCATACAAGGGATGATAGACATACCCAGAGTAAAATCACTAGTAGCCACTAGAGGGAGCCAAAAGGTAAATTCACAACAGCCCAAGGTGACAGCCCCACGTGACAGCCCCTCCACATCTTAAGAGCTGTGATTATATGTGTGTCCCATAGACCACGTTTTCTCTCTATATGGTGTTGACTTATACTCTGAGCTAAATATACATAAATAGCTTTTTGTAATGTCAGCGAGAGGCAATGTGCTCAGTACAGAATTGAGAATAAGAATAATTCAGTTAATTAATATTTAACACAGTCTTTGTATGTTTCAGAGGTTGAGAGCTGTGGTTATCAGTGGTGGCATGACTCAGGAATCATATAGCATTGTTACTTTGTGGAACTTCTGGATAACGGCTTTTTCTTCTTTCAACTTTTAAGAATCAATTGAATTTAGAAATATGAAAAGTGTTTATTAACGTAACTCCAGTATCTTGATTGAAGTCTTTATTCCCTATTCTATACCAAATCTGGTAATTTTCCTAACCTATAATATCACAGCGTACCATAGCAATCAATAATATCCATATAATTATCAGAATATTAATATGGAATTCATATTTGGAAAAATAAAATAATAATAAATGATAATACATTATTAACCATATTCTTCATGTGATAGAACAGGCAGAGAAATGGTCCAGGAAGTGGGTGGGTGAGCCTGGGATCCAGTATATGACGGCTACTCTGAGGGAGAGGGGACAAAAGAGCCTGATGGTGTGGACCTCAAAAGAAGAAAATAAGAGTTGATGGAGCTGGGGGGATGACCTGGAAAGTGCATTGTGGGGACAGGAGTATGCCGACTCCACCACCATGTCTGTTTGTGGGTCTCGGGGAAAGGTGAGACCGTGTCAGAATCCTGAATCCAGGTTTCCGTTAGGGCCAACAGATTAAGAGAGTTTTTCAGAAAGTAATTGTGTAGGAAAGGAAGCTTGTTACATACAGACGGCGGATTCCAAAGGGCACAATTAAAAGGAGATTAAGGAGTGCAACTAATATTAGTAAGATTATTAAGGTTTTTATGTGAGGTAGGGTAGGAGTTGAGGTTAGTGGATGGTGGACCAGGGTTGGGGGAGATGTCCCCTGAAATCAGTAGGAGTAGGAAGATAAAGAGCAAGTAGTTTTTGGAATTGTATGAAGTTTTTTGTTCACTGTGTTTGGGCAAGATGGGCTGAGGTTTTTCAGGAAGGTGAGAAGTGCATGGGAGCTGTACATGGGAGAGGGAAGGAGAGAGGAGCTGATGTGTATGAGTCGCGATGGAGGGATTGGGCGGTGAATGTGGATTGCAAGGGAACATAGGAGGATAGGAATAAAGCACATGGATAGAAGGAAGAGCAGAGTGTGGGTTACCTGACTCCTGCCCTGACTAATTGCCATGGAATAACAGCTGTATCATAATGCTCATCTTCGTGATGCTTTGCTTCTGGGATGCTCGTGTGCACCCCTAAGGATGTTTTGAAATTAATAGTCCAGAATGCTGGGTCAAAAGAGATGGATTGTGGGAACTGGTTGGGGATAATTTGGCAGCTGGGGACAGCACACCAGGGGGTGGTTAGATGGTCAAAGACATTCGTCCTGGCTACATCTATTTTAACACCTTCCACCAGATAAGATCTACACTAATCCCAGTCTTGGATATGCAACAGAGAGAATTAAGTACAATGCACCAAATGAATTAGCAGGCACATTAAAATGTTTCTAGATGTTAAAGCGGCAGATGACATACAGCAAGCAGAGGGAATTTGTACCATTAGGCCATGTGCACACGTTCAGGATTTTTAGCGTTTTTTTCGCGTTTTTTCGCTATAAAAACGTGATAAAAACGCGAAAAAAACGCTAACATATGCCTCCTATTATTTACCGTGTATTCCGCATTTTTTGTACAAATGTTGCGATTTTTTCCGCGAAAAAATCGCATCGCGGAAAAAAAAACAACATGTTCATTAAAAATGCGGAATTGCGGGGATTCCGCACACCTAGGAGTCCATTGATCTCCTTACTTCCCGCACGGGGCTGTGCACACCATGCGGGAAGTAAGCAGATTATGTGCGGTTGGTACCCAGGGTGGAGGAGAGGAGACTCTCCTCCACGGACTGGGCACCATATAATTGGCCAAAAATAAAAGAATTCAAATAAAAAATAGTCCTATACTCACCTTCGATGTCCCCGGAATGTTCCCGCCTCACCGCTGCATGCTGCCGCTTCCGGTTCTCATAGCTGGTGTGCGGTGAAGGACCTGTGATGACGTCACTGTCTTGTGATTGGTCGTGAGCGGTCATGTGACCGCTCACGTGACCGCTCACATGACCGCGACGTCATGGAAGGTCCTGCGCGCACACACCACCTACAGGAAGAGGAACGGACGCCGCTGAAGAGATCGTCTGGGTGAGTATAAGCATTTTTTTATTTTTTTTATTATTTTTAAACATTCTATCTTTTACTATTGATGCTGCATAGGCTGCATCTATAGTAAAAAGTTGGTCACACTTGTCAAACAGTATGTTTGACAAGTGTGACCAACCTGTCAGTCAGTTTTCCAAGCGATGCTACAGATCGCTTGGAAAACTTTAGCATTCTGCAAGCTAATTACGCTTGCAGAATGCTAAAAAAAACGCGAAAAAAACGGAAAAAAACCGCAAAAAAAAAAATGCGGATTTCTTGCAGAAAATTTCCGGTTTTCTTCAGGAAATTTCTGCAAGAAATCCGGATGTGTGCACATACCCTTAGAGTCTATTGCAGCAGATGAGACCGCAATCAGAGGTGGGAAGTTGCACCATTAGAATATATTGCAGGAGACCGCAAGCAGAGGGAATTTGAGCCATTAGAGTCTATTGCAGCAGATGAGACATATGTTTTTTTATGAACAGTTTATGCCTGAAGGATCAGTCCAGAGCCACGTTCTAATAAATTAATCACTAGATGTTGATAAACAATATATCATAAAGGGGCATAAATCAAGAAAACAAGAAGTGCACAAAACTGTGGCCAATGGCACTTTTATGCATTCCTAAAAAGCGCCGGATCACAGTTCAGATGGCATCCACAGTGCTTCTATCTGCATCATTGTAAGGAATCTTCCGCCAGAGGAATCACGTAATTCAGAGATTTACACGGAAACCCCAGTGTAAGCGCTCAGGATAGAGGGCAGGATAAATGTGCACCAAGCTTTACTGTGATCTTTGAGAGGCAGAATTAAAAAATCTACAGCAATTGAAGAATTGATTTTATTTATTTTTTAAGCCGTTCCTCGTGCGGTATGTGAGTAAGCGACTTTATTCTTCGGGTCGGTGCGATTACAGCAATACCAGATTTATATCCAGTTTTTATGTTTGACGTGCCCGCCGAACGCAACATGTCGGCGGGCACATTAAAATGACGCATGCAACGCATGTCCTTGAGTACCCAATGTTAAAGATATGCAAATATGAAAAACAAGTCAGCTCACCTGTTTAGGCTACTCCTCATCTGATCCCGCACGGAAGGAAGGTAGCCGAGCAAATGGTTAGAAATGCACACGTGGAGAAAATCCAGCGGGATATAGGTACTCAAATAAAATTAAATTTATCCATAATTTAAAATAAAGTTCCAAGTATGTACCATAAGGAATATATTGTGAACATCAACACATAGCAGCATATTACACTACAGCAACTTTAGCCTACGCATTTCAACAAGATGTCTTATTCATGGCATGATCCATTAATTATGGATAAATAAATGTTATTTTTATGAGTACCTATATCCCGCTGGATTTTCTCCATGTGTGCAATGTTAAAGATAGGTACGCAGGACACATGCGGAAGTAGGCGGAGCTTAAGGAAAGCAGTCCGCAGACCACGCTGCCGACTCAAATGCTAATGTGAACTTAGACTTAATCCTATTGACATGACCTCGTACCCTTCCTTTCAATTGACGTGTTCAATCTACATAGATTTTATTGCAGCGGCAAGTTGCAAAAAATACAATGGCCTTGATGGTACACGTAGTACTATGTGTGATTTTATAGTTTATATTGCTCTCACTATTTGTGACTGTTTTTGCCCGGATAATGTTAAAGCATGCCACGCATTTGCTGCATGTTGTGCACCCCCATGGTTGTTTTGTTTCATTCAAGAAAGGATTTGGCACATTACATATTTTTTATCGCTTTCCGATTTTTGGAAATCAGAATGAACAAAAAACAGCAATTCAGGAATTTTTTGCCATACCATGTGTATTAAAATTGATAAGGCAGTTTTATTCTTTGTGTCAGTACGATTACAACAATACGTTATTTTTTTTTTATGTTTTGCCACTTTTACACAATAAAAACTATTTAATAGAAAAAAATATTATTTTTGCATTGCATTATTCTGAGTTGTAGCTTTTTCATTTTTCCGCTGATAGGCTGTATGGCGACTTGCTTTTTGCTGGACAAAATAATGTTTTCAGCAGTACCATGTTTATATATTTATCTATCTTTTTGATCACATTTTATTACACTTTTTGTTCGGCAGTATGATGATAATGCATTGTTTTTTTTGCCTTTTTTAATGGTGTTCAATAAAGGGGTTAACTAGTAGGACAGTTTTATAGGTCGGGTCGTTGTGGACCGAGCGATACCAAATATGTGTACTTTTATTGTTTTCTTTTTTTCACACACATATTTATATGTCCCACTATGGCACTATCAATTTTTGTAGGCTGATCACTTGTATAGTATGGGGATACAGCAGCATCCACATGCTATTCAAACTGTCAGCTCTGCATTGACAGAGAAAGTTGCTGATCATGCACTGATGATGACATTGGGTTACCATGGCAACGATGTTTCAAAATTTATAGTCCAGAATGCTGGGTCAGAAGAGATGGATTGTGGGAACTGGTTGGGGATTATTTGGCAGCTGGGGCCAGCACACCACGGGGTGGTTAGATGATCAAAGTCATTCAGCCTGGCTACATCTATTTTAACAACTTCCACCAGATAAGATCTACACTGATCCCAGTAATGGATATGCAAAAATGAGTATTAAGTACAATGCACCAAATGAATTATACCAATGAATTAGCAGGCACATTAAAATGTTTCTAAATGGTAAAGCGGCAGATGACAGACAGCAAGCAGAGGGAATTTGTACTGTTAGAGTCTATTGCAGCAGATGAGACAGCAATCAGAGGTGGGAAGTTGTACCATTAGAATATATTGCAGGAGACGACAAGCAGAGGGAATTTGAGCCATTAGAGTCTATTGCAGCAGATGAGACATCTGTTTTTTATGAACAGTTGATGCCTGAAGGATCAGTCCAGAGCCATGTCCTAATGAATTAATCACTAGATGTTGATAAACAATATATCATAAAGGGGCATTAATCAAGAAAACAAGAAGTGCACAAAACTGTGGCCAACGGCACTTTTATGCATTCCTAAAAAGCCCCAGATAACAGGTCATCCACAGTGCTTCTATCTGCATCATTGTAAGGAATCTTCCGCCAGAGGTTACGTCTGAATCACATAATTCAGAGATTTACATGGAAACCCCAGTGCAAGCACTCAGCATAGAGGGCAGGATAAATGTGCGCCGAACTTTACTGTGATCTTTGAGAGGCAGAATTAAAAATCAACAGCAGGTGAATAATTGATTTTATTTATTTTTTAAGCCGTTCCTCGTGCGGTATGTGATTAAGTGACTTTATTCTTCTGGTCGGTACTATTACAGCAATACCAGATTTATGTCCGGTTTTTATGTATGACGTGCCCGCTGAACGCAACATGTTGCATTTTCTCGCGTTCAGCGGGCACATTAAAATGACGCATGCGGACGCATCCGCATGCAACACATGTCCTTGTGTACCCAATGTTAAAGATATGCAAATATGAAAAACAAGTCAGCTCACCTGTTCAGGCTACTCCTCATCTGATCCCGCACGGAAGGAAGGTAGCCGAGCAAATGGTTAGAAATGCACACGTGGACAAAATCCAGCGGAATATAGGTACTCACATGAAATGAAATTTACTTATCCATAATTTAAAAAAAAGTTCCACTCCTAGCACTTAGTGCCGGATTTCAGGTTTCAGAATCAGCTGACACCCGGCGGCGATCGCCTGCACATAGCCCGTGTGTGCGGGCGATCGCGATGACGTAATAATCCATCCCTGGTCAAATAGGCCCATGGGACATAGACAAATTATTATGTCAGATGTCAGAAAGGGGTTCAGAAAGGTAAGAAGGTGGAACCAGGCAACTACGGTCCGGTAAGCCTGACATCAGTAGTGTGCAAAGTTTTTGAGGGCATCATAAGAGATGACCTGTAGAAATATATTGCAGAGAATAATATAATTGACAATCAGCATGGATTCATGAAAGATAGTTAATGTCTAACCAACATTTTAGATTTCTATGAGGAGGTAAGTGCAAATCTGGACGTTGGTAATGCGGTTCATGTGATTTATCTAGATGCTGCAAAGGCATTCGATACTGTACCCAGAGGCGTAGCTAGGGGTTCAGCTCAGGAGGGCGAAACATCTGAATGGGAACCTAACCCATGATTACAGCTATGGTGGCACACTTTATTCATGGGTATTTGGGAACCTCAGCAGATGATCCTGCTGTACCTGAAAATAGGACCAACACTACTGCCATATGTTGACCATTTAGGGTGTACTGCAGTGCTCACTGAATGTATTGGGGGACACTCACTTGGCAGCGGAATTAAGGCACACAGGAATGATTTTCCACTTAAATCAGTCCATGCTTTTTATTAAGCACTGCATAAACCATTGTAGGCCATGTTACACATCACAGACCTAGCATACATACCACTCTCAACTGCGGTTATGTCCGCACAGATTATTAACTGACCCACGTCGGTGCACACAGTCTCCCATTTTCTGGGTTGCCTGCTTGGCAGCGTTGCAGGCTTCACAGGCTAGCATCACGTGGGTCCTGACTTCCAGGAAAGCTGACTTACTGGGATCACTGACCCGTGCTATGACTTGCTTGACAAGTTAACATTTGTTAGTTCCAGACCCTCAGAGGGACGGTAGCTTCCCCCAACACAGATACCAGTCACACACTCTGCAGGCACATGCCTCCTCCATGTGCCTTCCAGGAAAACCTGTACACTTGCAGGACCTTCCAACACAGAGACCATGTGACCAAAACACAGTCTCATTATAATGTATGAGACACACTCATTGATGGAAGGTGTGTGGTTAGCCAGACCCACCCAGCTCTCCGACTAACCCTGCAAGCCCAGCCCCTTATACATTAAGCAAGGTTCGTAGAACTACAAGTCCCAGAGAAACATTCCAGGCTTACAGCGCAGAGGACCTCCTCCTCTGCGACATACAGTTAGGTCCATATATATTTGGACAGAGACAACATTTTTCTCATTTTGGTTATAGACATTACCACAATTTAATTTTAAACAAAACAATTCAGATGCAGTTGAAGTTCAGACTTTTAGCTTTCATTTGAGGGTATCCATATTAAAATTGGATGAAGAGTTTAGGAGTTTCAGCTCCTTAACCTGTGCCACCCTGTTTTTTAAAGGGACCAAAAGTAATTGGACAATTGACTCCAAGGCTATTTCATGGACAGGTGTGGGCAATCCCTTCATTTTGTCATTCTCAACTAAGCAGATAAAAGGCCTGGAGTTGATTTGAGGTGTGGTGCTTGCATTTGGAAGGTTTTCCTATGAAGTAAACATGCGGTCAAAAGTGCTCTCCATGAAGGTGAAACAAGCCATTCTTAAGCTGTGAAAACAGAGAAAAAACCCATCCGAGAAATTGCTACAATATTAGGAGTGGCAAAATGTACAGTTTGGTACATCCTGAGAAGGAAAGAAAGCACTGGTGATCTCATCAATGCAAAAAGACCTGGGCGCCCACGGAAGACAACAGTGATGGGTGATCGCAGAATAATCTCCATGGTGAAGAGAAACCCCTTCACAACAGCCAACCAAGTGACCAACACTCTCCCGGAGGTCGGCGTATCAATATCCAAATCTATCATAAAGAGAAGACTGCATGAAAGTAAATACAGAGGGTTCACTGCACGGTGCAAGCCACTCATAAGTGTCAAGAATAAAAAGGCTAGACTGGACTTTGCTAAAAAACATCTAAAAAAGCCAGCACAGTTCAGGAAGAACATTCTTTGGACAGATGAAACCAAGATCAACCTCTACCAGAATGATGGAAAGAGAAAAGTATGGCGAAGGCTTGGTACAGCTCATGATCCAAAGCATACCACATCATCTGTAAAACACGGCGGAGGCAGTGTGATGGCTTGGGCATGCATGGCTGCCAGTGGCACTGGGTCACTAGTGTTTATTGATGATGTGACACAGGACAGAAGCAGCCAAATGAATTCTGAGGTATTCAGAGCCATACTGTGTGCTCAGATCCAGCCAAATGCAGCAAAACTGATTGGTCGTCGTTTCATACTACAGATGGACAATGACCCAAAACATGAAGCCAAAGCAACCCAGGAGTCTATTAAAGCAAAGAAGTGGAATATTCTTGAATGGCCAAGTCAGTCACCTGATCTCAACCCAGTTGAGCATGCATTTCACTTGTTAAAGACTAAACTTCAGACAGAAAGGCCCACAAACAAACAGCAACTGAGAACCACCGCAGTGAAGGCCTGGCAGAGCATCAAAAAGGAGGAAACACAGCGTCTGGTGATGTCCATGAGTTCAAGACTTCAGGCAGTCATTGCCAACAAAGGGTTTTCAACCAAGTACTAGAAATGAACATTTTATTTAAAATTATTGAATCTGTCCAATTACTTTTGGTCCCTTTAAAAACAGGGTGGCACATGTTAAGGAGCTGAAACTCCTAAACCCTTCATCCAATTTTAATGTGGATACCCTCAAATGAAAGCTGAAAGTCTGAACTTCAACTGCATCTGAATTGTTTTGTTTAAAATTCATTGTGGTAATGTCTATAACCAAAATGAGAAAAATGTTGTCTCTGTCCAAATATATATGGAACTAACTGTATCCGCCATTCACAAAAATGCCGGTCACTGTCTCACAAGGGGTAGATACAAGTGCTGCAGAACATATAAGATATTACAGTACAGTAACAGATAGTCAGTTACAGATGATGTTCCTTCTTATGGAGTCATTCACTTTTCCCATCTCTTCCATCTGGCTCAGACTGACATGACGACCTCTCCAGCCAGGACTTGTCTGCAGAGATTACAACAAAGACACATTTGGCTTCTCACATTTCCTGCCCAGCCTCCATCTATCCCCCAACCTGCACAAACTCCTCATCCTGCTGATACCCCAATGCTTAGCAGCTGCCGTATGTGTCCCTATTACTGCACCTACTGTACTTCCCCACATAATAATGCCATCACTGTGCCACTGTCATAGTAATATTGCCTCCTTTGTTACCCCACAGTTTGACAGCCCCCCCACGGTAGCGCCGACACTCTAGCCTTAATACTGTATAATAGTCTTCACATTAGCTATCAGAATGTATAATGGCCTTCGCATTAGCTTCCAGGCTGTATAATGACCCCCGCATTAGCTGCCAGGATGTATAGCATCTCCGCATTAGCTGCCAGGCTGTATAATGGCTCCCGCAGTAGTTCCCAAGCTATATTATGGCCCCCTGCATTAGCTCCCAGGTTGTATAATGTCTACTGCATTAACTCCCAGGCTGTATAATGGCCCCCAAATTAGCTTCCAGGCTGTGTAATGGCCCCCGCAATAGCTTCAACGCTGTGTAATGGCCCCCACTTTAGATCCAACGCTGTACAATAGCCCCCTCATTAGCTCTCACTTTGTATAATGGACCTCGAATTAGCTCCCATGCTATACAAGGTACCCCAAATTAGCTCCCATGTTGTGTAGTGGCGCCCACATTATCTCCCATGCCTTGTATTCTGGTCTATGTCTGCCCCTATCTGTGGGCTTCAACTTTCAGAAAATATAAACAGCCAGTAAGTGCGTATAGAGTCCATCATATGGGTATAGGTTCCTGAATGTATTCAGGTAACCTTAAAAGGAATACTTGTCTGGACAAGACCCTAAAGAGGGGACAGAAAGAGGGGGAGGTAAAATATCACACATGTAAGGAAGAAAGTGTGCCCCCTTGTACACCTTCTCTTCTCTTTTTTGCCTTCTCCCCCTTTGGGGGCCATGTCGTCCACACTGAGTATACATATGCATCCATATGTGATGATCTATACGCACCTAAAGGCTGTTCCCATTTCCTTCTATTTGACTCTTTATCATAATTATTTATTCTCAACTTTGTGGGGATTTTATTTATAAAAGGCTTTATAATGGGACTTTCATGTTTGTCACCTTGGATTTACTGATATGAGATGACAGACACTGGACTGATATGACCCCGACAGCAGCTAGAGGACTGCATTACAAGATGTATATATGTTATATATGGGCAACATGGTGGCTCAGTGGATAGCACTACAGCCTTGCAGCACTGGAGTCCTGGGTTCAAATCCCACCAAGGACAACATCTGCAAGACGTTTGTATGTTCTGTTCCGTGTTTGCGTTGGTTTCCTCCGGGTACTTTGGTTTCCTCCCACACGCCAAAGACTTACTGATGGGGCTCACAATATATATTCCCTATCGGGGACAGCAATGATAATGCGTGCAAACTGTGAAGCACTGCGGAATAAGTTAGCGCTATAAAAAATAAATATGATTATTATCACCAAAGTGTCCCCATCTACCTCATTATTGGGAAGGTTTGTGTTGAGCAAAGGGTAAATGTGCTCCGAGCCTTATTGCAATCTTTGAGAAGTAAATAAACAAAACAATTAGTTTTATTTTTTTACGCCGTTTACTGTGCAGTATAAGTGATTAGACCGCTTTCTTCTTCATTATTACAGAGATCAGATTTTTACTGGCTTTTTACAGTATGTTTGGCTTCTACACACTCTAAAAAAAAAAAAAAAAAAAAGTTTTTGCATCACTGTATTTTGAGTGCTATAATTTTTATATATTTCTACCAACTTAGTTATGTGATGGCAGAAATCACATGATTTTGAGCGCATAACATTTTTTGATTGCTTTCTAGCCTGATTTTTTTGGGAGGCAGAATGAACACAAAACAGTTCAGGAATTTTTTTTATGCCATTCAGTGTAGTAAAAGTGTTTTTTTTCTTCAGGTGAGTACTATTACATCAATGCTACTTTTTTTTTTTTTTTTTTTGCTGTATTTAAACAATAAAAACTATTTGGTAGAAAAATGAATTGCATTTGCATTGCTATATTCTGAGAGCTATGGCTTTTTTATTTATCTGCTGACAGCTGTATGGTGGCTTGTTTTTTTGTGGAAAAATATGGTGTTTTCAACTATACCATTTTTATTTGCATTTGACTGATCACATTTTAATCCATTTTTTTTAGTGATATGATGAAAAAGAATAGTTTTGTGTCACATTTTGTTATGGTGTTCATTCAAGAAGTTAAATAATGTGACAATTTTATAGGTCAGGTCATTCCAGATACAGAAATACCAAATATGTGTACTGTTATTTTTATACATACTGAAAAATATTCATATTTGTTGGTATAATCGTTTTAAAAAAATTTTTGTTCTTTATTTTGTGATTTATTTTTTTAATATGTATTTTTTTTTCTCTTTTTCTCAGTTTTATTACTCTGATCACTGGTATAATGCATTCCAATGTCAGATAGAAGATCTATCTTCTAATCTGTATGGTATCCAATCTACAAGTTACTATAGGTTCTGGTTATCAGGGACCAATAGGGGGGGTCTTACAGGGCAGTATACCATATATTTACCCCTTTACCCCCGAGGGTGGTTTACATGTTAATGACCGTGCCAATTTTTGCAATTCTGACCTTTCACTTTATGAGGTTATAACTCTGGAACGCTCGAACGAATCCCAGTGATTCTGAGAATGTTTTTTCGTGACATATTGTTCTTCATGGTAGTGGTAAAATTTCTTCAGTATGACTTGAGTTTATTTGTGAAAAAATAGAAATTTGGTGAAAATTTGGAACATTTTTCAATTTTCAAACTTTGCATTTTCATGTCCTTAAATCACAGAGATATGTCACACCAAATAATTAATAAATAACATTTCCCACATGTCTACTTTACATCACCACAATTTTGGAATCTCATTTTTTTGTTAGTAAGTTACAAGGATTAAAAGTTGACCAGTGATTTTTCATTTTTCCAACAAAATTTACAAAACCATTTTTTTAGGGACCACATCACATTTGAAGATTCGGATTTAATTTTTATTATTTTTACAAGGGTAAGATGAAAAATGGACCCCCAAAATTTGTTGTGTAATTTCTCCTGAGTCTGCCGATACCCCATATGAGGGAGAAAACCACTGTCTGGGTGCAAGGCAGAGCTCGGAAGGGAAGGAGCGCCATTTGACTTTTTGAATGCAAAATTTGCTGGTACAATTGGCGGACGCCATGTCGCGTTTGGAGAGTTTCTGATGTACCTAAACAGTGAAAATCTCCCACAAGTGACTCCATTTTGGAGACTAGACCCCTCAGGGAACTGATCTAGATGTGTGGTGAGCCCATTGTACCCTTAGGTGCTTCACAGAAGGTTATAGCGTTGAGCCGTAAAAATAAAAAAATCAATTTTTCCCCACAAATATGTTTTCAGCACAAAACCGGATATTACAGTACTTACCAGTAATAGGATTTTATGGAGTCCACAATGGCACACTACTTAGAGAGGGGATCCACCCACCAGGACAGGGAACCTACAGGTTAAAAGGGGACTGTCCCCCTTGCCTCCTCAGTTGTGTTTCAGAGCATCAGAGGAACTGCCAACCTTATTAGTACACAATAATCATCATATTTACATCACAAAATACCTTCACCTAAAGCGCGAGAAAATTACAACACACTTCCATTCAGAGTGCAGGAAGCCAAGTGAATTATTATGGGGGGAATTTGCGGGTGCTGTCGTGTACTCCGAAAAATCCTATTACTGGTAAGCAATATCCAGTTTTCCTATCGCCACGACAGCACCCTACTGAGAGACTTTCAGAGACTGTCACCTGGGAGGGACCACAGCATTACGAACTGATCGCCCAAAGTCCCAAAGAGGTGGATAATAGGTCATGACGGTAGTGTCTATAAAAGGTGGAAGGTGAAGACCTCATTGCCGCCTTACAAATCTAATTAATGGAGACATCTGCCTTTTCAGCCCACAAAGATGTCATGGCACATGCTGAATGAGCTCTCAGTTCTTCCGGAAGCGTTTCCTCTTAGGCTGAATAAGCTAGGCAAATCTCGTCTCTTATCCACTGGGCGATAGTGTTCCTTGAGACACCCGACCCCTTCTTTCTGCCTTGAAAAGAGACAAACAAAGCACTAAATACTCTAGTGCAGCCCTTCTGACATCAAAGGTATGATATATTTGTTCCTCCGCTGTAACAGGGCTATCAAAAAAGGATGGTAGATAACTTTCCTGACTCCATTGAAACCTAGACATGACTTTTGGTAAATAAGCCGGGTCTGGTTTCAGAACTATCTTGTCTTGATAAATCATAAAAAACGGAGTATCTACCGACAGTGCTTGAATGTCACTGACTCGTCTTGCAGAAGTTAAGGCTACTAATAAAGCTGTCTTGAGGGTCAGAACTTTAACAGAGGCAGCATCTAATAGTTAGAAGGGCGGACCTGTTAATGCATCTAGCATAAGATTAAAATCCCACTGAGGTAATCTAGGAATACGCACTGGGTCACCACGTTCACAGTCTTTTATAAATCTAGTGACCCACCTGCCCCTGCTACATTATAGTTATATAGTAAGCCCAGAGCAGATACCTATACTCTAAGGGTGTTAACAGATAACCCCAACTCCCGGCCCTTCTGTAAAAATTCCAGAATTGCCGGAATTGGAACCTAGTTCGACAGGGGAGCTCAGTGGAATAGCAAAAACTTCCTCCAGGTATTATAATACATTTTGGTGGTAACCTCCTTCCCACTCTTTAGTAAGGTGGTGATTAGGGCTTCTGAAAACCCTCTATGCCTCAGCAGCTCCCTCTCAAATTCCACGCTGTCAAGTGGAGTCCTTCCATCTGGGGATGACATAATGGGCCCTGAGAGAGAAGCCCCGGGCTCGTTGGCAGTACCCAAAGGTTGGTCACGGACATCTCCCTCTGCCAAGAAAACCAAGGCCTCCTGGGCCAGAAGGGGATGATCAAGACTACTCTTGCTTTCTCGTCTCTGATTTTCCTGAGTACTAGCGGGATCAGACACATCTGAGGGATTGCGTAGGCCAGAGTATAATCCCACCGGACTTGAAGGGAGTCTACCATCTGTAGCTGGTCTGACTCCTGTAGGGACGCAAACCTCCTGACCTGTCTGTTGCTTCTTGTAGCAAAAAGGTCCATGTCAGGGAGGCCCCATAACCGTACTATCTGTCTGAACACCCATTTGTCTAGGGACCATTCCCCCTGGCGTAGGGAGTGATGACTGAGATAGTCTGCCTGAGTATTGTGTACCCCTCTGACATGAAGTGCCGACAGGGAGAGGAGGTGATCTTCGGCCAGGGTGAGTATGTCGTTTGAGGTGGACATTAGTGACTGTGACCTTGTCCCCCCTGCTAATTAAAGTAGGCTACCACTGTAGTGTTGTCGGTGTGTCCTCGAACATCTGTGCCTAACAGAATCGGTAGAAACTCGAAAAGCGCATACTTCACCGCCCTTAATTCTTTCAACTTTTAGGAACCCTGTGCTTCCCTGGTCGTCCACTTCCCCTAGACTAGTCTGTCTCTGTTGTGACTATAATATCGGGTTTTATCTCCCACTGTACCTCTTCGGACAGATGTAGTGGGTATATCCACCAAGATAGGTTGTCAACAGTGGCGACTGACAACCGCATTCTTCCTTCGAGGTGACCCTGCAATCTCCTCTCTTCTTCGAGCACCTCGTTCTGCAAAGCCCTGGTGTGAAACTGGGCCCACTGCATGGCTGGCATACAAGACATCAGAGAACCTAGCAGGGACATTGCATCCCTCAAGGACTGATATGGATTGTCTATTATCTTCCTGACTTTGTGGATGATGCTGAGTCTTTTGATCTCTGGAAGAAAACAACATTGAGCTACCGAATCCAGAAGGAACTCGAGGAATCTTTGCAAGGTCAAGGGAACTAGTCTTGATTTTTCCAGATTTATTATCCATCCCAGAGCCTGGAGAGATATTATATGGTACAGCCGGGTACTACACTGGGTGGCCAATCTCCCTACTTCAAGGAAATCATCCAGGTATGAGATGAACAGGGTATCCTGTTCTCTCAAATGGGCCATCACCTCTGTTAGTGTCATGTCGGACGCTGTTCAGACCAGGTCTTTCGACAGACAGCGGTAATTCCGCTTTTGACCACTGTGTGTTCATTGGCGTCGGCTAGATTTTATCTATCTGTTCCAGGGTTAATTTACCTGATGCTCGGATTGGAAGAGTGGGCCATGCCCATTGCCTTTAAATAGTTCTCCTGGACATTGGGCGTCGCCGATTATAGCTTCTGTCTTGTGTGTTGTTATCTCGGTCTGGAGTGGTGAGCTGGTAGTTGGAGATTCGTTGTTGGTGGTGTATTTCCCTTTGTCTTATTTACTCCTTCCTATATTTGTATTTATTTTGCCCTGCACATTTATAGTGTAATCCTGAGTGACTGCGGCGTGGTGTATATTTTCCGTTATCCTTGTCTGTGCTAACTGTGGGTATTGGTGTATTACCTCTTCACTGGGTGGTGGGCGGAGGTTTCAGCCTAGGGTTGAAACAGTAGACAGGGTGAAGTTCGAGGCCTGGACATGCACACTATCAGTGTAAACTCCAAGTAGAGGGTCAGACTGGATTTCTCTAGTCTGAGGGAAATTGCAGGGGCCCGGGTTATTAGCTCTTGCCCACCTAGTCTCCCCGTGACAGTTAGTAGTCGAGTTCCCGCCGCTGCACAGGGGGAATCTCGAGCCATGTCTGCTGCGGTCTCCCATTCTGCTTCAGCCGCAGTGGAGCCTGCTCAGCGGAGATGTCGGCCCCAGTGTCTCGCTCAGCCTGATACTGTGCAACGGGTTACTGCTGTCTTTCCAGGTTCTACTTTTGTAGCCAGCACTTGTCAGCGGTGTGCAGGCTTTTCTGGGACTAAGTCCTGCTTTGTATACACTGAGCATGCCCACGGGAGGACCTCTCATTGGAGGCCGGGGGTCACACGCTCAGGCCCTGTAGCAGCTCCTATTGGACAACTTGTAAGGTCCTTGTCTGCTACAGCTATAAAAGGTTCACATGGCCGCACGGTATCAAGCCAAAGACTATGAGCTCAGCGCCATTGTGGTTATGTCTGGTTGTGGTTAGGGTTTGGCTGAAATAAGCCCCTAGAATACCGGCTCCTCCGGTGAGGAGTTTGCATGTGTGTATTCAGGGCCTTGGCTGAAATAAGCTGCTAGAATACCGGCACCTCCGGTGAGGAGTTGTTTGCCTGTTTCTCTGACTGCATGACCACAGTTTTGCTCTGTTTGGTAGCTGTGTATCTCTGTGAGGTTAACAGGGCACAGCATCTTGTTTCTAGTGAATCTGTGGAGTTAACAGAGTTCTTTTATACCGCCATATAGCGCCGCCATTTGCCAGCAGCAGGTTCCTCTCCAGCACGGTGGA
This sequence comes from Ranitomeya variabilis, assembly GCF_051348905.1. Taxonomy (NCBI): domain Eukaryota; kingdom Metazoa; phylum Chordata; class Amphibia; order Anura; family Dendrobatidae; genus Ranitomeya; species Ranitomeya variabilis. Next base: position 218,026,899 of record NC_135237.1, read on the forward strand.
CCCCGGGTTGCAAATGCACCTATTAATACACATATATACTCGGTGCGTTCCGCCAAACACCCTCTGCCATCGCATTAGTGAATACATGTGGTGCCATGGCCAGACCAAACTGCATAACGGCAAACTGAAAGTGTCTAACCTGATCGCCTAGCCGTACCACCACTCTGAGGTACTGTTGGTGGTCCTGGTATATTTTCAGGTGGTAATAGGCATCCTTTAGGTCCAGGACCGTCATGAAGCACCTGGGAAACAGAAGTTTGGTTGTGGATCTTATGGACTCTATTTTAAAGGTATGAGATCGTAAAAAGAATTTTAGTTTCCACAAATCAATAATGGTTCTGAATGAACCATCAGGTTTGGAGATCAAGAACAGAAGAGAATAAAACCCCCTCATTTCCTGGCCCCCAGGAACCGCAACTAGGACCCGTTTATTTATCAACTGCAGAATTTCCAGTTCCAGGGCCCATTGTCAATCAGAGGAATCTCTTAGGGTTGTTAATATGAAGGAGACCGGAGCAATATTCCGGAATTCCAATATTAGCCTGGATGAAATTATATTGAGATTCCGGATATTAGATGTTATACTGACTTATTGTTTAAAGAAATTTTTCAGCCTACCTCCCACCAGGGGATCAGGGCTAGCGATACTTGCACCTATATCTGGACGATGAGGCCCTACCGAAGTAGGCACCTTTCTGTTTCGGTTCCGCTGGCTCCCAGTCTCGGTTTCTATACTTTCTCTGTAAAGATGACCGCCTTCTAATGGTGTGCCTGAAAGTAGGGGTATACGGTTTCGGAATCCCTTTTTTCCTGTCACCTGCTTTTGCAAGGATCTTATCCAGCACAGTGCCAAATAAGTAGTCACCCCAGCATGGAATGATACACAATTTAGTCTTAGCGTGTGCATCCCCAGTTCCAGTTCTTCCACCACAGGGCTCGGCGGGTAGCATTGGCCAGACCAGCAGACCTGGCAGCTAACCGCAATGAGTTGACGGAAGCTGTTATGATCCTAGTGGCTTAGGATCACAAATCTAACCAGCTAAGTAGAAAATAATAGGACGAGCTCTGGGGATGTGGTAACTGGACTAACTGCAAACCTGATCCTAACCGCACACACTATAGGTAGCCGTGGAACGTTTCCTGAAATCCTAGACGTCTCTTCACGGCCTGAGAAACTGACTATCCCTAAAGAGAAAGTAAGACCTCACTTGCCTCAGAGAAATCCCCCAGAGATATAGAAGCCCCCCACAAATAATAACGGTGAGTTAAGAGGAAAAGACAAACGCAGAAATGAAACAGGTTAAGCAAATGAGGCCCGCTAATGCTAGATAGCAGAAAATAGCAAGGGATCTGTGCGGTCAGTAAAAAACCCTATGCAAAAATATCCACGCAGAGAATGCGAGAACCCCCACACCAACTAACGATGTGGGGGGAGCAACTCAGCACCCCAGAGCACCAGCAAGCAGGGAAATCACATATTAGCAAGCTGGACAAAAACTCATCATATACTAGGAAACATCTTGAACACAGATGAGCAAAAATAAGCAAACAGAACTTAGCTTCTCTTGTAGAGACTGATAACGGATGTAGACAGGAGCAATCAGAATAGCACTGAATACAACGGCAACAGGCAAGGAATGAAGGACCAGGTGGATTAAATAGGAAACCTAACTAGCAGATGACGAGACAGCTGATCCTGCCAGAAACCTGCAAAATAGCAAAAAGAGCCATCAGGAGGAGCCCAAAGAGAGAACTCACACAGTACCACTCATGACCACAGGAGGGAGCCCGGAAACAGAGTTCACAACAGTACCCCCCCTTGAGGAGGGGTCACCGAACCCTCACCAGAACCCCCAGGGCGATCAGGGTGAGCCACATGGAAGGCACGAACCAAATCGGCCGCATGAACATCAGAGGCGACAACCCAGGAATTATCCTCCTGACCATAGCCCTTCCACTTAACCAAATACTGAAGCCTCCATCTTGAAATATGAGAATCCAAGATCTTCACCACCACGTATTCCAATTCTCCCTCAACCAGCACCGGAGCAGGAGGCTCAACAGAGGGAACCACAGGCACCACATACCTCCGCAACAAAGACCTATGGAACACATTATGGATGGTAAACGATGCCGGGAGGTCCAAGCAAAATGACACAGGGTTGAGGATTTCCAAAATTTTATAAGGACCGATAAAACGAGGTTTAAACTTAGGAGAAGAAACCTTCATAGGAACATAACGAGAAGACAACCACACCAAATCCCCCACACGAAGTCAGGGACCCACACAGCGACGACGGTTAGCAAAGCGCTGAGCCTTCTCTTGCGACAACATCAAATTGTCCACCACATGGTTCCAAATCTGCTGCAACCTATCCACCACAGAATCCACCCCAGGACAGTCAGAAGACTCAACCTGACCCGAGGAAAAACGAGGATGAAAACCAGAATTACAAAAAAAAGGCGAAACCAAAGTAGCCGAACTAGCCCGATTATTAAGGGCAAACTCGGCCAATGGCAAAGAAGTCACCCAATCATCCTGGTCAGCAGAAACAAAACATCTCAAATAAGTTTCCAAGGTCTGGTTAGTTCGCTCGGTTTGGCCATTCGTCTGAGGATGGAAGGCCGACGAAAAAGACAAATCAATGCCCATCTTAGCACAAAAGGACCGCCAAAATCTGGACACAAACTGGGATCCTCTGTCAGACACAATGTTTTCAGGGATGCCGTGCAGACAAACCAAATTCTGAAAAAATAACGGAACCAAATCGGAGGAAGAAGGCAACTTAGGCAAGGGCACCAAATGGACCATTTTAGAAAAACGATCACAAACCACCCAGATGACAGACATTCTCTGAGAGACCGGAAGATCCAAAATAAAATCCATGGAAATATGCGTCCAAGGCCTCTTAGGAACCGGCAAAGGCAAAAGCAAACCACTGGCACGAGAACAGCAAGGCTTAGCCCGAGCACAAATCCCACAGGACTGCACAAAGGAACGCACATCCCGCGACAAGGAAGGCCACCAGAAGGATCTAGCCACCAAATCTCTGGTACCAAAAATCCCAGGATGACCCGCCAACACTGAAGAATGGACCTCGGAAGTAACTCTGCTGGTCCATCTATCTGGGACAAACAGTCTCTCTGATGGACAACGGTCAGGTCTATCCGCCTGAAATTCCTGTAACACCCGTCACAAATCTGGGGAAATGGCAGACAAAATTACCCCCTCTTTGAGGATACCAACCGGCTCAGAAACTCCAGGGGAGTCAGGCACAAAACTCCTAGAAAGAGCATCAGCCTCCACGTTCTTCGAACCAGGAAGGTACGAGACCACGAAATCGAAACGTGAGAAAAACAACGACCAACGAGCCTGTCTAGGATTCAACCGCTTGGCCGACTCAAGATAAATCAAATTTTTATGATCAGTCAAGACCACCACACGATGCTTAGCTCCCTCTAGCCAGTGTCGCCACTCCTCAAATGCCCACTTCACTGCCAACAACTCCCAATTACCAACATCATAATTTCGTTCAGCCGGCGAAAATTTTCTTGAAAAGAAGGCACATGGCTTCATCACAGAGCAATCAGAGCTTCTCTGTGACAAAACAGCCCCTGCTCCAATTTCAGAAGCATCAACCTCGACCTGGAAGGGAAGAGAGACATCTGGCTGACATAAAACTGGAGCCGAAGAAAACCGGTTCTTCAGCTCCTGAAAGGCGTCAACGGCCGCAGGAGACCAGTTAGTCACATCAGAGCCCTTCTTGGTCAAATCCGTCAAAGGTTTAACCACACCAGAAAAATTAGCAATGAAGCGATGGTAAAAATTAGCAAAACCCAAGAACTTCTGAAGACTCTTAACCGATGTAGGTTGAGTCCAATCATGAATAGCCTGGACCTTGACTGGGTCCATCTCAATAGAAGAAGGAGAAAAAATAAAGCCCAAAAAGGAAACTTTCTGGACTCCGAAGAGACATTTGGAACCCTTCACAAACAAGGCATTGGCACGCAGGACCTGAAATACCATCCTGACCTGCTTCACATGGGATTCCCAATCATCTGAAAAGACCAAAATATCATCCAGATACACAATCATAAATTTATCCAGATATTCTCGGAAGATATCGTGCATGAAGGACTGAAACACAGAAGGGGCATTAGAAAGTCCAAAAGGCATCACCAAGTACTCAAAATGGCCCTCGGGCGTATTAAATGCTGTCTTCCATTCATCGCCCTGTTTTATACGCACAAGATTATACGCACCGCGAAGATCTATCTTGGTGAACCAACTAGACCCCCTAATCCGAGCAAACAGATCAGACAACAATGGCAAGGGATACTGGAATTTGACCGTGATTTTATTTAGAAGGCGATAATCTATACAGGGTCTCAACGAACCATCCTTCTTGGCCACAAATAGAATCCCGCACCAAGAGGGGACGAGGAGGGGCGAATATGTCCCTTCTCCAAAGACTCCTTTACATAGCTCCGCATAGCGGCATGCTCTGGTACTGACAAATTAAACAGTCATCTCTTAGGGAACTTACTACCAGGAATCAAATTTATGGCACAGTCACAATCCCTATGAGGAGGTAGGGCACTGGATTTGGGCTCATCAAATACATCCTGGTAGTCCAACAAAAACTCAGGGACTTCAGAAGGAGTAGAGGAAGCAATTGATACCAAGGGAGCATCGCCATGAATTCCCTGGCAACCCCAACTCAACACAGACATAGCTTTCCAATCCAGGACTGGATTATGAGCCTGCAACCATTGGCAGACCCAACACGACAACGTCATGCAAATTATATAACACAAGAAAGCGAATCACCTCCTGATGTGCAGGAGTCATACACATGGTCACTTGAGTCCAGTATTGAGGTTTATTCTTGGCCAATGGTGTAGCATCAATTCCCTTCAATGGAATAGGGAACTGTAATGGCTCAAGGATAAAACCACAGCGCTTGGCAAATGACAAATCCATCAGATTCAGGGCGGCACCTGAATCTACAAAAGCCATAACTGAGTAGGATGACAGAGAGCAAATCAGAGTAACAGACAAAATGAATTTAGGCTGTACAGTACCAATGGTGACAGATCTAGCAAAGTTTTTTGTGCGCTTAGAGCATGCTGAGATAACATGAGCTGAATCACCACAGTAAAAGCACAACCCATTCTGACGTCTATGATTTAGCCGTTCAATTCTGGTCAGAATCCTATCACATTGCATAGACTCAGGTTTCTGTTCAGAAAACACCGCCAGATGGTGCGCAGGTTTGCGCTCCCGCAAACGCCGATCAATCTGAATGGCCAAAGCCATTGAGTCATTCAGACTCGCAGGCGTGGGGAACCCCACCATACCATTCTTAATGGCTTCAGAAAGACCTCTGAAATTTGCAGCCAGGGCACACTCATTCCATTGAGTACGCACCGACCATTTCCGAAATTTTTGACAATACACCTCAGCTTCATCCTGACCCTGAGAGAGAGCCAGCAAGGCCTTTTCTGCCTGGTTCTCCAGATTAGGTTCCTCATAAAGCAATCCAAGCGCCAGAAAAAATGCATCCACATTCAGCAATGCAGGATCTCCTGGCGCCAGGGAGAAGGCCCAATCTTGAGGGTCGCCGCGTAACAGAGAGATAACAATCCTAACTTGCTGAGCGGAATCACCAGAGGAACGAGGTCTCAAAGAAAGAAATAATTTACAATTATTCTTAAAATTCAGAAACCTAGATCTAGCTCCAGAAAAAAACTCAGGAATAGGTACTTTTGGCTCAGACATAGGACTGTGAACAACAAAATCCTGAATGCTTTGCACCCTTGCAGCAAGATGATCCACACTAGAAGTCAGACTCTGAATATCCATGTCTGCAGCAGAACTCAAAGCCACCCAGAGATTAAGGGGAGGAGAGAAGCAGGACAGACTGCAGAGCAGAAAAAAAAATTGAACTCAGGATTTCTCTTATCCCACTTTTGCGATGCATTTAACACTTTTGGCCTGTTGCACTGTTATGATCCTAGTGGCTTAGGATCACAAATCTAACCAGCTAAGTAGAAAATAATAGGACAAGCTCTGGGGATGTGGTAACTGGACTAACCGCAAACCTGATCCTAACCGCACACACTATAGGTAGCCGTGGAACGTTTCCTGAAATCCTAGACGTCTCTTCACGGCCTGAGAAACTGACTACCCCTAAAGAGAAAGTAAGACCTCACTTGCCTCAGAGAAATCCCCCAGAGATTTAGAAGCCCCCCACAAATAACGGTGAGTTAAGAGGAAAACACAAACGCAGAGATGAAACAGGTTAAGCAAATGAGGCCCGCTAACGCCAGATAGCAGAAAATAGCAAGGGATCTGTGCGGTCAGTAAAAAACCCTATGCAAAAATATCCATGCAGAGAATGCGAGAACCCCCACACCAACTAACGATGTGGGGGGAGCAACTCAGCACCCCAGAGCACCAGCAAGCAGGGAAATCACATATTAGCAAGCTGGACAAAAACTCATCATATACTAGGAAACATCTTGAACACAGATGAGCAAAAATAAGCAAACAGAACTTAGCTTCTCTTGGAGAGACTGATAACGGATGTAGACAGGAGCAATCAGAATAGCACTGAATACAACGGCAACAGGCAAGGAATGAAGGACCAGGTGGATTAAATAGGAAACCTAACTAGCAGATGTCGAGAAAGCTGATCCTTCCAGAAACCTGCAAAATAACAAAAAGAGCCACCAGGAGGAGCCCAAGGAGAGAACTCACACAGTACCACTCATGACCACAGGAGGGAGCCCGGAAACAGAGTTCACAACAGGAAGCATCCATCAGATAGGGTGCCCATCCACGGATTTGTGGAAATGAGTCCAGCAACTTGTCTCTAGACGTTCCAGACCGAATCTGGTCCTCCAGCTGGTCCAGCCAGACCATCATCGACCTGGTGGTACAGGTGCTCACAATAGCCGGTTTGAATGCTCTGCCTGATGACTCTCAAGTCTGCTATAGAAACATTTCTGCCTTTCTATTGGACGGATCTTTCAGGAGACCCCCATCTTCTAGGGGCAGCGCTGACCATTTGGATGAAGAGGCTACTGCAGCATTGACTTTGGAGACTTTAACCCATTCTGCTAATATAGCATCAGCAAAGGGGTATTTACGTTTTGAGGAGGATGGCAGGAACCCCCAGCTGTCCTGCTTCTTCCACTCCATCTTCACAAGGTTTTTAACCATGTCAATCACAGGAAAATATTTCAGATTCCTCTGGCCTAGGCCTGTGAACATCAAGTCCTAAGCAGACTTGGGCCCCTTCTTGTCAGTCATTCCCATGATAGACCGGACTGACCTGACCAATGCATTCACATTCTCAACAGGGAAACAAGATCTGCCCTCCTCGTCTGAGGAAGATGAAGACAGAGGATTCTCCAGATTCCATTTGCTGTCCTCTTGCTGGCAGGCTAGATCCTGAGTCAGATTCTACACAGCTAGCCTTCCTATGGGCTTTCCGCCCTTTATGGGAGCTCCTAATCTCTTCTCGGATAAATGTTTTAAGATCAGAGGTACGGAGCTTTCTCCTTCAGGGTCTGGCATATACACTATTGACGCATTTAAGATAAGCATCAGGAAGGGGCTCTGTACATAAAGCACACTATTTGTGCTTGGTTTTAACACTTATTTTTTTACCTGTGAATACATTGAAACAGAAGGGGGATTCAGCTTACCGAGTGATCACTACATGCACTCACTAACTGAAGCTTGTTAGCAGGGAACCGGCTTGGAAGGTGGAGACACAGCGCGTGATTTGGGGGCTTACAGATGATTGCTGACTATGTTCTCTCCTGGCATCTGTGGTGTCACTCCCACTAGTGACCACTGTTGCCGCCAATCATTCGCCATTCGGTGGCCCCCTCTTTAGGCGGTGTGTGCTCCTCGACATCTCTTGGGGAAGACATGCTAACGTCACACTGCTGCTGTATGCTGCTGGACTAAGTAGGCCTGGTCATGCCCCTTCACTTCCCCATCCACAATGCACCTCTCCAGTTCACCCGGAAGTTAAGTAAAAGCACTTCTGGTTCATAGGCGCATCACCTTGTATGCATGGAGGCCTGATCCGGAAAGGCCTCCACACGGCTCTGGCTGGCCGATGCCTGCACCGGATGGAAGCTCACCTCTACCTGCGCCGTGCCCATGCAAACCAGGGCGGGACAACCCGGGCTCTGGGATTGCGACATCTATGTCAGACAAGGAGGGGCCTGAACAGGCAGAGCACCCCGATGTTGCTACTGGCATCCCAGGCTCTGCTGTTCTCACAGACACCGCACAGAGGCTGATTGGACCCAGGTAAGATTTATTCTGCATGTTCCAATCAGGGCAGGAAACCAATTGAGGAGGACCGCCCCCTTTTAACCTGTAGGTTCCCTGTCCTGGTGGGCGAATCCCCTCTCTCAGTAGGGTGCTGTCGTGGCAATAGCAAAATATTGCATTTTCATAACGGTCACAGGAAAAATTGCACCATACAATTTGTGTACGCTGCCATCCCATATGTGAGGGAATACTACTTTTGAGGCTCAGAAGGGAAGAGGCGCTATACTGGCATTAAGATTTTGCTGAAATAGTTTGAGTGTGCCATGTCACACTGGTAGAGTCCCTGAGGTGCCAGAACAACAGAAACCCCCTATATGTGAACTCATTTTACAAACTACATGTCCAAATGAATTGATCTAGAGGAGCAGTGATCATATTGATACCACATGTGCCTCACAAAATTTTATACCACATGTACTTCACATAATTTTATACCACTAAGGCTACTTTCACACTAGCGTTTTTTTCAATACGTCGCAATGCGTCGTTTTGGCAAAAAAAAACGCATCCTGCAAAAGTGCTTGCAGGATGCGGTTTTTTCCCCATTGACTAACATTAGCGACGCATTCGCGACGCATTGACACACGGTTGCGCCGTGTTGTGGCGGTCCGCCGGGAGCAAAAAATGTTACATGTAACGTTTTTTGCTGCCGACGGTCCGCTTTTCCCGACCGCGCATGCGCGGCCGGAACTCCGCCCCCCCCCCTCCCCACACCTCCCCGCACCACACAATGGGGCAGCGGATGCGCTGGAAAAATGCATCTGCTGCCCCCGTTGTGCGGCGTAGAGAACGCTAGCGTCGGTAACCTCGGCCCGACGCACTGCGATGAGCCGAGCCCGACGCTAGTGTGAAAGTAGCCTAAGCGGTGAAAAAAAATCAATTTTTACCACTAAAATGTTTTTTTAGCCTCAAGTTTTTATTTTTCTAAGTGAAGTATATCGTGGCACAGCTGTGTTGGTGCTCAAGATAGGTTGCCCACACCAGTAACGTATATATAGTAAATAACTTGGCACTCAACTTGTGTGTGATGATGGTTAAAGAAAAATAGATGTTTGTTACTTGAATGGCAGTCCAGCAAAAACGTTTCGGTCAAAATTATAAGACCTTCCTCAGTAAACTGCATTACAAATATATAATAGAACAATAATGGGTATACAAAATAACAAAAGATAGATTAACAAAAAGATAAATCTCACAATAATAGTGTGACATGTGACAAAATAGAAGGGAGGGAAGATAGGAATAGGACAAGGTAATATTTTTAAACGTACCCGACTGCTTATATGAGGTAGAGTATCACTGGATATAGATTAGGTCCTATACAAAGATTGTAGTGGACCTACCAGGAAAGAGAAAAGAAAAAGAGAATGTTTCCCTACAGTAATGGTGGAATAAATAGTAGGCAGGTGGAATGGTGGTAAGAAACTAAACAAGTGAGCCGGGCAGGTATGCCTAGTGTTCCACACATCCGGTGGAGTAGAGTATGGTAAGTATATACGCTGAAAGACAATATATAAATATATAGTAGGAATTGATGTCAGAGAATAAATGTATACTACCAGAGAATGTAAGGATTTTTACCTTGCACTGTAATGCTGGGGTATGTGCGTCCGTTGTGTCAGAGAACGGGGCGTACTGGATATGTTGGCTGCAACAGAAGGCGTGGGAGATGCTATAATATACATGGGTATAGATGGTTCTATGTATAATGAGTAGGAGAAAAAATGCCTCACCTTCCTTAGTAGAGGGAGACCGTGTCTTGTCATATGACAGACAGTTGTCAATGTACTAGCATAAGACCTAAGTGATACATAATATGGCATTAACTGTACAAATTGATTACTGCACTTGGTCAAAAAAGTGAGTAAATGACTCACCAATTGGAATAGAGCCAAAAGTAATCCTGGAATAGGAATGCCTATGTCCGTAGCTCCTATAATACAGTGGAGTGTAAGATAGAGAGTAACTCACCAGGGTACAGCAGGTATAGGGTGCACATCAACGCGGTATCCGCCGCTGGTTGAATGTGCAGAGGCCAAAAAAACATGCTAAAGTAGTGGTGGGGCGGGATAATGGTGCCGCCGAACCGGATGTGCGTCATGTATATGGACACGCTCTGACAATCTCAGAGGCTCCTCCTATTGTCTAGGGACCTAACCGCTAGTGCGGTTACTTGTTGGTCATCCCTGGGGGCTTGTGGGAGATGTAGTTTAGAGAAGCACATAGACCGGAAGTGCGTCATTGTACCGGACGCTTACTTCCTGTTTGGGAGAGGATGGGGCTGTGGTCATGGTAACAGTAGTGCGGTCACCTGATATAAACATATAGCGATATTAGAAGACTGTGTTTTATTGAAATAAAGGAGATATGGATACAGTATATAAGTAAATGAAAAAATACAACAGCATAGTCATTGCAAATAGGGAAAAAGGATAAGATGCAGTCGGGCAGGGAACAGGAGGGTGGGAGAGTCCAAGGGTGGGGAGGGATCAAGAAGTGACTTGCGTGTTGATTATCAATAAAGGCGACTCTGTAGAGAGAGATAAGTCAATTAGTATAAGTGGCCACAGAATATAGAATCAACAGTGGTTATAACATAATGAGATAATAGACAACAGCGTTACATTTGAGTCCATTTTTAAGTAAAGGCTAAGGGGTCATAATCTCTATTTAGGCCCCTTGGGGTGAGGGTCTGTAACTCGTGAATCCAATAGGCCTCCCTCTTTTTGAGGAGGTGGATTCTATCGCCCCCCCGTCTGGGTACTGGGATATGTTCCAGGACTTGGAATCTAAGTTGCGATATAGTGTGACCTTTGGCAATAAAATGACTTGGAAGTGGTAATAGTAGATTCTGACATCGGATGGTGGATTTGTGCTTAGAAATGTGGGATTTGATTGGTTGAGTTGTTTCTCCGATGTATAATAGACCACATGGGCATTTTATGGCATAGATCACAAACGAAGAGTCACATGTCGAGTAGCCTTTTATCTTGTACCTTTTGCCTGAGTGGGGATGATGGAAACAGTCACCCCGGATGACATTATTACACTGGTTGCAGTTGAGGCACGGAAATGTGCCATTTTTTGGTTGGCTGAGGAAACGTTGTGTCCCGTTCTTGTTTACCCCAAAGTCAGCTTTGACTAGCGAGTCCCGGATATTTGAGGGACGTTTGAAACAACATGGTAGAAAATGCTCTTTAAATTCGGGGATAGATGGATGGGCAGTGCGTAAAATGTTCCAATGTCGTCTGATGGTATGATGCAGAATGTGTACGTATGGGTGATACACATGGACGAATGGAACCTTCTTGTTGGATAAAGGGCGTGCAGTAGCAGGGTGGTTAATGGCTTCTGTTAGTAGATTGGGGGGGTAGCCCCTTTCTCTAAATTTAGAGTACATCTCGTCAGTCCTCGTTTGAAGGAGGCTGGGTTCAGTAACTATCCTCTGTATCCTTTTGAACTGTGATCTGGGGATGGACTTTTTGGTGGCAAAAGGATGTAAACTTTGAAAGTGTAGGAGACTGTTCCTGTCTGTTGGTTTTGTGTAGAGGTCAGTCCTGAGCTTTCCAAGTTTATCCCTGATAACCATAGTATCAAGGAAGCTAACTTTCTGTGTACTACTGGTTATGGTAAATGTAAGTCCCGGCCAGGCAGTATTCAGGGTATTGAAAAAAAGGTCAAGAGTTTGTGGTGTACCGGTCCATAGACAAAAAACGTCATCTATGTAACGTTTCCAGAAGGGGCAGTAGGCCTGGAAAAGAGGGTCAGGGTACACGATTTCTTCCTCGAACAGGGCCATGTAGCTGTTAGCGTATGGCGGAGCTACATTGGACCCCATAGCGGTGCCCTTCGTTTGAAGGAAAAATTTGTCCTCAAACATGAAGAAATTTTTAGTCAACACTATGGTCAGGAGGTCAATGCAGAGACTAATGACCTCGGATTTTAGCTGTGAGCTAATAAGTAGGTGTTTGACGCTGTGGATCCCTTGCTGGTGTGGGATTGAAGTATAAAGATCTTTAACGTCTAGTGAGACTAACAAAAGATCTTCTGGAAGTGAATCAAGGCTCTGTAGTTGGTGTAAGAAGTCGCCTGTATCGAGGAGGAAAGAAGGCAACGTGCGAATAAGTGGAGTGAGATTCTTTTCCAGGAAAATGGCTAATGGAGTGAGTATGGACTCAGTGGAAGCTACAATCGGGCGCCCCGGGGGATGTTCAAGGTTCTTATGTACCTTAGTCAGGATATAAAAAAACGGAGTAATGGGGTGGTTCTTGGTCAGGTATTCTCGTGTTTTTTCGTCAATGACACCTCTCTCTACATAGGGAGCTAGAGTGTCTCTAATGTGGTCTCTGATCGAGGTAGAGGGATCAGCAGGTAACGGTCGGTAGACAGTGTTGTCATTGAGTTGTCTATAGATTTCCGTTACATAATCTGATCTGTTCATGACAACGATTGCCCCGCCTTTGTCGGCTGGCTTAATAATGATATCTTTATCACTTCGCAATGTTTCTAAGGCTTGGAAGTCAGGGGCACTGAGGTTAGGGGAAGTATGTAGCTTCCGTGCCTCAATGTCCTGACGTAATTTGGAGAAGGATTGGTCAACGAAACCTATATAGGTCTCAAAGGCATGGGACGCCTTAGGTGGTCTATATGTGCTTTTAGTGCGTAGACCTAAGCTATGTGAGGAAATCAAAGGGCCCTCAGTGTGGGAAGAAGAGGCAGACATAGTGTCAGAGGACTCAAAGTGTGCCAGTAGTCTCAGACGTCGGTAAAACCGATGTAAGTCCATATCCATGTGGAACGTGTCAAATTTGTACGAGGGGCAGAAGGAGAGACCTTTCTGTAACACGTTGTGTTCTGCTATACTGAGAGTCCTGGATGATATGTTTATAACCAACGGTGATTTACCTGGGACCGAGTCACTCTGTAGAAGTCTGTATCTCTTTTTTCATTGGCTCCTGCGGGTCCTCTTCTTCTTTGCTGTCGTCGTCTTCTCTGGCCTAAAAAATTGCTGGGTCCACTGAAGTTGTCGCGTCTGTCTGATTCTGAACCTGAAGTAGAAGGATCGTTAGAAGAGTGGTAGTCTGACCTAGTGGTGTTAGAACGAAAATTAAATCTATCCTGCCAGCGATAGACTCGATTGTTTTCGTAATCGTCTGAGTCTCTTTGAAATTTTATTCTCTTTCTATTTTCCGTGTCCCGTCTATGCTGGTCAGTGACTGTTTTGATCTTGTTTTTTAGAGCGTCTATCTCCTCAGTTGTACTGGAGGAGGACAGCTGTGTCTCAATATTTTTAATAGTTTCTTTGCCGGAAGCTATGGCTCCCTGAAGGTGTTCGACAGTAAGAGTCATTAAGTCAAATGAGCATTTATTCAATATTTGCTCGTATTTCAGGCAAAACTCTGGGCAGTCACTGAACAAAGTGGGACGAAGAGGGACTCGGAGGCCTCTTGGAATTCTTTTCACACGTAGATATTCTGTAAGGGTGGCACAATGGAGTTCCAGGTTAATCTGGCGTCGCTGTTCACGTTCTAGATCCCTCCCTCTTGTTTCTCTCGGGGGAACTTTGAGAAAATCACTGGGGAGATTTAACTTAGACAATATATTATTAGTTTCATCTGGATTGTAAGAAAATGTCAGAGATGACATGCTGTACAGCGTGCTCACGTAAAGGAAAGTCAATAGTGAAGTATATCGTGGCACAGCTGTGTTGGTGCTCAATATAGGTTGCCCACACCAGTAACGTATATATAGTAAATAACTTGGCACTCAACTTGTGTGTGATGATGGTTAAAGAAAAATAGATGTTTATTACTTGAATGGCAGTCCAGCAAAAACGTTTCGGTCAAAATTATAAGACCTTCCTCAGTAATCTGCATTACAAATATATAATAGAACAATAATGGGTATACAAAATAACAAAAGATAGATTAACAAAAAGATAAATCTCACAATAATAGTGTGACATGTGACAAAATAGAAGGGAGGGAAGATAGGAATAGGACAAGGTAATATTTTTAAACGTACCCGACTGCTTATATGAGGTAGAGTATCACTGGATATAGATTAGGTCCTATACAAAGATTGTAGTGGACCTACCAGGAAAGAGAAAAGAAAAAGAGAATGTTTCCCTACAGTAATGGTGGAATAAATAGTAGGCAGGTGGAATGGTGGTAAGAAACTAACCAAGTGAGCTGGGCAGGTATGCCTAGCGTTCCACACATCCGGTGGAGTAGAGTATGGTAAGTATATACGCTGAAAGACAATATATAAATATATAGTAGGAATTGATGTCAGAGAATAAATGTATACTACCAGAGAATGTAAGGATTTTTACCTTGCACTGTAATGCTGGGGTATGTGCGTCCGTTGTGTCAGAGAACGGGGCGTACTGGATATGTTGGCTGCAACAGAAGGCGTGGGAGATGCTATAATATACATGGGTATAGATGGTTCTATGTATAATGAGTAGGAGAAAAAATGCCTCACCTTCCTTAGTAGAGGGAGACCGTGTCTTGTCATATGACAGACAGTTGTCAATGTACTAGCATAAGACCTAAGTGATACATAATATGGCATTAACTGTACAAATTGATTACTGCACTTGGTCAAAAAAGTGAGTAAATGACTCACCAATTGGAATAGAGCCAAAAGTAATCCTGGAATAGGAATGCCTATGTCCGTAGCTCCTATAATACAGTGGAGTGTAAGATAGAGAGTAACTCACCAGGGTACAGCAGGTATAGGGTGCACATCAACGCGGTATCCGCCGCTGGTTGAATGTGCAGAGGCCAAAAAAACATGCTAAAGTAGTGGTGGGGCGGGATAATGGTGCCGCCGAACCGGATGTGCGTCATGTATATGGACACGCTCTGACAATCTCAGAGGCTCCTCCTATTGTCTAGGGACCTAACCGCTAGTGCCATATTATGTATCACTTAGGTCTTATGCTAGTACATTGACAACTGTCTGTCATATGACAAGACACGGTCTCCCTCTACTAAGGAAGGTGAGGCATTTTTTCTCCTACTCATTATACTTAGAACCATCTATACCCATGTATATTATAGCATCTCCCACGCCTTCTGTTGCAGCCAACATATCCAGTACGCCCCGTTCTCTGACACAACGGACGCACATACCCCAGCATTACAGTGCAAGGTAAAAATCCTTACATTCTCTGGTAGTATACATTTATTTTCTGACATCAATTCCTACTATATATTTATATATTGTCTTTCAGCGTATATACTTACCATACTCTACTCCACCGGATGTGTGGAACGCTAGGCATACCTGCCCAGCTCACTTGGTTAGTTTCTTTCCACCATTCCACCTGCCTACTATTTATTCCACCATTACTGTAGGGAAACATTCTCTTTTTCTTTTCTCTTTCCAGGTAGGTCCACTACAATCTTTGTATAGGACCTAATCTATATCCAGTGATTCTACCTCATATAAGCAGTCGGGTACGTTTAAAAATATTACCTTGTCCTATTCCTATCTTCCCTCCCTTCTATTTTGTCACATGTCACACTATTATTGTGAGATTTATCTTTTTGTTAATCTATCTTTTGTTATTTTGTATACCCATTATTGTTCTATTATATATTTGTAATGCAGTTTACTGAGGAAGGTCTTATAATTTTGACCGAAACATTTTTGCTGGACTGCCATTCAAGTAATAAACATCTATTTTTCTTTAACCATCATCACACACAAGTTGAGTGCCAAGTTATTTACTATATATACGTTACTGGTGTGGGCAACCTATCTTGAGCACCAACACAGCTGTGCCACGATATACTTCACTATTGACTTTCCTTTACGTGAGCACGCTGTACAGCATGTCATCTCTGACATTTTCTTACAATCCAGATGAAACTAATAATATATTGTCTAAGTTAAATCTCCCCAGTGATTTTCTCAAAGTTCCCCCGAGAGAAACAAGAGGGAGGGATCTAGAACGTGAACAGCGACGCCAGATTAACCTGGAACTCCATTGTGCCACCCTTACAGAATATCTACGTGTGAAAAGAATTCCAAGAGGCCTCCGAGTCCCTCTTCGTCCCACTTTGTTCAGTGACTGCCCAGAGTTTTGCCTGAAATACGAGCAAATATTGAATAAATGCTCATTTGACTTAATGACTCTTACTGTCGAACACCTTCAGGGAGCCATAGCTTCCGGCAAAGAAACTATTAAAAATATTGAGACACAGCTGTCCTCCTCCAGTACAACTGAGGAGATAGACGCTCTAAAAAACAAGATCAAAACAGTCACTGACCAGCATAGACGGGACACGGAAAATAGAAAGAAAATAAAATTTCAAAGAGACTCAGACGATTACGAAAACAATCGAGTCTATCGCTGGCAGGATAGATCTAATTTTCGTTCTAACACCACTAGGTCAGACTACCACTCTTCTAACGATCCTTCTACTTCAGGTTCAGAATCAGACAGACGCGACAACTTCAGTGGACCCAGCAATTTTTTAGGCCAGAGAAGACGACGACAGCAAAGAAGAAGAGGACCCGCAGGAGCCAATGAAAAAAGAGATACAGACTTCTACAGAGTGACTCGGTCCCAGGTAAATCACCGTTGGTTATAAACATATCATCCAGGACTCTCAGTATAGCAGAACACAACGTGTTACAGAAAGGTCTCTCCTTCTGCCCCTCGTACAAATTTGACACGTTCCACATGGATATGGACTTACATCGGTTTTACCGACGTCTGAGACTACTGGCACACTTTGAGTCCTCTGACACTATGTCTGCCTCTTCTTCCCACACTGAGGGCCCTTTGATTTCCTCACATAGCTTAGGTCTACGCACTAAAAGCACATATAGACCACCTAAGGCGTCCCATGCCCTTGAGACCTTTATAGGTTTCGTTGACCAATCCTTCTCCAAATTACGTCAGGACATTGAGGCACGGAAGCTACATACTTCCCCTAACCTCAGTGCCCCTGACTTCCAAGCCTTAGAAACATTGCGAAGTGATAAAGATATCATTATTAAGCCAGCCGACAAAGGCGGGGCAATCGTTGTCATGAACAGATCAGATTATGTAACGGAAATCTATAGACAACTCAATGACAACACTGTCTACCGACCGTTACCTGCTGATCCCTCTACCTCGATCAGAGACCACATTAGAGACACTCTAGCTCCCTATGTAGAGAGAGGTGTCATTGACGAAAAAGCACGAGAATACCTGACCAAGAACCACCCCATTACTCCGTTTTTTTATATCCTGACTAAGGTACATAAGAACCTTGAACATTCCCCGGGGCGCCCGATTGTAGCTTCCACTGAGTCCATACTCTCTCCATTAGCCATTTTCCTGGAAAAGAATCTCACTCCACTTATTCGCACGTTGCCTTCTTTCCTCCTCGATACAGGCGACTTCTTACACCAACTACAGAGCCTTGATTCACTTCCAGAAGATCTTTTGTTAGTCTCACTAGACGTTAAAGATCTTTATACTTCAATCCCACACCAGCAAGGGATCCACAGCGTCAAACACCTACTTATTAGCTCACAGCTAAAATCCGAGGTCATTAGTCTCTGCATTGACCTCCTGACCATAGTGTTGACTAAAAATTTCTTCATGTTTGAGGACAAATTTTTCCTTCAAACGAAGGGCACCGCTATGGGGTCCAATGTAGCTCCGCCATACGCTAACAGCTACATGGCCCTGTTCGAGGAAGAAATCGTGTACCCTGACCCTCTTTTCCAGGCCTACTGCCCCTTCTGGAAACGTTACATAGATGACGTTTTTTGTCTATGGACCGGTACACCACAAACTCTTGACCTTTTTTTCAATACCCTGAATACTGCCTGGCCGGGACTTACATTTACCATAACCAGTAGTACACAGAAAGTTAGCTTCCTTGATACTATGGTTATCAGGGATAAACTTGGAAAGCTCAGGACTGACCTCTACACAAAACCAACAGACAGGAACAGTCTCCTACACTTTCAAAGTTTACATCCTTTTGCCACCAAAAAGTCCATCCCCAGATCACAGTTCAAAAGGATACAGAGGATAGTTACTGAACCCAGCCTCCTTCAAATGAGGACTGACGAGATGTACTCTAAATTTAGAGAAAGGGGCTACCCCCCCAATCTACTAACAGAAGCCATTAACCACCCTGCTACTGCACGCCCTTTATCCAACAAGAGGGTTCCATTCATCCATGTGTATCACCCATACGTACACATTCTGCATCATACCATCAGACGACATTGGAACATTTTACGCACTGCCCATCCATCTATCCCCGAATTTAAAGAGCATTTTCTACCATGTTTCAAACGTCCCTCAAATATCCGGGACTCGCTAGTCAAAGCTGACTTTGGGGTAAACAAGAACGGGACACAACGTTTCCTCAGCCAACCAAAAAATGGCACATTTCCGTGCCTCAACTGCAACCAGTGTAATAATGTCATCCGGGGTGACTGTTTCCATCATCCCCACTCAGGCAAAAGGTACAAGATAAAAGGCTACTCGACATGTGACTCTTTGTTTGTGATCTATGCCATAAAATGCCCATGTGGTCTATTATACATCGGAGAAACAACTCAACCAATCAAATCCCGCATTTCTAAGCACAAATCCACCATCCGATGTCAGAATCTACTATTACCACTTCCAAGTCATTTTATTGCCAAAGGTCACACTATATCGCAACTTAGATTCCAAGTCCTGGAACATATCCCAGTACCCAGACGGGGGGGGGGGGGGGGGGCAATAGAATCCACCTCCTCAAAAAGAGGGAGGCCTATTGGATTCACGAGTTACAGACCCTCACCCCAAGGGACCTAAATAGAGATTATGACCCCTTAGCCTTTACTTAAAAATGGACTCAAATGTAACGCTGTTGTCTATTATCTCATTATGTTATAACCACTGTTGATTCTATATTCTGTGGCCACTTATACTAATTGACTTATCTCTCTCTACAGAGTCGCCTTTATTGACAATCAACACGCAAGTCACTTCTTGATCCCTCCCCACCCTTGGACTCTCCCACCCTCCTGTTCCCTGCCCGACTGCATCTTATCCTTTTTTCCCTATTTGCAATGACTATGCTGTTGTATTTTTTCATTTACTTATATACTGTATCCATATCTCCTTCATTTCAATAAAACACAGTCTTCTAATATCGCTATATGTTTATATCAGGTGACCGCACTACTGTTACCATGACCACAGCCCCATCCTCTCCCTAACAGGAAGTAAGCGTCCGGTACAATGACGCACTTCCGGTCTATGTGCTTCTCTAAACTACATCTCCCACAAGCCCCCAGGGATGACCAACAAGTAACCGCACTAGCGGTTAGGTCCCTAGACAATAGGAGGAGCCTCTGAGATTGTCAGAGCGTGTCCATATACATGACGCACATCCGGTTCGGCGGCACCATTATCCCGCCCCACCACTACTTTAGCATGGTTTTTTGGCCTCTGCACATTCAACCAGCGGCGGATACCGCGTTGATGTGCACCCTATACCTGCTGTACCCTGGTGAGTTACTCTCTATCTTACACTCCACTGTATTATAGGAGCTACGGACATAGGCATTCCTATTCCAGGATTACTTTTGGCTCTATTCCAATTGGTGAGTCATTTACTCACTTTTTTGACCAAGTGCAGTAATCAATTTGTACAGTTAATGCCATATTATGTATCACTTAGGTCTTATGCTAGTGCATTGACAACTGTCTGTCATATGACAAGACACGGTCTCCCTCTAATAAGGAAGGTGAGGCATTTTTTCTCCTACTCATTATACATAGAACAATCTATACCCATGTATATTATAGCATCTCCCACGCCTTCTGTTGCAGCCAACATATCCAGTACGCCCCGTTCTCTGACACAACGGACGCACATACCCCAGCATTACAGTGCAAGGTAAAAATCCTTACATTCTCTGGTAGTATACATTTATTCTCTGACATCAATTCCTACTATATATTTATATATTGTCTTTCAGCGTATATACTTACCATACTCTACTCCACCGGATGTGTGGAACGCTAGGCATACCTGCCCGGCTCACTTGGTTAGTTTCTTACCCCCATTCCACCTGCCTACTATTTATTCCACCATTACTGTAGGGAAACATTCTCTTTTTCTTTTCTCTTTCCTGGTAGGTCCACTACAATCTTTGTATAGGACCTAATCTATATCCAGTGATACTCTACCTCATATAAGCAGTCGGGTACGTTTAAAAATATTACCTTGTCCTATTCCTATCTTCCCTCCCTTCTATTTTGTCACATGTCACACTATTATTGTGAGATTTATCTTTTTGTTAATCTATCTTTTGTTATTTTGTATACCCATTATTGTTCTATTATATATTTGTAATGCAGTTTACTGAGGAAGGTCTTATAATTTTGACCGAAACATTTTTGCTGGACTGCCATTCAAGTAATAAACATCTATTTTTCTTTAACCATCATCACACACAAGTTGAGTGCCAAGTTATTTACTATATTTATTTTTCTAAGGGCTTATAGGAACTTTTTTTTTTTTACACAAAACTGAGGTCAATTTTTTCCTGAGTGAGCCAATACCCTACAAGTAATCGGGAAATATTTTTTAGGCACAGTGCAAAGCTCAGAAGGCAAGAAGCGCCAGATTTTACTGTTATTGTTTGCAGGTGCCATGACCCACTGGGAGAGCCCATGAGGTGCGAAAACAGCAGAACTCTCCATAAGTGACCCTATTTTACAAACTATGCCTCTCAATGAATTCATCTAGGGGGTGCAGTGATCATATTGACACCACAGGTGTGTCACAGAATTTTATACCATTGGGCAGTGAAGAAAAGAGAACTACATTTTTATCACCAAAATTTAGTTTTAGCCCCATATTTTACATTTTCACCAAAATTGGTCCCACAATTTCTACTGAACGTGGCAATGCCCCATTTGTAACTGTTCAGTACTGGTTAGCCATACGGAGATACTCGGGAGGAACGGAGCGCAATTTGCCTCCTGGAGTGTATTTTTTCCTAGAACAGGTTGCGGACTACATATACAGAGCCCCTAATTGCTAGAAGAGCAGAATCCCCCCTCAAGTGACCCCATTTGGGAAACTATATCCCTTGGGGATATTATCTACAGGTTTAGTGACAATTTTGACTCCATGGGTATCTTCCAAAAAACAAGCAGCAATGAATGTGGCCGAGTGAAAATTGCCAACTGCTGTTGTAGTGACCAGTACATTGCAGTCACCAGTACGTTATGCCCAGCTTCTGGAAGCATGCACCCGTAAGTTAGGAGGGCTCTCATCACTTCAGAAATGCCAAACGTGGACGCAATATGTGGTTTAGGTACACTGTAGGGCACAGAAGGGGGGGGGGGGGCGCTTTTGGATTTGGAAGTGGAGAATTTGCTGAATTTCTTTTGGCAAATGAAAAGCCATTTCACTTTTCCAGAGCTTTTGTGCTATGAGTAACGTGGAAGCACCCTATATTTCCAATAACGTATGACGGACCTGAGCCAGGGCTTGCTTTTTTGTGGATTGAGTTGGAGCTTTTACTGGTAACATTTTACATAACGTTTGGGATCACATTTATCCGGCGCTATTTGCTGTCCACTTACTTTGGGGTTTCCATCTAAATCTCCGAGTGACATGATTCAGATGAAACCCCCGAGGGATTCACTATAATGAGGCAGCCGAGTTACTCTGGACTCCGTCTGGCCTCTGTTCATCGGTGTCCTTCTTTTCAGAAGTGCACCAAACTGTGGCCGACGGCACTTTTATGCAATCCTATAAAGACAGACACCACTGGATCACAGGTCGCACAGCATCCACGGTGCCTCCATCTGCCTCATTATAGGGAATCTTCCAACAGAGGTTCCGTCTGAATCACATATTTCAGAGATTTACATGGAAACCTTGGTGTAAGCGCAGAGCGCAAGATAAATGTGCACCAAGCCTTACTGAGATCTTTGGGAGGCAGAATGAAAAAAATCAACAACATGTAAAGAATTGGTTTTATTTATTTTTGACGCCATTCCTCGTGCGGTATAAGTGATTAGGCGACTTTATTATTCTTGTTGTGCGATTACATTGGTACCCGATTTGTAGAGGGTTTTTATGTTTGGCTGCTGTCACACACTAAAAGACGGTTTTTATTGCAACAAATAGTTTTTGCAACATCGCATTTTGAGAGCTATAATTTTTCCATATTTTGGCCCACAGAGTCATTTGAGGTCTTGTTTTTTTGCAGGACGAGTTGACTTTTTTATTGGTAAAATTCAAAGGATAGCGGCACACCACTGATGAAAAAAACTTTATTCAGGCGTAACAATGCATATTAAAACCATGAAAAGCATTACGCTTTCAGGTGCATGCAACCCCCTTAATCATAGGATATACAATTGAAATCACGGCCAGAATAAATATCAATGAACAACCAATCACAGATGACAAATGATTAATTACATATGCAGAAGGTGTGGATGCAAACCCAGCAGCTAAGAAAAAAAAAAAAGAAAAAAACATATCAATAAATATAAAATAAATCATTTCATGAGTTCATGCCCATCGGATATCTCGTGTCCAACTTTAAAATCCAGAATGCCTCCCTTGAAGTCAATAGTTAAGATTTTTTTCAAATGCATAAAAAGCAAAATGTGTGATGTCTCCTTGGTGAATATTCACAAAGTGTTTTGAGGCATCGGAGTAAGCCGCATTTTTGGTTTGAATATTGGCTAAATGTTAAGCTATGCGTTTCTTGATTTTTCGTGTAGTGAACATTGTAGTGAATATTGCATTTTGCACAACAAACAGATGCAGTAAATTACATATTGTGTATCACAATTCATGAAAGATGTACTCTTCTGTGAAAAACCTGAAAAAGAACTAATAGATTTAATGTTATCAAGGGCGTAAACGCACACATTGCAATGATTACCAGCACATTTGTAAAAACCAGTTGTGGACAATCAGGACAAGTTTAGGAAAGCGCATTTCCTAAACTAAAACCTTTTCTTGCTACATATCTGCAGCCATTCCTGGTAATTAGATGTAATTTGTCATCCTGATTAACTTAAAGGTAAATATTTTTCACTATATTTTTTATTAAGTGAAATTGGGGACTATAGGGGGTAGAAAATCTAACAATGGAATCTGAATCAGTGGGGGGAAGGGCTCTGGTAGGTGAAAGGGATTTAGGGTACCGTCTCACAGTGGCACTTTGATCGCTACGACGGTACGATCCGTGACGTTCCAGCGATATCCATACGATATCGCTGTGTCTGACACGCAGCAGCGATCAGGGACCCCGCTGAGAATCGTACGTCGTAGCAGATCGTTTGGAACTTTATTTCGTCGCTGGATCTCCTGCTGTCATCGTTGGATCGGTGTGTGTGACACCGATCCAACGATGCGTTCGCTTGTAACCAGGATAAACATCGGGTTACTAAGTGCAGGGCCGCGCTTAGTAACCCGATATTTACCCTGGTTACCATCGTAAAAGTAAAAAAAAAAAACAAAAAACAGTACATACTCACATTCGTGTCCCCCGGCGTCCGCTTCCTGCACTGACTGAGCGCCGGCCGTAAAGTGAAAGCACAGCACAGCGGTGACGTCACCGCTCTGCTGTTAGGGCCGGCGCTCAGTCAGTGCAGGGAAGTGGACGCCGGGGGACGTGAAGGTGAGTATGTACTGTTTGTTTTTTTTTACTTTTACGATGGTAACCAGGGTAAACATCGGGTTACTAAGCGCGGCCCTGCGCTTAGCAACCCGATGTTTACCCTGGTTACCCGGGGACCTTGGCATCGTTGGTCGCTGGAGAGCGGTCTGTGTGACAGCTCCCCAGCGACCACACAACGACTTACCAACGATCACGGCCAGGTCGTATCGCTGGTCGTGATCGTTGGTAAATCGTTATGTGAGACGGTACCCTTAGGTTGTCTGCAAACCTTGTTGAAAGCCTGAAAGTTTTTATTGGTACTGTTTTCAGGCACATGACATTTTTTGATCGCTTTCTGTTTTGATTTTTATGAGGCAGAACAAACAAAAACCTGCAATTCAGGAATTTCTTTTAGGGCTTATGCCGTTCTGTGTGTGGTAAGATTGACAAGGCAATTTTATTATTCGGGTCAGTACGATTATCGCAATACCTCATTTATATCTTTTTTTTATGTTTTGGCGCTTTTATACAATAATTATTTTTCCTATAAAATATTTTTCATGTTTGCATCACTTTATTCTGAGCGCTATAACTTTTTTTATTTTTCCCCAGACGGAGCTGTATGGCGGCTTGATTTTTTGCAGGAGAAAATGATGTTTTCAGCTGTACCATGTTTATTTACTGTATATCTGTCTTTTTTATCACATTTTATTCCACTTTTTGTTCGTCCGTATGATGATAAAGCATTGTTTTTTGCCTTTTTTATACCAAATATGATGTTCTTTTATTGTTTGTTTTTTTCATTCAAATATTTATTTATAAATTCAATGTTTTGATTTTTGTATGTTTGATTTTTTTTTTTTAATATTTTTCCGATTGTTTTTTACAAAAAATTTTTTTTACTTTAACTTTTTACTTTGTCCACTATGGGACAATTATTTTTTGCAGGCTGATCGCTTGTGCAGAATGGAGATGTAGCAGCATCTTCATGCTGCAGAAACTGTCAACTCTGCCCTGACAGAGAGACTTGCTGATGGTGCACTGCACATGATCAGCAAGTTTCTTAGCTGACATCCGGTCACCATGCCAACGATCGGTGCCTCGCGTCATGCTGCGTGGTCTCCGATCCAAAGGCAGAGGGGATGTCAGTCCTCAACCTGCTTCTGGAATGCTGCAATCATGTTTGATCACAGCATTTTGGGGGTTAAAGTGCCGGGAGTGGTGTGTAACCGCTCCTGGCACTTAGTGCCAGGTGTCAGCTGTCAGACTCAGCTGACAACCAGCGGCGATCGCCCGCACATCCCTCCGATCGCTTGGATGTAATATTCCATCCATGGTCAAATAGGCCCAGGGCACATGGACGGAATATTATGTCCGATGTCAGAAAGGGGTTAATTATTAACCCCTTTGTGACATGCGCCGTACATGTACGGCGCATGTTGTGTAGGGGTTAATTAACCCCTTCACGACATGAGCTGTACATGTACTGCGCATGTCGTGTCCCCAGCGCCAAGCCCACATCTTTCCTGGCACATGTCAGCTGTTTTGAACAGCTGACAAGTGCCTGGAACAGCCGTAGGTGGAATTGCAATCCACTCATGGCTGTTAACCCATTAAATGCTGCTGTCAAACTCTTGACAGCTGCAGTTAACACGCGCTTCCGGAAATCCGCCCATCGGTGACCCCTGTCACGTGATTGTTGGTCACCAATGGATTTGCATAACAACCAGAGGTCTCCTGCAGACCTCTATGGTTGTCACTGCTGGATTGCTATGAGCACCGCCCAGTCAATCTGATGATCACCAATATGTATCAGAGCCAATCAGGTTATGGCAGCTTCTAGTCTCCCATAGAGACTATTGAAGCATGCAGAAAGTAAAAAAAAAAAAAAAAAATGTTTTCAAAAAGCATATAAAAGTTCAAATCACCTCCCTTTTGCCCCATTCAAAAAAACAATAATAAAAATCAAACATGCACATATTTGGTATCGCCGCATTCAGAATTGTCCGGTCTATCAATATTAAAAAAGAATTAACCTGATCGCTGAACGGCATAATGAGGAAAAAAAGTAAAAACGCCAAAATTATGCAATTTTTTTTTTTTTTAACAAACTTTGAATTTTTTTTTCACCATTTAAATAAAAAAGAACCTAGACATGGTTGGTGTCTATGAACTCGTAATGACCTGGAGACTTATAATGGCAGGTCAGTTTTAGCATTTGGTGAATATGGTAAAAAAGAGAAATAAAAAAAACAGTTGTGGAATTGCACTTTTTTTGCAATTTCAATGCACTTGGTTTTTTTTCCCCATTTTTGAGTACAAGATATGGTAAAACCAATGGTGTCATTCAGAAGTACAACTTGTCCTGCAAAAAATCAAGCCCTCACATGGCTATATTTATGGAGAAATAAAAAAGTTATGGCTCTGGGAAGAAGGGGAGCGAAAAACAGAAACACAAAATCGAAAAAAAGTGCTTCGTTATGAAGGGGTTAATGCCATGCTTGACTATCAATAATCAATATTCAGCTAATATTCCACCTGTTACATGCTCAGATTGCTTTACAATTTACTCGATCGGCTACTAACTGAGACAAACCATTGTATCAATACAAGTTATTTATTACACACAAGTCTACAGTTATATACTACTAAATTAATACCGTATACAATAATACACAATATTAAAATACAATTAACCCCACAATAACCTAATTATACTTCCCACCCACTTGCCTAAAACATACACACACTGATTACAGCCCACCCGCCTATTACTAACTATCCCTATGGGGAACAAGGGGTTAATAGCAGTGATACTTAGCTAATTCTGCTGGAGGGATGGAAGAGCAGCTCTTTGACGGCTGATTTGGTCAGGCTGCCTTAACCAGGGAGGATGTGGGGAGCAGGGCTGGAGACAGGAGCAGGAGGGGGGCTGTGTGATGAGGCTGGCTGCAGGACTAGCAGTCAGCAGAGGTATGTAGGGCTGGGGAGGGGGAGACAGATGAAGCAGGGAGAGCAGAGGAGATGAAGGGATTGTGGTATGTAGCAGTTATGGACAGTGCAGATTGGGCCTTGATGGTGGGGAGACTTGTGGGGTCGGAGAGGGGCATAGAGAGCAAGCTGAATGGCAGACAGGGAGGATGTAGAGAGAGGGGAACAGGGCTGAGAAGGAGATGCTGTGAATAGCAGTGGGGCTTAAGGTAAGGTAAGCGAGAGGAAGGGGGCCCCTGAGGAACTGTGACGACGGGGGAGCCAAAGAGAGAAACCCCGGCAGTGACACCGTATGATATTTAAATCCGGCAATGCATGCTCCCATCTGACCACGGCTCCTGCATGTATGCAGACAAGTCTACGAGCATCGGTGCGTCTTGGGCGGATTTAATTCCCTTTGCAATTTTTACTAGATCCCCTGGACTAGTTCCCCTCCATTTTGGTCGGTACACAATAAGGTCTATCCTGATCCTATCCTTGAGTCCATCTACAAATGCTTAAGTCAGTATCTTCATCTTTGTAGGGTTGTGAATTGAAAATCCCATGTCAGACCAAACCATCTGCAGTCTAGCAAATATTTTTCAACTGTTTTGTCTTTCTCTTGTGTAATGTTAGGGTACCGTCACACAGTACCATTTTAATCGCTACGACGGCACGATCCGTGACGTCGCAGTGATCGTATGATTATCGCTCCAGCGTCGTAGACTGCGGTCACACGTTGCAATCACGGCGCTGGAGCGATGCCGAAGTCCCCGGGTAACCAGGGTAAACATCGGGTTACTAAGCGCAGGGCCGCGCTTAGTAACCCGATGTTTACCGTGGTTACCAGCGTAAAAGTAAAAAAAAAAAAACCGTACACCATCAGATGTCCGTCCGGTCCCTTGCCGTCCGCTTCCTGCTCTGACAGATCCGGCCGTACAGTGAGAGCAGAGTGCAGCGGTGACGTCACCGCTGTGATCTGCTCTCACTTTCCGGCCGGCAGACAGTCAGAGCGGGAAGCGGACGGCAAGGGACCGGACGGACATCAGATGGTGAGCATGTACGGTTTTTTTTTTTTTACTTTTACGCTGGTAACCACGGTAAACATCGGGTTACTAAGCGCGGCCCTGCGCTTAGTTACCCGATGTTTACCCTGGTTACCAGCGAACACATCGCTGGATCGCTGTCACACACAACGATCCAGCGATGTCAGCGGGTGATCAAGCGACGAAATAAAGTTCCAAACGATCTGCTACGACGTACGATTCTCAGCAGGATCCCTGATCGCTGCTGCGTGTCAGACACTGCGATATCGTAACGATATCGCTAGAACGTCACGAATCGTACCGTCGTAGCGATCAAAATTGCACTGTGTGACGGTACCCTTAGTCAGTCACCCATTGTTCCATTTGTTTTTCTTTCACCCACTTCTTTATTAGTTCACAAAATCCTTTACCACTTTTTGTGGACAGATTACACACAATGTAGACTAGTGCCTGAGAGTTGGCAGTCACATAACTTAAAATTACAATATATGTCCCATCACATTTCCTGCCTTTTCTTAAATCCCTCCAGGTACAGTGCTAGGTCACTTGGTTCTGCTGTAGGGATCTGGCAAATTCTGTTTGTCTCTTTTCAGAGTCTGGGAGCTGATTTAGTATGGCCAGCTGATCCCCTGGGCTCCATGCACAGTGTTCAGTTACCTTAACCACCCTGGTGTCAGCATCCGGTCAAGTGCCCAATACCCCCCCCCCCCCCCCCTTGTTCCTCCCCGTCAGGCTTCTTCCACGTCCTCTGTTACGTTCAGGTCAGAGGGCACTATTACATGACTAGTGTGCATCCTCTGCCTGAACAGTCAAAGTGCAGAGAGCCAGAAGACGCCAACGCTGAGGAGTCCGTTCCTGCAGCCAGCGAGAACTGAGTATTTTCTTTTTTTAATGTTTGGACCCTCTTATCGGGCCAATTACATATGAAGCAGTATATGGGGCTCATTATACAGCTCTGGCAAAAATTAAGAGATCACCACATCAAAACCCTGTCATGGGCAGCCCAATCTCCAGATCTGAACCCCATTGAAAACATCTGGAATGTAATCGAGAGAATGATGGATAGTCACAAGCCATCAAACAAAGAAGAACTGCTTACATTTTTGGGCCAGAAGCAGTGTGAAGGACTTGTGGAAAGCATGCCAAGACGCATGAAAGCTGTGATTAAAAATCATGGTAATTCCACAAAATATTGATTTCTGAACTCTTCCTGAGTTAAAACATTAGTATTGTTGTTTCTAAATGATTATGAACTTGTTTTATTTACATTATTTGAGGTCTGAGGGTATGTGCACACGTCAGGATTTCTTGCAGAAATTTCCTGAAGAAAACCGGAAATTTTCTGCAAGAAATCCGCATTTTTATTTTAACGTTTTTTTTCCTTTTTTTCCGCGTTTTTTTTTTTAGCATTCTGCAAGCGTAATTAGCTTGCAGAATGCTAAAGTTTTCCAAGCGATCTGTAGCATCGCTTGGAAAACTGACTGACAGGTTGGTCACACTTGTCAAACATACTGTTTGACAAGTGTGACCAACTTTTTACTATAGATGCTGCTTATGCAGCATCTATAGTAAAAGATAGAATGTTTAAAAATAATAAAAAAAATTAAAAAAAATGCTTATACTCACCCAGACGATCTCAGCGGCGTCCGTTCCTCTTCCTATAGCTGGTGTGTGCGCGCAGGACCTTCCATGACGTCGCGGTCACGTGAGCGGTCACATGACCGCTCACGACCAATCACAAGACAGTGACGTCATCACAGGTCCTTCACCGCACACCAGCTATAGGAACCGAAGCGGCAGCATGCAGCGGTGAGGCGGGAACACTGCGGGGGACATCGAATGTGAGTATAGGACTATTTTTTATTTTAATTCTTTTATTTTTGACCAATTATATGGTTCCCAGTGCGTGGAGGAGAGTCTCCTCTCCTCCACCCTGGGTACCAACAGCACATAATCTGCTTACTTCCCGCATGGTGTGCACAGCCCCGTGCGGGAAGTAAGCAGATCAATGGACTCCTAGGTGTGCGGAATCCCCGCAATTCCGCATTTTTAATGAACATGTTGCTTTCTTTTCCGCGATGCGATTTTTTCGTGGAAAAAATCGCAACATTTGCACAAAAAATGCGGAATACACTGTAAATAATAGGAGGCATATGTTAGTGTTTTTTTCGTGTTTTTATCACGTTTTTATAGTGAAAAAAACGCTAAAAATCCTGAACGTGTGCACATGGCCTGAAAGCGCTGTTTGTTTGTTTTTATCTTGACCATTTTTCTTTGTCAGAAAAAATACAAAATTTATTGCTTGAAAATTCGGAGACATGTTATCAGAAGTTTATAGAATAAAATAAAAATCAGACAAACTGAACATTTTGCAGCTGTCTCTTAATTTTTTTCCAGAGCCGTATATGGAGCATTTTATGAGGCCAATTACATATTGAGCATCTTATGGGGCCAATTATATATGGAGCATCTTATGGGGGCCAATTACACATGGAACAGTATATGAGGCCAATTATATATGGAGCATCTTATGGGGCCAATTGCACATGGAACAGTATATGGGGCCAATTGTATATGGAGCATCTTATGGGGCCAATTGTATATGGAGCATCTTATGGGGCCAATTATATATTTTTATTATTATAGCGCCATTTATTCCATGGCGCTTTACATGTGAGGAGGAGTATACATATTGAGCATCTTATGAGGCCAATTACATATGGATCGCCTTATGGGGCCAATTATATAAGGAGCATCTTATGGGGCCAATTATATATGAAGCATCTTATTGGGCCAATTATATGTGGAGCATCTTATGGGGCTAATTACATATGGAGCGCCTTATGGGGCCAATAATGCACGCAGCATCTTATGGGGCCAATTATATATGGAGCATCTTATGGGGCCAGTTACACATGGAACAGTTTTTGGGGCCAATTATATATGGAGCATCTTATGGGGCCAATTGCACATGGAACAGTATATGGGGCCAATTACATATGGAACATCTTATGGGGCCAATTGCACATGGAACAGTATATGGGGCCAATTACACATGGAACAGTATATGGGGCCAATTACCGTACATATGGAACATCTTATGGGGCCAATTGCATATGGAACCCATTATACATGGAGCATCTTATGGGGCCAATTACATATGGAGCAGTATATGGGACCCATTATATATGGAACCTATGGGGCCTATTCCTTTTAGGTCAATATATAGGGCCCATCATATACTGTATGGCACATTCTTGAGATATGAACACTTTTCTTTAGTTAACAGCTCATTTCCTTGGAGACTGATGAAACCGGATGGGATTAGGAGGTAAAAGCACACTCCGGTGATTCCTCCAGCTTCAAAGTAGTGCTTACAAGCTTAATAGAATAGAGCTTGAAAGCACTTCTCAGGTAGAGGTTGTGGCTCATTCTCCAGGGCAATGGGCTGCACAGAAAATTAGCAATATATTCCGAAAATTGTATTTACAAGCACTAGGTTACAATACCCAATTAGGAAAATGGAAATTAACTTTTTAAGTTTCCTCAACTGAAACTTGATATTTTGACACTAGAAAAAAAACCTTTCCATTCTTTAATAAATGTTGCCCCAACCTAATGGTTTACCCTTTTGGGATGTTATTAATTATGTGGAAGGAATAATAAGTCATCATGTTAGGTAGTGTTGGTGCGGTGAGTGCTCACTTTAAATAAAGGAGTATTCCTATGTGGTACTTTTATAAAGGTAAAACTATTCCCAGAAGGGCTCTGATGTGTACAGCTGTAATGGGAGAGGTGATCAGAATTTGAATTAATTTGTATCACAAAAGGTAGACAGAAGAGGGAAAAAAACAGAAGCAAAGTGCTCATAGGGGGTTAGTATGTATAAGTGAAATAGTTCAATAATGTGGTGATATGAGACTCAGGTTATCAAGGTTACACATGAATAGGCACAACTCTATTGTAGGCAGTTCCAGAGATAGGATTCTGCTGCTTGGTGTGTTCTTAACTGTGAGATGTTGAGCTCATAGAAAGATTTCAAGAATGTATGTATGCAAATTGCCTCTGTTGAAAAAAAGAGGACTTAACTCTATAGCGCCACCTATTGGAAGTATGTATGTGTGACCCTAAAGTGTAAAGTGTGGGCAAAACCAAAGGGTCAAGGCTTCATGGGCACAAGTGCTCCAACTGAAAAATGCACAATGTCTGCAAATGGAAAAAAAGGTGAAAAATGAATTTTTAATAGTATTTAGTCTCACAAAAACATAACTCGCTTTGCGATCCGTGGGAGGTTTTAACATAAGTTTTGACCCACCTAAAAGGAGGTCCAATAGGACATCACTACAAATGACATCAAGATTATAATATTCCTGCAAACAGTAGATGCAATTAATAAGCCTCTTGGTATCAATAAAAAAAAAAATTCAAGCAAACTTGGATCATGAATGTGGAGATCCAATTTGCCTGAATTTTTCAAATCTTTACATGGGGTGTTTCAAAAGCCCAAAAATCCAAGAAGTATCGTTTCTCCTTGCGGAGAGTGACATGATAAGCATGTCGAGGTGAGGAGACTTAAAGCCGCAATGCTCCTCTGGGAAATATGCAAATTGTCTCTTCAGAGAGGAAGAGGACTAAAACTCTAGTGCCACCTATTGGAAGTAGCAATCCTAACAGTCAATGTCGACCCTTTAACAAGCCTTGTCACATGACTTAGGATAATAGCCAAACCAGAATCTCAATTTGTAGACACTGTGTTTCGGGGTGCTGCCCCTCGTCAGTGCAAAGTGGAGATCTGGTTTGGTTGATTTAGAGGCGTCTGACCAGGATCCAAGAAGTATCGTTTCTCCTTGCGGAGAGTGACATGATAAGCATGTCGAGGTGAGGAGACTTAAAGGGACTCTGTCACCTGAATTTGGAGGGAACAATTTTCAGTCATATGGGCGGGGTTTTCGGGTGTTTGATTCACCCTTTCCTTACCCGCTGGCTGCACGCTGGCTGCAATATTGGATTGAAGTTCATTCTCTGTCCTCTGTAGTACATGCCTGCACAAGGCAATCTTGCCTTACGCAGGCGTGTACTATGGAGGACAGAGAATAAACTTCAATCCAATATTGCAGCCAGCATGCAGCCAGTGGGTGAATCAAACACCCGAGAACCCCGCCCATATGACTGAAAATTGTTCCCTCCAAATTCAGGTGACAGAGTCCCTTTAAAGCCGCAATGCTCCTCTGGGAAAAAGCCCCAAAACAAACACCAGTGGTTTTAATGTATTTTGTTTTGCAATTGCTACATTGATTCCCTACTCTTCCTGTGAGAAGGGTAGCTGAGCTTCCCCTGCGAATGTTAATCTGTTAAATGCGACTTTCCATCTCTGACAATGGCATTAGCAGCATGCTGGCAAAGGGGCTCATCATTATTTATGCCCATTTCCTGCCACAACAGAGCTCCGTTGATACCAAGACCCTTGCTGGGCTTCAAAGGAGACCATGATTTTCCTATATAGCTGTCCTGTGTTATTACTGCAAAGTGGCATGTAAAACTTTGGATGCCCATGGTTAAAATTACTATTGTTGTGAACAGTAAAGCAAGTTGAAGATTAAATGATCTCTAAAAGGGTTAAAATTTAAGATTACACATTTCCCTTGTATTTTAGGGAAAAAAAATATTGTAATTTTTACATTTTAAAAATTACAAAAAGGAAAATGTATATAGTAAAAGCGATCAGACGATCGCAGGTTCAAGTCCCCTGAAGGGACT
Organism: Ranitomeya variabilis; assembly: GCF_051348905.1. Taxonomy (NCBI): domain Eukaryota; kingdom Metazoa; phylum Chordata; class Amphibia; order Anura; family Dendrobatidae; genus Ranitomeya; species Ranitomeya variabilis. The sequence continues at coordinate 218,060,688 of NC_135237.1, forward strand.
AGAAAGTACACTAAAAAGTTTAAAAAATACATATTTTTTATAAATGAGAAAAAATTAAGAATGTGTAAAAATTCTAATTATCTTCTTTTCCCCACTAAAAATAAAGATATATAAACATTTTTAAAAACAGCGCATGTGGTATCACTGTATCCATATAAGTTTTATCTATTGACTAGAGATGAGCGAGCACTAAAATGCTTCGGTGCTCGTTGTGTGGGTCGAGCAAATTGGAATAATCGGGTACTCGGACAGAACAACGAGCCCAATGTAAGTCTCTGGGAGACCCGAGTATTTTTACCACGATCCCCCGGGGGTCCTTTTAAGATCTAATAACGTCTGAAAATCATGGAAACACTGCTCAAATGACTCAGGGACTTCATGGGAATCACCCCTGGAAGCATTCCTGACTCCTAGTTCACAGCTTTAAACCATTTTTTCCGAGAGTCATGCCATTTTTCCCGATGCCACAAAAGCCACACTAAAACGAAACCAAAGCGGATTTTGCTGGGAAATATGTTAAGGTACATCCTTTGCAGGTTAATGACTTGCCTGTAAGGCCAAATATTTAACCCCAGACCTGAAATTTCCTCCCCCACTTAGGCTTAGTTCAGACGCAGCGTTTTTGAAGCATTTTTCAACTTTAACATTGCTTTCAACCACTACAAATGCATTCACTGGGAAATGTCATTGTAACATTTAACAACCCTAGCTGGCCATGTGGTGTATGACACATAAGCCGACCCATCTTGTTTCATTTATGAAGGAGGGACTCTTAAAGTCACATAACCTATTTTTACTGGTGCATTAGGCGGCATTAATCTTCTTAAAGGGCCATTATTAAACAGTGGGACTCCTAAACTGTTGTAGCCTATGCTGTGAGTGGATGGGCTGCCAAGAATTATGAAGCACCACAATACCCCTTTCATAAAGAAAAATAATGTTGCATTGAATTCAAGGCCTGCCCTGCTACCAATTCATATGCACCCCATTACGCCTGGGATCCCAGATACTGTATGGGCCCATGAAAATCCACTTCACAATAATCATTTTGTACTCCCGTACTCCTTTATTTTACACATTGGCAGCAAGGCCAGTCCTGCTGCATAGTCATATGCACCCCATTAGGCCTTGGAACCCACATACTGGATGGGCCCATGAAAATCCACTTCATAATATTCATTTTGTACTCCCGTACTCCTTTATTTTACACATTGGCAGCAAGGCCAGTCCTGCTGCATAGTCATATGCACCCCATTACTTCTTGAAACCCACATACTGGATGGGCCCATTAACCCCTTCCTGACATCTGACGTACTATCCCGTCGAGGTGGGGTGGGCCCGTATGACCACCGACGGGATAGTACGTCATACGCGATCGGCCGCGCTCACGGGGGGAGCGCGGCCGATCGCGGCCGGGTGTCAGCTGCATATCGCAGCTGACATCCGGCACTATGTGCCAGGAGCGGTCACGGACTGCCCCCGGCACATTAACCCCCGGCACACCGTGATCAAACATGATCGCGGTGTACCGGCGGTATAGGGAAGCATCGCGCAGGGAGGGGGCTCCCTGCGGGCTTCCCTGAGACCCCCGGAGCAACGCGATGTGATCGCGTTGCTCCGAGGGTCTCCTACCTCCCTCCTCGCCGCAGGTCCCGGATCCAAGATGGCCACGGCATCCGGGTCCTGCAGGGAGGGAGGTGGCTTACCGAGTGTCTGCTCAGAGCAGACACTTGGTAAGCCTGCAGCCCTGCACAGCAGATCGCAGATCTGGCAGAGTGCTGTGCACACTGCCAGATCAATGATCTGTAATGTCCCCCCCTGGGACAAAGTAAAAAAGTTAAAAAAAAATTCCCCACATGTGTAAAAAAATAAATAAAAAAAATATCCAAAATAAAGAAAAAAATATATATATTATTCCCATAAATACATTTCTTTTGCTAAATAAAATAAAAAAAAACAATAAAAGTACGCATGTTTAGTATCGCCGCGTCCGTAACGACCCAACCTATAAAACTGCCTCACTAGTTAACCCCTTCAGTAAACACCGTAAGAAAAAAAAAAAACGAGGCAAAAAACAACGCTTTATTATCATACCGCCGAACAAAAAGTGGAATAACACGCGATCAAAAAGACTGATATAAATAACCATGGTACCGCTGAGAACGTCATCTTGTCCCGCAAAAAAAGAGCCGCCATACAGCATCATCAGCAAAAAAATAAAAAAGTTATAGTCCTGAGAATAAAGCGATACCAAAATAATTATTTTTTCTATAAAATAGTTTTTATCGTATAAAAGCGCCAAAACATAAAAAAAATTATATAAATGAGATATCGCTGTAATCGTACTGACCCGACGAATAAAACTGCTTTATCAATTTTACCAAACGTGAAACGGTATAAACACCTCCCCCAAAAGAAATTCATGAATAGCTGGTGTTTGATCACTCTGCCTCACAAAAATCAGAATAAAAAGCGATCAAAAAATGTCACATGTCCGAAAATGTTACCAATAAAAACGTCAACTCGTCCCGCAAAAAACAAGATCTCACATGACTCTGTGGACTCAAATATGGAAAAATTACAGCTCTCAAAATGTGGTAACGCAAAAAATATTTTTTGCAATGAAAAGCGTCTTTCAGTGTGTGACGGCTGCCAATCATAAAAATCCGCTAAAAAACCCGCTATAAAAGTAAATCAAACCCCCCTTCATCACCCCCTTAGTTAGGGAAAAATTAAAAAATTAAAAAATGTGTTTATTTCCATTTTCCCATTAGGGTTAGGGTTAGGGCTAGAGTTAGGACTAGAGTTAGGGCTAGGGTTAGAGCTAGGGTTAGGGCTAGGGTTAGGGTTAGGGCAAGGGTTAGGGCTAGGGTGAGGGTTGGGGCTAGGGTTAGGGTTAGGGCTAGGGTTGGGCTAGGGTTAGGGCTAGGGTTGGGGCTAGGGTTAGGGCTAGTGTTACGGCTAGTGTTAGGGCTAGTGATAGGGCTAGGGTTATTGCTCGGGTTAGGGCTAGGGTTAGGGCTAGGGTTGGGGCTACAGTTAGGGTTGGGGCTAAAGATAGGGTTAGGGTTTGGATTACATTTACGGTTGGGAATAGGGTTGGGTGTGTCTGGGTTAGAGGAGTGGTTAGGGTTACTGTTGGGATTAGGGTAAGGGGTGTGTTTGGATTAGGGTTTCAGTTATAATTGGGGGGTTTCCACTGTTTAGGCACATCAGGGGCTCTCCAAACGGGACATGGCATCCGATCTGAATTCCAGCCAATTCTGCGTTGAAAAAGGAAAACAGTGCTCCTTCCCTTCAGAGCTCTCCCGTGTGCCCAAACAGGGGTTTACCCCAACATATGGGGTATCAGCGTACTCAGGACAAATTGGACATCATCTTTTGAGGTCCAAGTTCTCCTGCTACCCTAGGGAAAATACAAAACTGGGGGCCAAAAAATAAGTTTTGTGGGAAAAAAAAGATTTTTTATTTTCACGGCTCTGCGTTGTAAACTGTAGTGAAACACTTGGAGGATCAAAGTTCTCACAACACATCTAGATAAGTTCCTTGGGGGGTCTAGTTTCCAATATTGGGTCACTTGTGGCGGGTTTATACTGTTTGGGTACATCAGGGGCTCTGCAAATGCAACGTGACGCCTGCAGACCAATCCATTTAAGTCTGCATTCCAAATGGCGCTCCTTCCCTTCCGAGCTCTGTCATGCGCCCAAACAGTGGTTCCCCCCCACATATGGGGTATCAGCGTACTCAGGACAAACTGGACAACAACTTTTGGGGTCCAATTTATCCTGATACCCTTGTGAAAATACAAAACTGGGGGCTAAAAATCATTTTTTTGAAAAAAAAAAGAATTTTTATTTTCACGGCTCTGCGTTATAAACTGTAGTGAAACACTTGGGGGTTCAAAGCTCTCAAAACACATCTAGATAAGTTCCTTAGGGGGTCTACTTTCCAAAATGGTGTCACTTGTGGGGGTTTTTAATGTTTAGGCAAATCAGGGGCTCTCCAAACGCAACATGGCATCCCATCTTAATTCCAGTCAATTTTGCATTGAAAAGTAAAATAGCGCTCCTTCCCTTCCGAGCTCTGCTATGCGCCCAAACAGTGGTTTACCCCCACATATGGGGTATCGTCGTACTCAGGACAAATTGCACAACAACATTTGTGGTCTAATTTCTTCTCTTACCCTTGGGGAAATAAAAAAATGGGGGCGAAAAGATCATTTTTGTGAAAAAATATGATTTTTTATTTTTACGGCTCTGCATTATAAACTTCTGTGAAGCACTTGTTGGGTCAAAGTGCTCAACACACATCTAGATAAGTTCCTTAAGGGGTCTACTTTCCAAAATGGTGTCACTTGTACAGGGTTTCAATGTTTAGGCACATCAGGGGCTCTCCAAACGCAACATGGCGTCCCATCTCAATTCCAGTCAATTTTGCATTGAAAAGTCAAATGGCGCTCCTTCCCTTCCGAGCTCTGCCCTGCGCCCAAACAATGGTTTACACCCACATATGGGGTATCAGCGTACTCAGGACAAATTGTACAACAAATTTTGGGGTCTATTTTCTCCTGTTACCCTTGGTAAAATAAAACAAATTGGAGCTGAAATAAATTTTGTGTGAAAAAAAGTTAAATGTTTATTTTTATTTAAACATTCCAAAAATTCCTGTGAAACACCTGAAGGGTTAATAAACTTTATGAAAGTGGTTTTGAGTACCTTGAGGGGTGCAGTTTTTAGAATGGTGTCACACTTGGGTATTTTCTATCATATAGACCCCTCAAAATTACTTCAAATGAGATGTGGTCCCTAAAAAAAAATGGTGTTGTAAAAATGAGAAATTGCTGGTCAAATTTTAACCCTTATAACTCCGTCACAAAAAAAAAATTTTGGTTCCAAAATTGTGCTGATGTAAAGTAGACATGTGGGAAATGTTACTTCTTAAGTATTTTGCGTGACATATGTCTGTGATTTAAGGGCATAAAAATTCAAAGTTGGAAAATTGTGACATTTTCAAAATTTTCGCCAAATATTTGTTTTTTTCACAAATAAACGCAAGTTATATCGAAGAAATTTTACCACTATCATGAAGTACAATATGTCACGAGAAAACAGTGTCTGAATCGCCAAGATCCGTTGAAGCGTTCCAGAGTTATAACCTCATAAAGGGACAGTGGTCAGAATTGTAAAAATTGGCCCGGTCATTAACGTGCAAACCACCCTTGGGGGTGAAGGGGTTAAAATCCACTTCATAATATTCATTTTGTACTCCCATACTCCTTTGCTTTACACATTGGCAGCAAGGCCAGCCCTGCTGCATAGTCAGTTATATGCACCCCATTACGCCTTGTAACCCAAATACTGGATGGGCCCATTAAAATCCACTTCGCAATATGCATTTTATACTCCCGTACTCCTTTGTTTTACACATTGGCAGCAAGGCTAGTCCTGCTGCATAGTCATATGCAACCCATTACGCCTTGGAACCCACATACTGGATGGGCCCATGAAAATCCACTTCACAATATGCATTTTGTACTCCCGTACTCCTTTGTTTTACACATTGGCAGCAAGGCCAGCCTTCTGCATAGTCAGTCATATGCACCCCATTACGCCTTGGAACCCACGTACTGGACGGGCCCATGAAAATCCACTTCACAATATTCATTTTGTACTCCTTTGTTTTACACATTGGCAGCAAGGCTAGCCCTGCTGCATAGTCATATGCACCCCATTACGCCTTGGAACCCACATACTGGATGGGCCCATGAAAATCTGCGTCACAATATGCACTTTTTACTCCCGTACTCCTTTGTTTTACACATTGGTAGCAAGGCCAGCCCTGCTGCATAGTCAGTCACATGCACCCCATTACGCCTTGGAACCCACATACTGGAGGGGCCCATGAAAATCAACTCCACAATATTCATTTTGTACTCCTTTGTTTTACACATTGGCAGCAAGGCTAGCCCTGCTGCATAGTCATATGCACCCCATTACGCCTTGGAACCCAAATACTGGATGGGCCCATGAAAATCCACTTCACAATATGCATTTTATACTCCCGCACTCCTTTGTTTTACACATTGGCAGCAAGGCCAGCCTTCTGCATAGTCAGTCATTTTTATTTTTTTTTCCTATTTAATATTTATTTTATTTTCAAACAATAACACATAACAACAAAAACATACATTAATTCCATTACAAATTATAATCATAATATATATATATATATATATATATATATATATATATATATATATATAAAAAAAAAATCCAACAGCTGTGTTAGGGCAAATAGTATTTACTCACAGTCCAGGTTTGCCAAATCTTTGCTACTTTTTTTCTCCTAATGCGAGACTGAGACAACATTGATTCATATTTACAGTTCACATTCAGCTTTTCGGTCAGCTCTTTTAGGGTTGGAGGAAAGGTCTCCTTCCATTTTCTAGCCACCAGTGTCCGAGCTACTATCAATATATGTGATATCAACCCTCTAATTTGTTTAGGAAATATTTCCAAACCGATGTGTAAAATCGCCATTGAGGGTGTAATTTGTGCCATTACCCCCGTAATCTCCATAATCAGCTTCAAAACACCGCCCCAGAAGCATAAAAGCTTCGGGCACAAATACCAGATATGACTCTGGTTGCCTACTAATCCACATCCTCGCCAACACAAATGGGAGGATTGCGGATTAAATTTTGCAATTCTCTCTGGGCATAGATACCATCTCATTTGAGTTTTCTTTAATTGTTCCACGTGATTTATACAAGATGACACTCTCTTAACCTCTTTTATACTATTTCCCCATAGTTTTAATTCTAATACCTCCCCTAACTCTAGTTCCCATTTTTCCATATAGGATAGTTTAATCTCTTCCACTGAATTGATTAAAGCTCTATAGAACACTGATATTCCTTTTATAATTGGACCTGATGTTACTATAAGTTTTCCCATCTTTCCCTCTCCCGTAGTACCAGAATGTCTCGCTATTACAATTTTATTTAGAAAATTCCTAATTTGTAAATACTGATAAAAATATTTTCGTATTCCAGTGTGTTTATTGGCCAGTTGATCAAAAGGTATAACTCCAGTGATTTCCATTATGTCTGCTAACGTTTGTATACCTGCCCCTCGCCAATGTTGGAGGTTTAAATAAGGAATATGGGGCTCAATTGCATATATTGATAATGTTTCACATGGAATCCCTAGCAACGAGGGCAGTAACAGTCTCCATAACCTAATTGCCGCCTGCATTGTTGGCAATAAGGGGGAGGAGGGTCCAGTTTGAATTAACTCTGTCTCTAGCGCCAGACGCGTGGAGCCCCGTCTAGAATAAAATTTGTCTATCTGTATCCATCTGTGGTTTCCAGTCATCTGCCACCATTTTTTTAACCCCACTAATATTGAAGCTCTATGATATGCCATTAAATCCGGCACTCCCATCCCCCCTGCTTCCATAGGTAGATATAATAACGCCCTTGCTACACGTGGTTTCTTATATGCCCATATATATTTACTAGCTAATAGTTGTAAATCATAAATGTATTTTTTTGGTATATTTAGGGGGAGGGTTCTGAAATAATACAAAATCTTTGGTAAGGCTATCATTTTGAACGCATTAATACGAGCTATCCACGAAGAGGTGATTTTATGCATATCTACTAGTAAAATTTTAATTTGTGTGTATAGATTTTTAAAGTTTACTTTTATTATCTGATCTGTAGTTGTCAACATTATCCCTAAGTACGGAATTCCTTTTTTAACCACTGAAATGAAAATAATTTCTTCATTTCTTGTATGAACTCTATTGATATTGCCACCGGAAGAATTGATGATTTATTCAGGTTTAATTTATAAAACGATATCTCACTGAATTCCTTCAGCTCCTCCAAAACTGTCGATAAGGACTGTTTGATGTTTACACAAGAAATAATAATACCATCCGCATAAAGACTTATTTTATGAGCTTCCTTTCCTACCATTACCCCTGAAATTAAAGGCGAGATCCTAATCCTTTCCGCCAGTGGTTCCATACATAGGACAAAAATTATTGGGGACAAGGGGCAACCCTGTCGCACCCCGTTTGTTATATAAAAAAGTTCCGATAGAGCGCCCGCCGTCCACACTCTTGCCGAAGGGGCCACATATATAGCTGAAATAGCTGCGAGAATTGATCCTCCCAACCCAAATTTTTCCAGTACTGCCCGTACATACCCCCAGTGCACCCTGTCAAAGGCCTTCTCAGCGTCCAATGACAGGAATGCACTGGGGAGGCCAGACAGCTCCGCAATCCGAACTAGATCTATCATTCGGCGTATTCCATCTTTCGCCTCTCTACCCCTCACAAACCCTACCTGGTCTGGTGAGACCAGATCTGGAATGATCTGATATAAACGTGAGGCTAACATTTTGGTAAAAAATTTTATATCGGTGTTCAAGAGAGCTATAGGTCTAAAATTTTCTGGGGTTGTGGGTGTTTTGCCGGGTTTCGGTAAAGTAATAATGGTAGCCTCCAAATTAACTTTCTCGATTGACCCCTCATCCCTCCACCTCGAAAATATTCTCAACATAAAGGGGACCAACTCCTCCTGAAAAATTTGATAATAATAGTTAGGAAATCCATCCGGCCCAGGCGCGCTAGCCCTTTTAGATTGTTTTATGATTTAAATAATTTCTTCTTTTGTGAAGGGAGCATTCAAATAGCTCAATTGCTCATCTGAAATCTTAGGGAGATTCACGGATCCGAGATAGTTTTTATTCCCTGCATCGAGGGTTGTGGGATCGACGGGTCACTCCCCAGATTATACAACTCTATATAATATTTAACAAATTCTTCAGCTATTCCCATAGGATTTCTCACATAAGACCCATCTGACTTCAAAATATATTCAGTCCTATTTTTTATCTCTCTTTTTTTTTATTCTTCGAGCGAGGAGGGCCCCCCCTTTATCCCCAGCATAATACCACTTCATTTTTAATTTACGCATGTTATGTGCATACGCGGACAGCATTGCGTCTCGTAATTTAAATCTGATTGAAAATATTTCAGCAGTGATTGAAGGAGTGACCGCCTTCTTATTAATAGATTCTAGGGTTTGCAATCTACCCAAAAGTTCTCTTTTCTCCTTCTCCTTTCCTTGTTTCAGAATAGAAGCTTGTTGTACTAACACCCCCCTTATAACCGCTTTATGTGCCATCCACAAAGTTTCATCATTGATCTCCCCATTGTCATTTTGATCAAAATATTCCCTTACTGCAGAACCTATTATCGAAGATACCCTTTCATTCAGGAGCATTTCCTCACTCAAGCGCCACCTAAATATGGGCGCTTGTTGGTGGGACAGTGAGATCTTAAGATATGTAGGAGCATGATCCGACCATGTTATCAGACCAATCCTTGCTTCCATACTCCTTAATAAAATGTTATCATCCACCAGAAAGTAATCTATTCTGCTGTATGTCTGGTGACGGTGGGAGAAAAAAGTGTAATCTCTTTCTGATGCTTGAACATATTTCTAATAATCATGATAATGAAATTCAAGTGCTAATGATCTCACCTCCCCTCTACTCTGCTCACCCCCTTGAGACCTATCCATCTCTCTACTCATAGGAAGATTAAAATCCCCACAAACTTTTACCACCTTTTCCAACTGCCTGTATTTTTTTAAATACATTTCTAATAAATTTTCCTTGTCCCCTATTCGGAGCATATATTGTCGCTAATGTATGAACAAAATCAAAAATCTCCCTTCTGAGTCTACATATGTCTGTAACACTTCACATGCCACTGAATGTTTAATTATAATACAGACCCCACATTTTTTGGCCGTATTATTAGAAAAAAAAATATGTGGAAACTGATCATGGTGAAATCTCCTATTATCTATTTCAAGCAAATGTGTCTCCTGTAAACAAATTATTTCTGCTTGTGATTTTAACACCTCCGACCAGACCATGCTCCTTTTACTAGGGGAATTCATGCCTTTAACATTTAATGACATAATTTTTATACTCATTGCAACATATATATATCTTCTGCTATAAAATCCTCCTCCTCCTTACCCTTTGAACTGATCCTATTAATTACACTAATATCTGTAATATCCAACGCTATAAAGCAAGCAGATATCTCAGTCTCTTTCAGGCCCAAACTGCAAAAAAAAAAAATTCCTTAAACAAAACAAAAACAAAAAAATAAAAAAAAATAAAAAAAAACCCGACATACATTCAAAGCCCTATGGTTGATCACAAATACCATAGGGGAGGCCCTGTACCTCGGGCAGCGGGCAGAAAAAAAAACATCTGCCTTGTTGGGGTCTGGAAAACAAAAAAACAAATTTTGTCTCCAGTAAATGTCTCGAGGACCGGCCACGAGGCCTACATTCTCGCCACTCTAGACTTAGACTTTAAACTTTATTCCAGTCATTTACTACTTTCTTCCCTTTTTCCACTCTAGCAGGGGCACATGCAATTTTCCACCCCGCTAATTTCTCCTCAGCTGATTTAGGTGAGACGCAAGCCACTATATTACCTTTATATATTATATGGAGTTTCACAGGATTAAACCCCCATTTATACCTAATGCTAGCGTCTCTCAAGGCTGCACATACATGTGCATACTCTCTGCGCTTTGCCAATGTTGCTGCAGATAAGTCTGAATACACCTGTAACCCTTGAAATTCCGTAGGAAGTGTAAGGGGCTTTCTTGTTTGTTGTATGAATGCTTCCTTAGTGGGAAAACGCAACAATCTGGCCAAAGTGTCTCTAGGATATGTAGAATCCAGGTGTCTTGGTCTTGGAATCCTGTGAACCCTTTCAATAAGCAGTTCTGCAGGTGAGAAGTCAGGTAGTACCACAGCCAAAAATCTTAACATAAAAGGGGCCAGCTGTTTATCTATTATATCCTCCGGGATACCTCGAACTCTGATGTTCTGCCTTCTGGACCTGTCTTCTAAATCATTTAATTTATCATGCACCTTAGACAACTCACTTTTTAGAGTCTCATTTTCGTCCACAAGGGCATTAATAGTTGTCGTATATTCCGCCATTTTAGACTCTATATGTGCTGTTCTCTCTCCCAGAGACTCCACATCTTTCCTTGTTTCACTTAGCATTTCAAACAAATCTTCTTTTAGTGATGCCCGTACTGTGGCTATAAACTCATTCATATCCCCTTTTGTAAATGGGGCTGAGCTACTGCTACCACAACTGCTGCTCTCATTGTGCAGGGCTGGTGCAATGCTTCTCCCATTTCTCCCACCTTCTCCCTGCGGGGAGTGTGGTTCTCTAGGTGGAGTAGCTGAAATTACCTTTCCCCTTGCATGTACCGTCTGGCCTCCTGGATAGAAGTCCGGCAGTCTAGGAGGTGATGTTTGTTTACTTTTTCCCCGGGTCATCATGTAATTATAGATGATAAACAGTAATCAGATTCCTCTGACAGGAACAAATAGCGCTCAGTGCGGCTCCGCGGAAGGGGAAGCAGCTTATAGTATCTCTCCAAGTAGCTTCAGAAACGGGAAGCAGCTGTAACAAAAAGTCCTTGGCGGCTGAGAAACTCTATGAAGCCGGCATGGGCTGCTAACAACCTCGTGGCTTGGAAACCTCACAGACTAGGCGTCGGTCACATTCAGCATCCGGTCACGGCCCCAGCCAATATTCTGGTCATATGCACCCCATTACGCCTTGGAACCCACATACTGGATGGGCCCATGAAAATCCACTTCATAATATTCATTTTGTACTCCCATACTCCTTTGTTTTACACATTGGCAGCAAGGCCAGCCCTGCTGCATAGTCAGTTATATGCACCCCATTACGCCTTGTAACCCACATACTGGATGGGCCCATTAAAATCCACTTCACAATATGCATTTTATACTCCTGTACTCCTTTGTTTTACATATTGTCAGCAAGGCTAGTCCTGCTGCATAGTCATATGCACCCCATTACGCCTTGGAACCCACATACTGGATGGGCCCATGAAAATCCACTTCACAATATTCATTTTGTACTCCTCTGTTTTACACATTGGCAGCAAGGCAAGCCCTGCTGCATAGTCAGTTATATGCACCCCATTACGCCTTGTAACCCACATACTGGATGGGTCCATGAAAATCCACTTCACAATATGCATTTTTTACTCCTGTACTCCTTTGTTTTACACATTGGCAGCAAGGCCAGCCCTGCTGCATATTCATATGCACCCCATTACGCCTTGGAACCCACATACTGGATGGGCCCATGAAAATCCACTTCACAATATTCATTTTGCACTCCTCTGTTTTACACATTGGCAGCAAGGCTAGTCCTGCTGCATAGTCATATGCACCCCATTACGCCTTGGAACCCACATACTGGATGGGCCCATGAAAATCCACTTCACAATATGCATTTTATACTCCCGCACTCCTTTGTTTTACACATTGGCAACAAGGCCAGCCTTCTGCATAGTCAGTCATATGCACCCCATTACGCCTTGGAACCCACACATTGGATGGGCCCATGAAAATCCACTTCATAATATGCATTTTGTACTCCCGTACTCCTTTTTTACACATTGGCAGCAACGCCAGCCCTGCTGCATAGTCATATGCACCCCATTGCGCCTTGGAACCCACATACAGGATGAGCCCATGAAAATCTAATTCACAATATGCATTTTGTACTCCCGTACTCCTTTGTTTTATACATTGGCAGCAAGGCCAGCCCCGCTGCATAGTCAGTCACATGCACCCCATTACGCCTTGGAACCCACATACTGGATGGGTCCATGAAAATCCACTTCACAATATTCATTTTGTACTCCTTTGATTTACACATTGTCAGCAAGGCCAGCCCTGCTGCATAGTCAGTCATATGCACCCCATTACACCTAGTAACCCACATACTGGATGGGCCCATGAAAATCCACTTCACAATATTCATTTTGTACTCCCGTACTCCTTTGTTTTACACATTGGCAGCAAGGCCAACCCTGCTGCATAGTCATATGCACCCCTTTACGCCTTGGAACCCACATACTGGATGGGCCCATGAAAATCCACTTGTGTTTTTTAATGGTATGATGGTTCCCTCTTTGCAGAATTATTTACATGAGAATTTGGCAATTTTATTTGCCATGTTTTTAACACTAAGGTTCAGATATGGCTTTAAATAAGGCTAATACTTGCAATACAACGCAATTTTATTGCAAACTACAAAATTCAAGGAACAGTACGATTGAATAGTGTGAGTGCGTACACCTTTGTATAAGTTAACATACCATGGTTAATGAGTTCATATAAGGATTAAATACATAGTGATTACGTATATATTATTATTATTTATTATTATAGCGCCATTTATTCCATGGCGCTTTACATGTGAAGAGGGGTATACATAATAAAAGCAAGTGCAATAATCTTGAACAATACAAGCCACAACTGGTACAGGAGGCGAGAGGACCCTGCCCGCAAGGGCTCAATGTATATATAAAGATTAACTACATACAGTATACTTACATCATCCACAAGAGGCTTTTAACCCCTTTCTGACATTGGACGTACTATCCCGTCGAGGTGGGGTGGGCCCGTATGACCACCGACGGGATAGTACGTCCAGCGCTATCGGCGGCGCTCATGGGGGAGCGCGGCCGAGTGTCAGCTGACTATCGCAGCTGACATCCGGCACTATGTGCCAGGAGCAGTCACGGACCGCCCCCGGCACAGTAACCCCCGGCACACCGTGATCAAACATGATCGCGGTGTGCCGGCGGTACAGGGAAGCATCGCGCAGGGAGGGGGCTCCCTGTGTGCTTCCCTGAGACCCCCGGAGCAACGCGATGTGATCTTACCTTCTCCTCGCTGCAGGTGCCCGGATCCAAAATGGCCGCGGCATCCGGGTCCTGCAGGGAGGGAGGTGGCTTACCAAGTGCCTGCTCAGAGCAGGCGCTTGGTAAGCCTGCAGTGCTGTAAGTCAGTGATCTGACAGAGTGCTGTGCAAACTGTCAGATCAGTCCCTCCCCCCCCCCGGGACAAAGTAAAAAAAAAAAAAATCCACATGTGTAAAAAAAAAAAAAAAAAATCCTAAATAGAGAAAAAAAAAAATATTATTCCCATAAATACATTTCTTTATCTAAATAAACAAAAACAATAAAAGTACACATATTTAGTATCGCCGCGTCCGTAACGACCCCACCTATAAAACTATATCACTAGTTAACCCCTTCAGTGAACACAGTAGGAAAAAAAAAAACGAGGCAGAAAACAACTCTTTATTATCATGCCGCCGAACAAAAAGTGGAATAACACGCGATCAAAAAGACGGATATAAATAACCATGGTACCGCTGAAAACGTCATCTTGTCCCGCAAAAAACGAGCCGCCATACAGCATCATCAAAGAAAAAATAAAATAGTTATAGTCCTCAGAATAAAGCGATGCCAAAATAATTATTTATTCTATAAAATAGTTTTTATCGTATAAAAGCGCCAAAACACAAAAAAATGATATAAATGAGGTATCGCTGTAATCGTACTGACCCAAAGAATAAAACTGCTTTATCAATTTTACCAAACGTGGAACGGTATAAACGCCTCCCCCAAAAGAAATTCATGAATAGCTGTTTTTTTGTCATTCTGTCTCACAAAAATCGGAATAAAAAGCGATCAAAAACTGTCACATGTCCGAGAATGTTACCAATAAAAACGTCAACTCATCCCGCAAAAAACAAGACCTCACATGACTCTGTGGACCGAAATATGGAAAAATTATAGGTCTCAAAATGTGGAGATGCAAAAAACTTTTTTGCTATAAAAAGCGTCTTTTAGTGTGTGACGGCTGCCAATCATAAAAATCTGCTATAAAAAAATGCTATAAAAGTAAATCAAACCCCCCTTCATCACCCCCCTTAGTTAGGGAAAAATAATACAATTAAAAAAATGTATTTCCATTTTCCCATTAGGGTGAGGGTTAGGGCTAGGATTAGGGCTAGGGTTAGGGCTGGGGCTAGGGTTGGAGCTAAAGTTAGGGTTAGGGTTGGGGCTAAAGTTAGGGCTAGGGTTGGGGCTAAAGTTAGGGTTAGGGTTTGGATTACATTTACGGTTGGGATTAGGGTTGGGATTAGAGTTAGGGGGTGTTGTTAGGGTTACCATTGGGATTAGGTTTAGGGGTGTGTTTGGATTAGGGTTTCAGTAAGAATTGGGGAGTTTCCACTGTTTAGGCACATCAGAGGCTCTCCAAACGCGACATGGCGTCCGATCTCAATTCCAGCCACTTCTGCATTGAAAAAGTAAAACAGTGCTCCTTCCCTTCCGAGCTTTCCTGTGCGCCCAAAGAGGGGTTTTCCCTAACATATGGGGCATCAGCATACTCGGGACAAATTGGACAACAACTTTTGGGGACCAAGTTCTCTTGTTAACCTTGGGAAAATATAAATTTGGGGGGCTAAAAATCATTTTTGTGGGAAAAAAAGATTTTTTATTTTCACGGCTCTGCGTTGTAAACTGTAGTGAAACACTTGGGGGTTCAAAGTTCTCACAACACATCTAGATAAGTTCCTTGGGAGGTCTAGTTTTCAATATGGGGTCACTTTTGGGGGTTTCTACTGTTTGGGTACATCAGGGGCTCTGCAAATGCAACGTGACGCCTGCAGACCAATCCATCTAAGTCTGCATTCCAAATGGCGCTCCTTCCCTTCCGAGCTCTGCCATGCGCCCAAACAGTGGTTCCCCCCCACATA
Source organism: Ranitomeya variabilis (assembly GCF_051348905.1). Lineage (NCBI taxonomy): Eukaryota > Metazoa > Chordata > Amphibia > Anura > Dendrobatidae > Ranitomeya > Ranitomeya variabilis. The sequence continues at coordinate 218,076,407 of NC_135237.1, forward strand.
TGGGGTATCAGCATACTCAGGACAAATTGGACAACAACTTTTGTGGTCCAATTTCTCCTGTTACCCTTGTGAAAATACAAAACTGGGGGCTAAAAAAATCATTTTTGTGAAAAAAAAAAGAATTTTTATTTTCACGGCTCTGCATTATAAACTGTAGTGAAACACTTGGGGGATCAAAGCTCTCAAAACACATCTAGATAAGTTCCTTAGGGGGTCTACTTTCCAAAATGGTGTCACTTGTGGGGGGGTTTAATGTTTAGATCGTAAGGAAAGCTACGCGGCACCCAAACACTCCGGGAATCCAAGCCCCAAGATTCCACATAAAAAATCTAAGAACGTTTCAAGAAAGCGATTTGCATCACAGATCGCTAGTCCCTGTATAACTCAGGAGTCCAATAGCGCAGTCAGCACCCCACAAGTTACTTCTGAAAACAGAAATTGAACAACTCTCCGAGGGTATGTGGTCACCCACAGTTCCGTTCAATATACGGGTGCGTCAAGCTGTACAGCCTGCAGATTCTGCTCTTCTTCTAGCGATTTTGACAATGTACTGCCTCTAAAGAAACGCACAGTATCGCGGCGCCGCGTAAGTAAAAAACACACTGTTGCTGAACATTCATCTTACACGGGGGGCCCTGTGTGGAGTGATGAACACATCAAAATCTTTATTGCCATGTCTGCTCAGCACGTCCATATCAAACTCGCACAGATCAAACTAAAATCTTTCTGTGATACGTATGAAAGATTGATAAATGCCTGTCCAACTCCTGACATTATCGCTGAACTATATGCTTTTAGACTAAATCATGCATGTGTACATACACCCCACCTGTGAATTTAAATAAATCTAAATCCACATGACTAATTATTATTATATGTGAATACCGACTCTGATAAAAAATCAAGAGATCGCTGAAATTGTGGGATATGTTAATTGTACATGTGGTATAAAACAACCGCTTTATACTTGTCAAAACACTGGATATACATAATATGTCTGTTTAGAATGTCTACAAATAATATGAAAATCTAATAGGCTATAAAATAAACAGCCTGGTGTGTTATAAACACAATTTTGACACAATTTTGCACTATATGATTATTATTATTATAATATGTGAATACCGACTCTGATAAAAAATCAAGAGATCGCTGAAATTGTGGGATATGTTAATTGTACATGTGGTATAAAACAACCGCTTTATACTTGTCAAAACACGTGATATACATAATATGTCCGTTTAGAATGTCTACAAATAATATGAAAATCTAATAGGCTATAAAATAAGCAGCCTGGCGTGTTATAAACACAATTTTGACACAATTTTGCACTATATGATTATTATTATTATTATTATTATTATTATTATTATTATATGTGAATACCGACTCTGATAAAAAATCAAGAGATCGCTGAAATTGTGGGATATGTTAATTGTACTTTCTAAAATACATATTACAAAAAGAAGCCACAAACAACTGTTTGTGTGTGTCTTTGTGCACCGCTGTATTGAGATTTAGCTAACATTGCAGAATCGTATCAGAGGGGCAGCTGGCTGCCAGCTTTGCATGGGCATTATCTGTACAGGGTGGGGCGTTATCACACCTAACACAACCCTGGACACGCTGATTCTAAATATGTAGCGGTCAGCTCCATTGATAACTAATCTCAGCTACACAGAGAACACTGCTTCTAAAATACATATTCAAAAAGAAGCCACAAACAACTGTTTGTGTTAATCTCGCAGCACTTGCAAATAAGAGCAAATGCCACAACTACACAAAGATAAAGAATACATTCTAGCTACTGTAGCTAGGTGAGTTGAATGAGCCTGATACTATAATTGCTAGCAGTTGCTAAAATGTGACTCTACTGACCATTAACTAGACAGCCAGAGTTTCTGTATTCCATATACAATGTATTGTGTCTGATACATACTTTAATAAAGTCTTTTAAAACTCATACAATGACTGGTATATGTGCTCATTGGTAATAAAACACACAGCCCTGATTACAGAATGCAATCTCGCTGGGCCATCTAATAGGATATAATTATATAACTGGCACAGTGTGTTATAAAACATATGTGCCCAATGACTGTCATTTTTCATAATATTGAGATGCAATCTCACAACAACTACATATGAAAAATAGGATATAAAATAAACAGCATGGTGTGTTATAAACACAATTTTGACACAATTTTTCTCTGATCGCCCATGACGGCACCACGGAGAGAGGGGATCCGCCCACCAAGGACAGGAAACCTACGGATAAAAAAGGCGGTACCACTCTCCTGCATCAGTTGGTTTCCTGTCCTTGATGGGAGACCTACGGACTTACCAGTTCGACGTTGGAATTCCGGGGCCAACCAGTCCGATTCAGGCAGCTGGGGTCCCTCTGCCTCGGCTAGGGTGGTGACCCGAAGCACCACCGCTGGGAGCCAGGGGCGACAGGGTGTGCGGGGGAGGTGACAAGGAGTCGCGGTCACCTCCCCAGGTAAGATGCAGCAGCGGCAACATCCAGGGGGGTCCCTCTGTGGTTGCGGGAGGTGCAGCGCGACCCTCCCTAAACAAGCATGAGTCTGCACACTGCACCGCCATCGGGCGTGCAGAGGAATGCGCTACAAGGGCTGCATAGGACCGGGGGCGCCGGTCAGCAGCGCCATAGCTGCTTCCCGGGCGCCATCTTGAAAGTCGGCGCATGCCCGGGATCCAAACTGGTCTCGCGAGAGCTCGAGCGCTGAGCGCGGTCTGCGCAGGCGCTGACGGGGCGCCGCTCGAGAGCTGGGCGCGGTCTGCGCAGGCGCTGAGGGGCGCCGCTCGGGCGCTGAGCGCGGTCTGCGCAGGTGCTGATGGGGCGCCGCTCGGGCGCTAGGTGCGATCTGCGCAGGCGCCGGCGGTGGGCGCCGAGCTAATGCCATAGACGCGGCGTTCGGCGCTCCTCTCCGTGGACTGCGCAGAAGCGGCGGGAAAGTTTAAATATAGGAATCCACATCCTCCCAGTGGCTCTGCAGTAATAAGCAAAAGAGCCTCATGAGTAGTAGTGCCACAGCATCAGCTCAGCATCCGCAGACCAGCAGCAGTATGAGCGACCCGACATCACCTCAGCCCGAGTCACCTCCACCTGTAGCATCGCCGCAGCAGCAGCAGCAAAAAAGGCGACAGCAGAAAGGGCACCAGGACACCAGCATAGAACGCCAAAGGTCCCAGCACAGTAAGGAGTCCAGTACGGCGTCGGGGAAGAAGCCAGAGGCAGACAATCTCCAACCAGTATTTATGGGTCCTGGAGGTGGTAAGTGGATCTTCGTGAATGTCAGAGACAGTAAGATTGTTATTTGTCTCTTATAGGGGAGGAAAAGCGTATGTAAAACTAAGCACAAAAGTTGTGCCATCTGTAGAGAGGATCTTCCACCTACATGGGATAAGAGACTATGCAATACTTGCATTCAGCAAACCTTATCCGAAAACCTTCCTGGGTTTGCAACAGACCTTAAGAGCCTGATTAAAGAACAAGTAGAGGACACCTTCAGATCACTAAAAAGTGGGAAAAAAAGGAGAAAGACCAGACTCAGGTCCCCATCTCCCGTCTCAAAATCAGGAAGTGATAGTGAGGGTTCAGTGTCCTTCAACTCCTCCACCTCATCTTCATCATCTACTTCTTCCTCGGGGGGACATAACTGTTTCCCTCTAGAGGATACTGATGGCCTCATAAAAGCCGTGAGAAGTACCATGGGTCTGGTAGACTCCCACCCTAAAAAATTGGTACAAGAAATAATGTTTGGGGGCCTGGAACAAAAAAAGAGAAGAGCTTTCCCTCTTAACGAAGCAATAGCAGCCTTAATTAAGAAAGAATGGAAGAAGCCTATGAAAAAGGCTCTTTTAACGCCTAAAAGAAAATACCCCTTCGAGGAGGAATCCTGCTCCTTTTGGGAGAAGGCCCCCAAATTAGATGTAGCGATCGCTAAGGCCTCAAAAAAAATTTCCCTCCCGTTCGAGGACATGGGGGTCCTAAAAGACCCTATGGACAAAAAGGCAGACGCCTTTCTCAAAGGTGCCTGGGAGGCAGCGGGAGGAGGCCTGAAGCCGGCAGTAGCGGCAGCATGTACTTCACGCTCCCTGATGATTTGGCTGAACCAACTAGAGGGTCAATTAAAGGGGAAAACTTCCCGGGACTCAATGCTGGACACATTACCTGTAATGAGAGGGGCCGCGGCTTTCCTAGCTGATGCCTCGGCCGACTCTATCAGGCTATCCGCCAGAGCAGCAGGGTTTGCTAATGCGGCCAGGCGCGCCCTCTGGCTTAAGAATTGGCCAGGCGACCTACAGACGAAAACAAAACTGTGTACTATCCCCTGTGAAGGAGAATTTCTGTTTGGTTCCACCCTGGATGACATCTTGGAAAAAGCGGGGGACAAGAAAAAATCCTTCCCCCCTCTGGGTCTCCCCTCTTATAGGAAGCCCTTTCGGAACAAGAGGTTTTTCCGTAGGAACACGGGGAGAAACCAGGGGAAATGGGAAGATAAAAAGAACAAAAATAAGGGGTTTATCTTTAATAAAAACCTCAATGACAACAAAAAACCTTCACAATGAAGGTTCGCCCCAGGTGGGGGGGAGATTATCTATCTTTCTCCCAGCCTGGGAAAAGATTATCTCAAGTCGATGGATACTAAACATCATAGAGTCGGGACTGAGATTAACATTCAAGAGGTACCCCCGTCCCTCTTTCAAGATAACACCCACAAGATCCTCGGCAGAAGAGCAGTTGACGCTAGAAAACGAGGTTGTCGGGTTAGTAAAAAAAGGAGTACTCCTGGAAGTTCCCCCTCAGGAAAGAGGGCAAGGGTACTATTCCCCTCTTTTCCTGAGGAAGAAGCCAGATGGTTCCTTCAGGACCATTATCAATTTGAAAAACCTAAACAACTACCTAGAGGTTCAGGCATTCAAGATGGAAACAGTAAAATCATCTATCAAGATGCTATTTCCTCAATGCTTCATGGTGGTCCTGGACCTAAAGGACGCATATTATCACGTCCCAATACACAAGGACCACCAAAAATTCCTCAGACTGGCAGTCCACATCCAGGGAGTCCTAAGTCACTTCCAGTTCTCAGCTCTACCATTTGGCTTAGCAATTGCCCCGAGGGTTTTTACAAAGTTGGTGGCGGAGGTAATGGCGCACCTCAGGGAAGAAAATACCCTGATCGTACCATATCTGGACGACTTCCTGGTGATAGGCTCCTCCCCGCAGCATTGCAAGAGTCAACTAGACCTAGTGATTCATTCTCTAAAAGATCTAGGTTGGCTAATAAACCTAGAAAAATCCAGACTGGTGCCTTCTCAGGTTCAGGAGTACCTAGGTCTCACTCTAGACTCCAAACAAATGGAATGTCGGCTCCCAGAGAGCAAAATACAAAAGATAAAAAGTTTAGCGTTAAGAGTACAATCTCTTCCCTCCATAACACTCCGTCAGGGCATGTCCCTATTAGGCTCTATGACCTCTTGCATCCCGGCGGTCCAGTGGGCCCAACTACATTCAAGAGATCTCCAATGGCAACTACTGTCAGAGCAAAACCTTCTAGGAGAACATTTAGACAGGCGGTTAACATTGTCTCCTCGCACCAATCACTCCCTGACTTGGTGGACATTGCAGGAAAATCTTTCCCAGGGAGTCCCATGGGTAATCCCGATCTCGAAGGTCCTAACTACGGACGCAAGCCCCTCAGGGTGGGGGGCTCATCTGGGCGACCTAGTAGCCCAGGGCATTTGGTCTCCGTCCCTTGCAAACAATTCCTCCAATATGAAGGAACTCCTGGCAGTGAAATTTGCCCTTCAGGAATTTTTGGGAGTCCTTCAATCTCACCATGTAAGGGTGATGTCGGACAATCAAGTAGTAGTATCCTACCTAAATCATCAGGGGGGTACCCGTTCCAAAAATCTAATGGAAGTGACCAGCTCAATCCTTCAAATAGCCGAGAGCAACCTTCTATCCCTGACAAGCCTACATATAAAGGGTGTAGACAATTACAAGGCAGACTTTCTAAGTCGTTCCAGCCTAAAACAGGGGGAATGGGAACTAAATCCAGTGATATTTACTCAGATCACAAAAAAATGGGGGGTTCCCAAAATAGATCTCTTTGCGAGCCATTTAAACAAAAAAGTAGCCTCCTTCTGCTCCCTATCTCCCTTGGGGAACCCAGTAGCTGTGGACGCTTTCCTGATTTCTTGGGGTCACCATCTGGTCTATACCTTTCCTCCTCTCATCCTGATTCCAGCAGTGCTGAGGAAGATTCGGGAGGACGGGGCACTGGTCATCTTAATTGCCCCGTTCTGGCCGAAGAGACCTTGGTTCTCATGGATGAGGAAGATGTCAATATCCGACCTGTGGGTATTACCAGACCTCCAGGATCTATTATCGCAGGGCCCAGTCTGTCATCCGCGAGTCAAGAACTTGCACTTGACAGCTTGGCTCTTGAGAGGAAGATATTAGAAAACAGGGGGTTCTCTTCGGGTGTAATCTCAACTCTGTTAAAAAGTAGGAAGCCGGTTACAACAAGACAGTACGGCAAAATATGGAAAAAGTTTTTGTCTTCTTCAGGTGCAAAAATAGGGAAGGAGATTCCCCTTAATTCCATATTAGAGTTCCTACAAAAAGGTTTGGAGATGGGTTTAGCCACCAGTACCCTAAAAGTTCACGTGGCAGCATTAGGAGCATTATTCAATTTTGACTTAGCTTCAAATAGGTGGGTCTCTAGATTCATCAGAGCAGCAGGAAGATCGAGGCCTCTGCCAGTGAAAGTGGTTCCACAATGGGACTTAAACTTGGTCCTTAAAGCCCTGACTAGTCCACCATTTGAACCATTACACAAATCTTCAATAAAAAACTTGTCTCTCAAAACCGCTCTGTTAGTCGCCCTCACTTCTGCCCGTAGGGTTAGCGACTTACAGGCTCTCTCAGTTAATTCCCCTTACACACAAATTTTAGAGGATAGGGTCATTTTAAAAACAGACCCAGCATATCTCCCGAAAGTGGCTTCGAAATTTCACAGGTCTCAAGAGATATCTCTCCCCTCCTTCTGTCCCAACCCTACAAATAAGGAGGAACAAACATTACATACTCTGGATGTAAGATGGTGTCTCTTACAATACCTAGAAGCCACTAGAGAGAGTAGGGAGGATTCCTCTCTGTTTGTGTGTTTCCAGGGTCCCCGGAAGGGGAAAAAAGCTTCTAAGGCCACCATAGCAAGATGGATCACGGGCGCCATCAGTCTTTCATACCCGGCAAGTGGGATGTCCGTTCCCGGGGAGGTTAAGGCTCACTCGACAAGGGCAGTGGCGACTTCCTGGGCGGAGAAGGCCGGAGCTTCTATAGACCAGATATGTAGAGCTGCTACCTGGTCCTCACCATCCACATTCTATAGGCACTATAGATTGGACCTAATCTCTTCCTCAGATCTTACCTTTGGTAAAAGGGTTCTGGAAGCAGTGGTCCCTCCCTGAATGTACTATCTATGCAATTCTCTCCGTGGTGCCGTCATGGGCGATCAGAGAAAAATATAGTTCTTACCGATAACGGTATTTCTCTGAGCCCATGACGGCACCCGTACATTCCCTCCCTTCACTTATGGGTGTGCACATTTAAAGAGTGCCATAGTCTATTTATAGTCTACTTTTAGTTAAAGTCACGCGGTATCTTACTAGGCTAAACAGTTAAAATTTACAAATGCCTTAGTAGTCTCCCATCATACTCTATGTAAACAAACTGATGCAGGAGAGTGGTACCGCCTTTTTTATCCGTAGGTTTCCTGTCCTTGGTGGGCGGATCCTCTCTCTCCGTGGTGCCGTCATGGGCTCAGAGAAATACCGTTATCGGTAAGAACTATATTTTTTATTATTATTATTATATGTGAATGCCGACTCTGAAAAAATAAAGAGATCGCTGAAGTTGTGGAATATGTTAATTGTACATGTGGTATAAAACAACCGCTTTATACTTGTCAAAACACGGGATATACATAATATGACTGTTTAGAATGTCTACAAATAATATGAAAATCTAATAGGCTATAAAGTAAACTGCCTGGCGGTTATAAACACAATTTTGACACAATTTTGCAGTATATGATTATTATTATTATTATTATATGTGAATACCGACTCTGATAAAAAATCAAGAGATCGCTGAAATTGTGGGATATGTTAATTGTACATGTGGTATAAAACAACCGCTTTATACTTGTCAAAACACGGGATATACATGATATGTCCGTTTAGAATGTCTACAAATAATATGAAAATCTAATTAGCTATAAAATAAACAGCCTGGTGTGTTATAAACACAATTTTGACACAATTTTGCACTATATGATTATTATTATTATGTGAATACCGACTCTGATAAAAAATCAAGAGATCGATGAAATTGTGGGATATGTTAATTGTACATGTGGTATAAAACAACCGCTTTATACTTGTCAAAACACTGGATATACATAATATGTCCCTTTAGAATGTCTACAAATAATATGAAAATCTAATAGGCTATAAAATAAACAGCCTGGCGTGTTATAAACACAATTTTGACACAATTTTGCACTATATGATTATTATTATTATTATTATTATTATTATTATTATTATTATTGTTATATGTGAATACCGACTCTGATAAAAAAATGTCTACAAATAATATGCAAATCTAATAAGCTATAAAAAAAGCAGCGTGGCGTGTTATAAACACAATTTTGACACAATTTTGCACTATATGATTATTATCATTATTATTATATGTGAATACCGACTCTGATAAAAAATCAAGAGATCGCTGAAATTGTGGGATATGTTAATTGTACTTTCTAAAATACATATTACAAAAATAAGCCACAAACAACTGTTTGTGTGTGTCTTTGTGCACCGCTGTATTGAGATTTAGCTAACATTGCAGAATCGTATCAGAGGGGCAGCTGGCTGCCAGCTTTGCATGAACATTATCTGTACAGGGTGGGGCGTTATCACACCTAACACAACCCTGGACACGCTGATTCTAAATATGTAGCCATCAGCTCCATTGATAACTAATCTCAGTTACACAGAGAGCACTGCTTCTAAAATACATATTACAAAAAGAAGCCAATTTTGACACAATTTTTTATTATTATATGTGAATACCGACTCTGATAAAAAATCAAGAGATCGCTGAAATTGTAGGATATGTTAATTGTACATGTGGTATAAAACAGCCGCTTTATACTTGTCAAAACACAGGATATACATATTATGTCCGTTAGAATGTCTACAAATAATATGAAAATCTAATAGGCTATAAAATAAACAGCCTGGCGTGTTATAAACACAATTTTGACACAATTTTGCACTATATGATTATTATTATTATTATATGTGAATACCGACTCTGATAAAAAATCAAGAGATCGCTGAAATTGTGGGATGTGTTAATTGTACATCTGGTATAAAACAACCGCTTTATACTTGTCAAAACACGGGATATACATAATATATCCATTTAGAATGTCTACAAATAATATGAAAATCTAATAGGCTATAAAATATACAGCCTGGCGTGTTACAAACACAATTTTGACACAATTTTGCACTATATGATTATTATTATTATTATATGTGAATACCGACTCTGATAAAAATCAAGAGATCGCTGAAGTTGTGGAATATGTTAATTGTACATGTGGTATAAACAACCGCTTTATACTTGTCAAAACACGGGATATACATAATATGTCTGTTTAGAATGTCTACAAATAATATGAAAATCTAATATAAAAACAATACTGGGATAATCACTGGATCCAATTAACAATATCAGACTATATCAAAAGGGAAAATCAGCCGGCCGGAGGGACAGCTGGCTGACAGGGAGGGGAGGAGGGGTTACACCCTTTTGATGCACTTTGATAGGGGCGGGGCACCTGTCAAATTGAGTTTGACGAATGGTACCTCTGCTACACTACTCACGGCTTACTAGGTACCTCAAGAGGAAGAAGTGTGCCAACAGGACGGGAGCGGGGCGTCTTAGCCCTAGCGCACGTGGTACAAGCTGACACGTATGAGACCACGTCATGTTGGATCTTGGGCCACCAAAACCGACGTGACACCAACTCCAAGGTACCTCTAACCCCTGGGTGGCCAGCCAGGACAGCATCATGATGCTCCGCCAAAACCTTTAAGCGGAGATGAAGCGGTACAAAAGATTTGTTGATGGGAAGCTCAGATGGTACCTCCTCCTGAGCCTCAACAATCTCAGCCTCAACCTCGGTAGTGAGAGCCGAAACCACAACACTCTTTTGGAGGATGGGTACTGGATCCTCCCGAGGTTCTCCCCCCGGAAAACACCTGGACAGAGCATCCGCCTTAGTGTTTTTAGACCCCGGTCTATAAGTGACAACAAAATTGAACCGCATAAAAAAAAAATGCCCAGCGAGCCTGCCTGGGGACAGACGCTTGGCTGACTCCAAATACAGCATATTCTTATGATCGGTAATAACAGTTACCTGATGTACCGACCCCTCTAAGAAGTGTCGCCATTCCTCAAAGGCCAACTTAATTGCCAACAACTCCCTGTTGCCGATATCGTAATTACGTTCGGCGGACGACAGTTTCTTGGAGAAATAGGTGCACGGACGCAAACCATTCAAAGATGAGCCTTGAGATAGTACCGCCCCCACACCAACCTCAGACGCATCGACTTCCACAACAAAAGGTTTTGATACGTCTGGCTGCACAAGAATAGGGGCTGAAACAAAACTGTTCTTAAGAAATTCAAATGCGCGCACAGCAGCCTCAAGCCAAACGGAGAAATTGGTACCCTTTTTAGTCATGTCAGTGTTGTGAATTCCGTTCTTGGGCTCCCTCTGGTGGTTGTAAATCGTACTTTTGTGAATTATGCCCTTGGGCTCCCTCCGGTGGTTTTAAGTGGAACTGCTGCTCCTTGGATTTAGCTTAGCAGCTGCTTCCACTGATCGTCTCTCCTGCTCTGCTATTTAGCCTGGCTCTGATCTTCAGCCAGTGCCAGCTGTCAATGTTTCTTGGTTGGATTCAGATCTCTCCTTGGATTTCCCTGATAGTCGGTCCTGTTCAGCAAAGATAAGTCCTTGCATGTTCATTTGTTGTCCTCTTGCTGTGGACTTAATCATTCAGCTCATTTTATGTTTGCTCTAGTCCAGCTTGTCAGTATTCAATATTCAGTTAAGCTGGAAGCTCTGGGGAAGCAGATTTGCCCTCCACACCGTTAGTCAGGTGTGGAGATTTTTTGTAAACTCTGTGATGGATTTTTGTAGCTTTTAATACTGACCGCACAGCACCCTTTCCTATACTGTCTATCTAGTTAGAAGTGGCCTCCTTTGCTAAATCCTGGTTTCATTCTGCGTATGTCATTTCCCTCTCCACTCACAGTCCATATTTGTGTGGGGCTGTCTGTCCTTTGGGGATTTTCTCTGAGGCAAGATAGCTTTCCTGTTTCCATCTTTAGGGGTAGTTAGTTCTCCGGCTGTGACGAGATGTCTAGGGAGTGACAGGAACATTCCACGGCTACTTCTAGTGTTGTGTTAGGTTCAGGAACTGCGGTCAGTAAAGATACCATCTCCTCAGAGCTCATCCCATGTTGCTCCTTAACCACCAGGTCATAACAGTACAGCTGGCCAACAATGTATTGAATGCATCTCAAAAGAGGGAAAGAAAAAGTTCTGAGCCATTTTTTTTTTCTCTGCAGCCTGTTTTGTCTTTTTTTTCCCCTTAATCTCTGGGTGGTTCAGGATTCTGGCGCTGACATGGATGTTCAGGGTTTGTTCTCTCTTGTGGATCAACTTGCTGCAAGGGTACAGAGTATCCAAGATTATGTTGTTCAGACTCCGGTTTTGGAGCCTAGAATTCCTACTCCTGATTTGTTTTTTGGGGATAGATCTAAGTTCTTGAACTTTAAAAATAACTGCGGATTGTTTTTTGCTTTGAGACCCCGTTCCTCTGGTGATCCCATTCAGCAGGTTAAAATTGTCATCTCTCTGCTGCGTGGAGACCCGCAGGATTGGGCATTCTCCCTTGAGTCAGGGGATCCGGCATTACTTAATGTAGACGCATTTTTTCAAGCGCTCGGATTACTGTATGATGAACATAATTCTGTGGATCAGGCAGAAAAAACCTTGTTGGCCCTGTGTCAGGGTCAGGAAGCGGCAGAATTATACTGCCAGAAATTTAGAAAGTGGTCTGTGCTCACTAAATGGAATGAAGATGCTCTGGCTGCAATTTTCAGAAAGGGTCTTTCTGAAGCCCTTAAAGATGTCATGGTGGGGTTCCCCACGCCTGTTGGTTTGAACGAATCTATGTCTCTAGCCATTCAGATTGATCGGCGCCTGCATGAGCGCAAGGTTGTGCACCATATGGCAGTGTCCTCTGAGCAGAGTCCTGAGCCTATGCAATGTGATAGGATTTGGACTAGAGCAGAACGGCAGGAATTCAGACGTCAGAATAGGCTGTGTTTTTACTGGGGTGATTCTGCTCATGCTATTTCTGATTGCCCTAAGCGTACTAAGAGGGTCGCTAGGTCTGTTACCATTAGTACTGTGCAGCCTAAATTTCTCTTGTCTGTTACCCTGATTTGCTCATTATCGTCCTTTTCTGTCATGGCATTTGTGGATTCAGGCGCTGCCCTGAATTTAATGGACTTAGAGTTCGCCAGATGCTGTGGTTTTTCCTTACAGCCTTTGCAGAGCCCTATTCCTTAGGGGGAATTGATGTGACACCATTAGCCAAGAATAAACCTCAGTACTGGACTCAGCTGACCATGTGTATGACTCCAGCACATCAGGAAGATTGTCATTTTCTGGTGTTGCATAATTTGCATGATGTGGTTGTACTAGGTTTTCCATGGTTACAGGTACATAATCCCGTGCTGGACTGGAAATCCATGTCTGTGACTAGTTGGGGTTGTCAAGGGGTACATAGTGACGTTCCTTTGATGTCAATCTCCTCTCCCCCCACTTCTGAAGTTCCTGAGTTTTTGTCGGATTTCCAGGATGTATTTGATGAGCCCAAGTCCAGTTCCCTTCCTCCTCATAGGGACTGTGATTGTGCTATTAACTTGATTCCTGGCTGTAAGTTCCCTAAGGGCCGACTTTTCAATCTGTCTGTGCCAGAGCATGCCGCCATGCGGAGTTATGTTAAGGAGTCTTTGGAGAAGGGGCACATTCGGCCCTCTTCGTCACCGTTGGGAGCGGGATTCTTCTTTGTTGCCAAGAAGGATGGCTCCTTGAGACCCTGTATTGATTATCGCCTTCTTAATAAGATCACAGTCAAATTCCAATACCCTTTACCTTTGCTCTCTGATTTGTTTGCTCGTATTAAGGGGGCTAGCTGGTTTACTAAGATTGACCTTCGAGAGGCGTATAATCTTGTTCCTATTAAACAGGGTGACAAATGGAAAACTGCATTTAATACGCCCGAAGGCCATTTTGAATACCTTGTGATGCCATTCGGGCTCTCTAATGCCCCATCTGTGTTTCAGTCCTTCATGCATGATATCTTCCGGAATTATCTTGATAAATTCATGATTGTATATTTGGATGATATCTTGATTTTTTCCGACAATTGGGAGTCTCATGTGAAACAGGTCAGGATGGTATTTCAGATCCTTCGTGCTAACACTTTATTTGTGAAGGGGTCTAAATGCCTATTTGGAGTTCAGAAGGTTTCTTTTTTGGGTTTTATTTTTTCTCCCATGGCTATAGAAATGGATCCTGTTAAGGTCCAAGCCATTCATGATTGGATTCAACCCACTTCTGTGAAGAGCCTTCAGAAATTTTTGGGCTTTGCTAATTTTTATCGCCGTTTCATTGCCAACTTTTCCAGTGTAGTTAATTAAGCCCCTGACCGATTTGACGAAGAAAGGTGCTGATGTGATGAATTGGTCCTCTGCGGCTGTTGAGGCCTTTCAGGAGCTTAAACGTCGATTTACTTCTGCCCCTGTGTTGCGTCAGCCGGATGTTTATCGGTCGTGACATGACAGCACTACGGAGAGAGGGGATCCGCCCTTCAGGAACAGGAAACCTACAGATACATAAGGGCGGCACCTCTCCCACGCATCAGTTGGTTTCCTGTTCCTGGAGGACAGGATTCCCTGCAGATACGACCTTGTTTCTCCTATCAATACCCAGGCCGGCTGTCCGACCCAGGTAGCGAGGGGGTCTCCTACCTCGGGCAGTGCGGGTCCCTGGAAGCGCCATGGTGGGTCCGGGTAGGGCTCCACGACAGTGAGCGGTGCAGTGTGGAGCGACGTCCGGAGGAGTTCCATCCTCAGTGGTCAGCGAGGTGAGTATGCCCCCCGGGGTCTGCTCACCCAACTGGGCCTCGGTCTTCCCCGCCTCTAGTCCCCGTCGGTGCGGTGCAGTGTGGGGCGGCGCCCTGTGCGCTCCCTTTTGGTCGGCAGGCCGGGGGTCGGGCGCTGGCTTCTGCCGCTTTTGCCGCTGTGCTGCTGCCACGGGCGGCGGTGGTGTAGCGGCGGGCGGCTAGGGGTCCGGCGATGCCGTCCCCGGCTTCCGGGTGCGTTCCTGAGCCTTCAGGCCGATACCGGAAGTGACGCACAGGGGCGGGGCCAAAACCGGAAGTCAGACGCCGGCCGTTTTTTTGTGAAAAACACCGCTATCCTGCATGCGGCGGGGGGGGGGGGGGCACAGATTTGCAGGTGGAGGAAAAGATTCTGGCCACACACCTGCACATGTTCCGGATTCAGGGGTGGGCTATATATAGCCGAGCATAACGCTGCAGGGCTGCTTGTGAGCCCATCTGCAGCTATGGATGAGCCGGAAGCTGCCGTCGGTCTGCTGGAGCAGGAGCAGGACAGATCCTCGGAGAAGTCCCATGCGAACCCCCAGCCGAAAGCCCGCGGACGCAGTAACCAGCCCGGTCGCAGATATAAACAGAAGGATCTGGACCGACCCCCCAGTAATCTGGTACCTACCGCTACTGCCTGGGTAAGAGATCTTCGTGAATGTACCCTGATGCAGTCTTTTCCTATGTTTATATCCGTAGGGGAAAAAAAGCGCTAGTAAAACAAAAAACAAGGAGTTGGACGCAGCGGTGTCCAAGGCGTCTAAAAAATCATCTATCCCCTTCGACGACATGGCTTCCCTAAAGGATCCTCTCGATAAGAAGGCTGACTCATTCCTTAAAGGGACATGGGAGATGTCGGCGGGTGCCCTGAGACCTGCTGTTGCTGCGACATGTGCAGCCAGATCGATGATGGTCTGGCTGGATCAGCTAGGGTCTAAGTTGGAAGGGGGTGTTTCCAGAGATTCTATGATGAAATTCCTGCCAACAATTCAGAATGCAGCTGCCTTTTTCACGGATGCATCTGCGGATTCGGCAAGAATGGCGGCTAGGGCGGCCGGACTATCAAACGCAGCACGCAGGGCCCTATGGCTGAAATGTTGGCCGGGTGACCTTCAATCCAGATCCCGTCTGTGCTCTATCCCATGCGAAGGGGAATACCTGTTTGGTCCAGTCCTAGACGAACTGCTGGAGAAAGCTGGAGACGAGAAGAAGTTTCCCAATCTACCAACTACCTCTTAAAGGCGTCCCTTCGCAGGGAAGAGATTCTTTCGGAGGAGACCAGCCAGAGACCAGAGCAGATGGGATGAGAAATAGAAGAAAGGTACTGGATTTATGTTTGGAGGTGGAGGACGTCAGGAGCCATCCCGTGAGGTCAAAAAACCACCCCAATGACTAGTCGCCCCGGTGGAAGGTAGACTATCTGCCTTCTACCCGGCCTGGTCCAAAATCTCCAGTAGTGATTGGATTTTGGGGTTAATAGCTACGGGTCTGCGGCTAGAGTTCTCTTCTATCCCTCAGAACTTCTTCAGAATTACCTCACTCAGGTCCTCTCCAGCAGAACAGGCGGCCCTGGAAGCAGAAGTTCACGACCTGTTCAATAAGAATGTCCTGTCAGAGGTTCCGGAAGGAGAACAGGGTAGAGGATTCTACTCTCCTCTATTCCTAATAAGTAAACCTGACGGCTCCTTCAGAACAATTATTAACCTTAGGGCTCTTAATAATTTCCTGACCGTTCAATCATTTAAAATGGAAACTATTAACACCGCAATAAAGCTGCTGTTTAAAAACTGCTTTATGGTAGTATTGGATTTGAAGGACGCCTATTACCATATCCCTATTTATGCAGGTCACCAACGATACCTGAGGGTGGCGGTAAGGTTGGATGGGGTAATCAGACACTTCCAGTATAGGGCCCTCCCCTTTGGTATATCGGTCGCCCCTCGAGTGTTTACCAAGGTTATGGCGGAAGTTATGGCACACCTGCATGAGTCCAACATTCTAATAATCCCCTACCTGGACGATCTCATCGTAGGTAAAATGGCGGATCACTGTCTGGAACAGTTACATAAAGTGATGTCGGCTCTGGAACGTCTGGGGTGGTTGCTAAATGTTAAAAAATCACGCTTACAGCCCATGACGGTGCAGCGATTTTTAGGCCTGACCCTGGATTCCCAGGTTCAGGAATGCCGTTTGCCTCAAGAGAAAATTGATCGCCTGCACCTTCAGGTGCTGAATGCCTCTAAAAACCCCACCATGTCCCTTAGAAGAGCCATGTCTTTGTTAGGCTCTCTCTCGTCCTGTATTCCAGCGGTCCGATGGGCCCAGTATCATATGAGGATACTTCAGGGTGAGGTGCTGTTACAACAAAAAAGGTTGGGGGGATGTCTGGAGAGCCGGCTGACCCTATCCCAAGATGCTATTGTATCCCTCGGATGGTGGCTAGACCAAGAGAACCTGTCCACAGGGGTCCCCTGGGAATATAATGTAACTCGTATAGTCACCTCGGACGCTAGCCCTTCTGGATGGGGGGCTCACATGGGGGAAACATTGGTCCAGGGGCTTTGGGATCGGGATCAGATAGAAATGTCTTCCAACCTAAAGGAGCTAACGCCTGTGGATCGGGCAGTTAAATCACTCCTTGTCTATCTACAGGGCCACCACGTGCGGGTATTCTCGGACAATCGGGTCGCCGTGGCATACATAAATCACCAAGGCGGGACTCGTTCCAAATCCCTAATGTGCGTAGCAGATCGTCTATTCCATCTAGCAGAGCAACATCTTCTCTCATTGACGGCTCTTCACAAAAGAGGGGCAGAAAACACTACGGCGGATTTCTTAAGCCGCAACACATTGAGGCAGGGAGAGTGGTCCCTGAACGGCTCCATCTTCAACCTCATCGTGGAAAGATGGGGTCAACCAGAGGTAGACCTGTTTGCCACAAAAGAAAACAGGAAAGTGGCACAATTCTGCTCTCTCAACCCCAGAGAAAATCCTCTGTCAGTGGACGCCCTCCTCATAGACTGGAACTTCAGGCTAGCCTACGCCTTTCCTCCCCTGTCTCTACTTCCTCTGGTGGTGAGGAAAATCAGGAAGGACAAAGCCACAGTGATAATAATTGCCCCCTTCTGGCCCAGAAGGACGTGGTTTCCATGCCTGAGGGCTATGTCGATATCCGATGCATGGGTCTTGCCAGACATCCCGGATCTCCTATCCCAGGGCCCAGTCTACCATCCTCGGGCGGTTGGCCTTCATCTGACGGCGTGGATTTTGAGTGGGCACTGTTAAAGGATAGGGGGTTCTCTCCGGGCCTCATTAACACTCTGCTGAAGAGCAGAAAAATAATCACCACAAAAATTTACGTCAGGATCTGGAAGAGGTTCCTTCAAAACTCGGGAGTAATAGCTGGTCAGTCAATACCAATAGACCAGATTTTAGAATTCTTACAGAAGGGGTTAGATATGGGGTTATCCCCAAATACACTTAAAGTGCAGGTATCAGCCTTAGGGGCTCTCTTTGGCTGCAACATTGCTGAGAATCACTGGGTCAGCAGATTAATCAGAGCGACAAAACGGTCTAGGCCAATGGTGAAGAATAGAGTCATGCCATGGGACCTGAACCTAGTCCTCTCAGCCATGACAGAGGCCCCATTTGAGCCAATTGCATCTGCCTCTATTAAAAATGTATCCCTTAAAGTAGCCTTCCTGGTGGCCCTAACATCGGCGCGTAGGATAGGCGACATCCAAGCATTATCCAGGGTTCCCCCTTACATGCAGCTTAGGGATGATAGAGTGATACTATCCCCTGATCCAGCATATCTTCCTAAAGTAGTGTCCAGGTTCCACAGAACACAGGAAATAGTTCTTCCATCCTTCCTCCCCAATCCTACTAAAGATAAGGAAAGGAAGCTACACACTTTAGACGTAAAAAGATGTATCCCGGAATATCTAGCCGTAACTGATCCCTGGAAGATAGATAACGCCCTATTCGTGTCCTATCAAGGTAGTAGGAAAGGTCATAGAGCATCGAAAGCTACTTTAGCTAGATGGATCAGGGAGGCTATCTCGCTGGCATACATCTCAAAGGGCAAGCCGGCGCCTGAAGGTCTGAAAGCGCATTCCACTAGAGCTATGGCTTCGTGGGCAGAAAGATTGGAGGTGTCGATTGACCAAATTTGTAAGGCTGCTACTTGGTCTTCCCCAAACACATTCTATAACCACTATAGATTGAACTTGGGTGCCTCTACTGACCTCTCTTTTGGTGTAAGGGTGCTGCAAGCTGTAGTCCCTCCCTAGTTAGTTACTCTCTGTAATTCTCTCCGTAGTGCTGTCATGGACGACCGATAAAGTCTTAGTTACTCACCAGTTAACGGTGTTTTTCGGAGTCCATGACAGCACCTGTACATACCCTCCCGTCTTCTTAAGTTCTGGGTGTACACCTCTTCCTTTATTTATATAATTCACGGGTAGTGAATAGTTAGTTATTGTATCATTGTTTATTATGTATGCTATTAACCTTGGAGATCCTCTGGTGCACTGTAAACCAACTGATGCGTGGGAGAGGTGCCGCCCTTATGTATATGTAGGTTTCCTGTTCCTGAAGGGCGGACCCCCTCTCTCCGTAGTGCTGTCATGGACTCCGAAAAACACCGTTAACCGGTGAGTATCTAAGACTTTCTCTTCCTTTTCAGGTTGAGGTTGACGCTTCTGAGATTGGGGCAGGGGCCGTTTTGTCTCAGAGAAGTTCTGATGGTTCTCTGATGAAACCGTGTGCCTTCTTCTCCAGAAAGTTTTCGCCTGCGGAGCGTAATTATGATGTCGGCAATCGGGAGTTGTTGGCTATGAAGTGGGCATTTGAGGAGTGGCGACATTGGCTTGAGGGAGCCAAGCACCGCATTGTGGTCTTGACCGACCATAAGAATCTGATTTACCTCGAGTCTGCCAAGCGGTTGAATCCTAGACAGGCTCGATGGTCCCTGTTTTTCTCCCGTCTTGATTTTGTGGTCTCGTATCTTCCGGGATCTAAGAATGTTAAGGCTGATGCCCTCTCTAGGAGTTTTTTGCCTGATTCTCCGGATGTCCTTGAGCCGGTTGGTTGTTATGGTTCTCAATGGCAAGAGAACATAGCCCAGCAAACATAAGAACTAGCTCTTGGAAGGATGGAAACTAAACTGACCATGAACTAAACCTGCCGCACAACTAACAGTAGCCGGGTAGCGTTTGCCTACGTTTTATCCCTAGACGCCCAGCGCCGGCCGGAGGACTAACTAATCCTGGCAGAGGAAAATATAGTCCTGGCTCACCTCTAGAGAAATTTCCCCGAAAGGCAGACAGAGGCCCCCACATATATTGGCGGTAATTTTAGATGAAATGACAAACGTAGTATGAAAATAGGTTTAGCAAAATTGAGGTCCGCTTACTAGATAGCAGGAAGACAGAAAGGGCACTTTCATGGTCAGCTGAAAACCCTATCAAAATACCATCCTGAAATTACTTTAAGACTCTAGTATTAACTCATAACATCAGAGTGGCAATTTCAGATCACAAGAGCTTTCCAGACACAGAAACGAAACTACAGCTGTGAACTGGAACAAAATGCAAAAACAAACGAGGACAAAAGTCCAACTTAGCTGGAAGTTGTCTAGCAGCAGGAACATGCACAGAAAGGCTTCTGATTACAATGTTGACCGGCATGGAAGTGACAGAGGAGCAAGGCTAAATAGCGACTCCCACATCCTGATGGGAACAGGTGAACAGAGGGGATGATGCACACCAGTTCAATTCCACCAGTGGCCACCGGGGGAGCCCAAAATCCAATTTCACAACAGTACCCCCCCCTCAAGGAGGGGGCACCGAACCCTCACCAGAACCACCAGGGCGATCAGGATGAGCCCTATGAAAGGCACGGACCAGATCGGAGGCATGAACATCAGAGGCAGTCACCCAAGAATTATCCTCCTGACCGTATCCCTTCCATTTGACCAGATACTGGAGTTTCCGTCTGGAAACACGGGAGTCCAAGATTTTTTCCACAACGTACTCCAACTCGCCCTCAACCAACACCGGAGCAGGAGGCTCAACGGAAGGCACAACCGGTACCTCATACCTGCGCAATAATGACCGATGAAAAACATTATGAATAGAAAAAGATGCAGGGAGGTCCAAACGGAAGGACACAGGGTTAAGAATCTCCAATATCCTGTACGGGCCGATGAACCGAGGCTTAAACTTGGGAGAAGAAACCCTCATAGGGACAAAACGAGAAGACAACCACACCAAGTCCCCAACACAAAGCCGAGGACCAACCCGACGCCGGCGGTTGGCAAAAAGCTGAGTCTTCTCCTGGGACAACTTCAAATTGTCCACTACCTGCCCCCAAATCTGATGCAACCTCTCCACCACAGCATCCACTCCAGGACAATCCGAAGATTCCACCTGACCAGAAGAAAATCGAGGATGAAACCCCGAATTACAGAAAAAGGGAGACACCAAGGTGGCAGAGCTGGCCCGATTATTGAGGGCAAACTCCGCTAAAGGCAAAAAAGCAACCCAATCATCCTGATCTGCAGACACAAAACACCTCAAATATGTCTCCAAGGTCTGATTCGTCCGCTCGGTCTGGCCATTAGTCTGAGGATGGAAAGCAGACGAGAAAGACAAATCTATGCCCATCCTAGCACAGAATGCTCGCCAAAATCTAGACACGAATTGGGTACCTCTGTCAGAAACGATATTCTCCGGAATACCATGCAAACGGACCACATTTTGAAAAAACAGAGGAACCAACTCGGAAGAAGAAGGCAACTTAGGCAGGGGAACCAAATGGACCATCTTAGAGAAACGATCACACACCACCCAAATGACAGACATCTTCTGAGAAACAGGAAGATCCGAAATAAAATCCATCGAGATGTGCGTCCAGGGCCTCTTCGGAATAGGCAAGGGCAACAACAATCCACTAGCCCGAGAACAACAAGGCTTGGCCCGAGCACAAACGTCACAAGACTGCACGAAGCCTCGCACATCTCGAGACAGGGAAGGCCACCAGAAGGACCTTGCCACCAAATCCCTGGTACCAAAGATTCCAGGATGACCTGCCAACGCAGAAGAATGAACCTCAGAAATGACTTTACTGGTCCAATCATCAGGAACAAACAGTCTACCAGGTGGGCAACGATCAGGTCTATCCGCCTGAAACTCCTGCAAGGCCCGCCGCAGATCTGGAGAAACGGCAGACAATATCACTCCATCCTTAAGGATACCTGTAGGTTCAGAATTACCAGGGGAGTCAGGCTCAAAACTCCTAGAAAGGGCATCCGCCTTAACATTCTTAGAACCCGGCAGGTAGGACACCACAAAATTAAACCGAGAGAAAAACAACGACCAGCGCGCCTGTCTAGGATTCAGGCGTCTGGCGGACTCAAGATAAATTAAATTTTTGTGGTCAGTCAATACCACCACCTGATGTCTAGCCCCCTCAAGCCAATGACGCCACTCCTCAAAAGCCCACTTCATGGCCAAAAGCTCCCGATTCCCAACATCATAATTCCGCTCGGCGGGCGAAAATTTACGCGAGAAAAAAGCACAAGGTCTCATCACGGAGCAATCGGAACTTCTCTGCGACAAAACCGCCCCAGCTCCGATTTCAGAAGCGTCGACCTCAACCTGAAAAGGAAGAGCAACATCAGGCTGACGCAACACAGGGGCGGAAGAAAAGCGGCGCTTAAGCTCCCGAAAGGCCTCCACAGCAGCAGGGGACCAATCAGCAACATCAGCACCCTTCTTAGTCAAATCAGTCAATGGTTTAACAACATCAGAAAAACCAGCAATAAATCGACGATAAAAGTTAGCAAAGCCCAAAAATTTCTGAAGACTCTTAAGAGAAGAGGGTTGCGTCCAATCACAAATAGCCTGAACCTTGACAGGATCCATCTCGATGGAAGAGGGGGAAAAAATATATCCCAAAAAGGAAATCTTTTGAACCCCAAAAACGCACTTAGAACCCTTCACACACAAGGAATTGGACCGCAAAACCTGAAAAACCCTCCTGACCTGCTGGACATGAGAGTCCCAGTCATCCGAAAAAATCAAAATATCATCCAGATACACAATCATAAATTTATCCAAATAATCACGGAAAATGTCATGCATAAAGGACTGAAAGACTGAAGGGGCATTTGAAAGACCAAAAGGCATCACCAAATACTCAAAGTGGCCCTCGGGCGTATTAAATGCGGTTTTCCACTCATCCCCCTGCTTAATTCGCACCAAATTATACGCCCCACGGAGATCTATCTTAGAGAACCACTTGGCCCCCTTTATGCGAGCAAACAAATCAGTCAGCAGTGGCAACGGATATTGATATTTAACCGTGATTTTATTCAAAAGCCGATAATCAATACACGGCCTCAAAGAGCCATCTTTCTTAGCCACAAAGAAAAAACCGGCTCCTAAGGGAGATGATGAAGGACGAATATGTCCCTTTTCCAAGGACTCCTTTATATATTCTCGCATAGCAGCATGTTCAGGCACAGACAGATTAAACAAACGACCCTTAGGGTATTTACTACCCGGAATCAAATCTATGGCACAATCGCACTCCCGGTGCGGAGGTAATGAACCAAGCTTAGGTTCTTCAAAAACGTCACGATATTCAGTCAAGAATTCAGGAATCTCAGAGGGAATAGATGATGAAATGGAAACCACAGGTACGTCCCCATGCGTCCCCTTACATCCCCAGCTTAACACAGACATAGCTTTCCAGTCAAGGACTGGGTTATGAGATTGCAGCCATGGCAATCCAAGCACCAACACATCATGTAGGTTATACAGCACAAGAAAGCGAATAATCTCCTGGTGATCCGGATTAATCCGCATAGTTACTTGTGTCCAGTATTGTGGTTTATTGCTAGCCAATGGGGTGGAGTCAATCCCCTTCAGGGGTATAGGAGTTTCAAGAGGCTCCAAATCATACCCACAGCGTTTGGCAAAGGACCAATCCATAAGACTCAAAGCGGCGCCAGAGTCGACATAGGCATCCGCGGTAATAGATGATAAAGAACAAATCAGGGTCACAGATAGAATAAACTTAGACTGTAAAGTGCCAATTGAAACAGACTTATCAAGCTTCTTAGTACGCTTAGAGCATGCTGATATAACGTGAGTTGAATCACCGCAATAGAAGCACAACCCATTTTTTCGTCTAAAATTCTGCCGTTCACTTCTGGACAGAATTCTATCACATTGCATATTCTCTGGCGTTTTCTCAGTAGACACCGCCAAATGGTGCACAGGTTTGCGCTCCCGCAGACGCCTATCGATCTGGATAGCCATTGTCATGGACTCATTCAGACCCGCAGGCACAGGGAACCCCACCATAACATCCTTAATGGCATCAGAGAGACCCTCTCTGAAATTCGCCGCCAGGGCGCACTCATTCCACTGAGTAAGCACAGCCCATTTACGAAATTTCTGGCAGTATATTTCAGCTTCGTCTTGCCCCTGAGATAGGGACATCAAGGCCTTTTCCGCCTGAAGTTCTGACTGGGGTTCCTCATAAAGCAACCCCAAGGCCAGAAAAAACGCATCCACATTGAGCAACGCAGGATCCCCTGGAGCCAATGCAAAATCCCAATCCTGAGGGTCGCCCCGGAGCAAGGAAATCACAATCCTGACCTGCTGAGCAGGATCTCCAGCAGAGCGAGATTTCAGGGACAAAAACAACTTGCAATTATTTTTGAAATTTTGAAAGCAAGATCTATTCCCTGAGAAAAATTCAGGCAAAGGAATTCTAGGTTCAGATATAGGAACATGAATAACAAAATCTTGTAAATTTTGAACTTTTGTGGTGAGATTATTCAAACCTGCAGCTAAACTCTGAATATCCATTTTAAACAGGTGAACACAGAGCCATTCCAGGATTAGAAGGAGAGAGAGAGAGAAAGGCTGCAATATAGGCAGACTTGCAGGAGATTCAATTACAAGCACACTCAGAACTGAAGGGGAAAAAAAAAAAAAATCTTCAGCAGACTTCTCTTTTCTCTCCTTTCTCTGTCAATTAATTTAACCCTTTTGGGGCCGGTCAAACTGTTATGGTTCTCAATGGCAAGAGAACATAGCCCAGCAAACATAAGAACTAGCTCTTGGAAGGATGGAAACTAAACTGACCATGAACTAAACCTGCCGCACAACTAACAGTAGCCGGGTAGCGTTTGCCTACGTTTTATCCCTAGACGCCCAGCGCCGGCCGGAGGACTAACTAATCCTGGCAGAGGAAAATATAGTCCTGGCTCACCTCTAGAGAAATTTCCCCGAAAGGCAGACAGAGGCCCCCACATATATTGGCGGTGATTTTAGATGAAATGACAAACGTAGTATGAAAATAGGTTTAGCAAAATTGAGGTCCGCTTACTAGATAGCAGGAAGACAGAAAGGGCACTTTCATGGTCAGCTGAAAACCCTATCAAAATACCATCCTGAAATTACTTTAAGACTCTAGTATTAACTCATAACATCAGAGTGGCAATTTCAGATCACAAGAGCTTTCCAGACACAGAAACGAAACTACAGCTGTGAACTGGAACAAAATGCAAAAACAAACGAGGACAAAAGTCCAACTTAGCTGGAAGTTGTCTAGCAGCAGGAACATGCACAGAAAGGCTTCTGATTACAATGTTGACCGGCATGGAAGTGACAGAGGAGCAAGGCTAAATAGCGACTCCCACATCCTGATGGGAACAGGTGAACAGAGGGGATGATGCACACCAGTTCAATTCCACCAGTGGCCACCGGGGGAGCCCAAAATCCAATTTCACAACAGTTGGTATTCTCAAGGAGGGGGTGATTCTTTCTGCCATCTCCCCTGATTTACGGCGGGTGCTTCAGGAATTTCAGGCTGATAAACCTGACCGCTGTCCAGTGGGGAAACTGTTTGTTCCTGATAGATGGACTAGTAAGGTAATTTCTGAGGTTCATTGTTCGGTGTTGGCTGGTCATCCTGGGATTTTTGGTACCAGAGATTTGGTTGCTAGGTCCTTTTGGTGGCCTTCCTTGTCACGGGATGTGCATTCTTTTGTGCAGTCCTGTGGGACTTGTGCCCGGGCCAAGCCTTGCTGTTCCCGCGCTAGTGGGTTGCTTTTGCCTTTACCGGTCCCTGAGAGGCCCTGGACGCATATTTCCATGGATTTTATTTCGGATCTTGCTGTTTCCCAGAAGATGTCTGTTATCTGGGTGGTTTGTGACCGGTTTTCTAAGATGGTCCATTTGGTACCTTTGCCTAAATTGCCTTCCTCCTCTGATTTGGTTCCATTGTTTTTTCAGCATGTGGTTCGTTTGCATGGCATTTCGGAGAATATTGTGTCTGACAGAGGTTCTCAGTTTGTTTCTAGGTTTTGGTGGTCTTTTTGTGCTAGGATGGGCATTGATTTGTCTTTTTCTTCGGCGTTTCATCCTCAGACAAATGGCCAAACTGAGCGAACCAATCAGATCTTGGAAACCTATTTGAGATGCTTTGTGTCTGCTGATCAGGATGATTGGGTGGCCTTCTTGCCGTTGGCCGAGTTTGCCCTTAATAATCGGGCTAGTTCTGCTACTTTGGTTTCGCCTTTTTTTTTGTAATTTTGGTTTTCATCCTCGTTTTTCTTCAGGGCAGGTTGAGCCTTCTGATTGTCCTGGTGTGGATTCTGTGGTGGACAGGTTACAGCAGATTTGGACTCATGTGGTGGACAATTTGACGTCTCAGGAAAAGGCTCAACGTTTTGCTAATCGCCGTCGGTGTGTTGGTCCCCGGCTTCGTGTTGGGGATTTGGTTTGGTTGTCTTCTCGTCATGTTCCTATGAAGGTTTCTTCCCTTAAGTTCAAGCCTCGCTTTATTGGTCCCTATAAGATTTCTGAGATTATCAATCCGGTATCTTTTCGTTTAGCCCTTCCAGCCTCTTTTGCCATCCATAATGTTTTCCATAGATCTTTGTTGCGGAGATATGTGGTGCCCGTTGTTCCCTCTGCTGATCCTCCTGCCCCTGTGTTGGTTGAGGGGGAGTTGGAATATGTGGTGGAGAAGATTTTGGATTCTCGTTTTTCGAGGCGGAGGCTTCAGTATCTTGTCAAGTGGAAAGGTTATGGCCAGGAGGATAATTCTTGGGTTGTTGCCTCCGATGTCCATGCCGCCAATTTGGTTCGTGCCTTTCACTTGGCTCGTCCTGATCGGCCTGGGGGCTCTGGTGAGGGTTCGGTGACCCCTCCTCAAGGGGGGGGTACTGTTGTGAATTCCGTTCTTGGGCTCCCTCCGGTGGTTTTAAATCGCACTTTTGTGAATTCTGCCCTTGGGCTCCCTCCGGTGGTTTTAACCCCTTCACCCCCAAGGGTGGTTTGCACGTTAATGACCGGGCCAATTTTTACAATTCTGACCACTGTCCCTTTATGAGGCTATAACTCTGGAACGCTTTGACGGATCTTGGCGATTCTGACATTGTTTTCTCGTGACATATTGTACTTCATGTTAAAGGTAAAATTTATTCGATATAACTTGCGTTTATTTGTGAAAAAAATGGAAATTTGGCGAAAATTTTGAAAATTTTGCAATTTTCCAACTTTGAATTTTTGTGCCCTTAAATCACAGACATATGTCACGCAAAATACTTAATAAGTAACATTTCCCACATGTCTACTTTACATCAGTACAATTTTGGAACCAAAATTTTTTTTTGTGACGGAGTTATAAGGGTTAAAAGTTGACCAGCAATTTCTCATTTTTACAACACCATTTTTTTTTAGGGACCACATCTCATTTGAAGTCATTTTGAGGGGTCTATATGATAGAAAATACTCAAGTGTGACACCATTCTAAAAACTGCACCCCTCAAGGTGCTCAAAACCACATTCAAGAAGTTTATTAACCCTTCAGGTGTTTCACAGGAATTTTTGGAATGTTTAAATAAAAATGAACATTTAACTTTTTTTCACACAAAATTTATTTCAGCTCCAATTTGTTTTATTTTACCAAGGGTAACAGGAGAAAATGGACCCCCAAAGTTGTTGTACAATTTGTCCTGAGTACGCTGATACCCCATATGTGGGGGTAAACCATTGTTTAGGCGCATGGCAGAGCTTGGAAGGGAAGGAGCGCCATTTGACTTTTCAATGCAAAATTGACTGGAATTGAGATGGGACGCCATGTTGCGTTTGGAGAGCCCCTGATGTGCCTAAACATTGAAACTCCCTACAAGTGACACCATTTTGGAAAGTAGACCCCCTAAGGAACTTATCTAGATGTGTGGTGAGCACTTTGACCCACCAAGTGCTTCACAGAAGTTTATAATGCA
Source organism: Ranitomeya variabilis (assembly GCF_051348905.1). Taxonomy (NCBI): domain Eukaryota; kingdom Metazoa; phylum Chordata; class Amphibia; order Anura; family Dendrobatidae; genus Ranitomeya; species Ranitomeya variabilis. Next base: position 218,104,077 of record NC_135237.1, read on the forward strand.
GAGCCGTAAAAATAAAAAATCATATTTTTTCACAAAAATGATCTTTTCGCCCCCAATTTTTTATTTTCCCAAGGGTAAGAGAAGAAATTGGACCCCAAAAAATGTTGTGCAATTTGTCCTGAGTACGCTGATACCCCATATGTGGGTGTAAACCATTGTTTGGGCGCATGGCAGAGCTTGGAAGGGAAGGAGCGCCATTTGACTTTTCAATGCAAAATTGACTGGAATTGAGATGGGACGCCATGTTGCGTTTGGAGAGCCCCTGATGTGCCTAAACATTGAAACTCCCTACAAGTGACACCATTTTGGAAAGTAGACCCCCTAAGGAACTTATCTAGATGTGTGGTGAGCACTTTGACCCACCAAGTGCTTCACAGAAGTTTATAATGCAGAGCCGTAAAAATAAAAAATCATATTTTTTCACAAAAATGATCTTTTCGCCCCCAATTTTTTATTTTCCCAAGGGTAAGAGAAGAAATTGGACCCCAAAAAATGTTGTGCAATTTGTCCTGAGTACGCTGATACCCCATATGTGGGTGTAAACCATTGTTTGGGCGCATGGCAGAGCTTGGAAGGGAAGGAGCGCCATTTGACTTTTCAATGCAAAATTGACTGGAATTGAGATGGGACGCCATGTTGCGTTTGGAGAGCCCCTGATGTGCCTAAACATTGAAACTCCCTACAAGTGACACCATTTTGGAAAGTAGACCCCCTAAGGAACTTATCTAGATGTGTTTTGAGAGCTTTGAACCCCCAAGTGTTTCACTACAGATTATAACGCAGAGCCGTGAAAATAATTTTTTTTTTTTTTCTCAAAAATGATTTTTTAGCCCCCAGCTTTGTATTTTTACAAGGGTAACAGAATAAATTGGACCCCAAAATTTGTTTTCCAATTTGTCCTGAGTACGCTGATACCCCATATGTCGGGGGGAACCACTGTTTGGGCGCATGACAGAGCTCGGAAGGGAAGGAGCGCCATTTGGAATGCAGACTTAAATGGATTGGTCAGCAGCCGTCACGTTGCATTTGCAGAGCCCCTGATGTACCCAAACAGTACAAACCCCCCACAAGTGACCCCATATTGGAAACTAGACCTCCCAAGGAACTTATCTAGATGTGTTTTGAGAACTTTGAACCCCCAAGTGTTTCACTAAAGTTTATAGCGCAAAGCCGTGAAAATAAAAATTCTTTTTTTTTTTCACAAAAATGATTTTTTAGCCCCCAGTTTTGTATTTTCACAAGGGTAACAGGATAAATTAGACCCCAAAAGTTGTTGTCCAATTTGTCCTGAGTACGCTGATACCCCATATGTCGGGGGGAACCACTGTTTGGGCGCATGACAGAGCTCGGAAGGGAAGGAGCGCCATTTGGAATGCAGACTTAAATGGATTGGTCAGCAGCCGTCACGTTGCATTTGCAGAGCCCCTGATGTACCCAAACAGTACAAACCCCCCACAAGTGACCCCATATTGGAAACTAGACCTCCCAAGGAACTTATCTAGATGTGTTTTGAGAACTTTGAACCCCCAAGTGTTTCACTAAAGTTTATAGCGCAAAGCCGTGAAAATAAAAATTCTTTTTTTTTTTTCACAAAAATGATTTTTTAGCCCCCAGTTTTGTATTTTCACAAGGGTAACAGGATAAATTAGACCCCAAAAGTTGTTGTCCAATTTGTCCTGAGTACGCTGATACCCCATATGTGGGGGGGAACCACTGTTTGGGTGCATGACAGAGCTCGGAAGGGAAGGAGCGCCATTTGGAATGCAGCCTTAAATGGATTGGTCTGCAGGCGTCACGTTGCATTTGCAGAGCCCCTGATGTACCCAAACAGTACAAACCCCCCACAAGTGACCCCATATTGGAAACTAGACCTCCCAAGGAACTTATCTAGATGTGTTGTGAGAACTTTGAACCCCCAAGTGTTTCACTACAGTTTATAACGCAGAGCCGTGAAAATAAAACATCTTTTTTTTCCCACAAAAATGATTTTTAGCCCCCAAAATTTTTATTTTCCTAAGGATAACAAGAGAACTTGGACCCCAGAAGTTGTTGTTCAATTTGTCCCGAGTACGCTGATAACACATATGTTGGGGTAAACCCCTTTTTGGGCGCACGGGAGAGCTCGGAAGGGAAGGAGCACTGTTTTACTTTTTCAACGCAGAATTGGCTGGAATTGAGATTGGACGCCATGTCGCGCTTGTAGAGCCCCTGATGTGCCTGGACAGTGGAAACTCCCCAATTCTACCTGAAACCCTAACCCAAACACACCCCTAACCCTAATCCCAACGGTAACCCTAACCACACCCCTAGCCCTGACACACCCATAATTCTAATCCCAACCCTAATCCAAACGTAAATGTAATCCAAACCCTAACTTTAGCCCCAACCCTAACTTTAGCCCCAACCCTAACTTTAGCCCCAACCCTAACTTTACCTCCAACCCTAGCCCTAACCCTAACCCTACCCCTAACCCTAACCCTAAACGTGACTGAAATACGTGGCACTGAAATACGTGGCACTGAAATACGTGGCACTGAAATACGTGGCACTGAAATACGTGGCACTGAAATACGTGATACGTGGCACTTAAATACGTGGCACTGAAACACGTGGCACTGAAATACGTGATACGTGGCACTGAAATACGTGGCACTGAAATACGTGGCACTGAAATACGTGGCACTGAAATACGTGGCACTGAAATACGTGGCACTGAAATACGTGGCACTGAAATACGTGGCACTGAAATACGTGATACGTGGCACTGAAATACGTGGCACTGAAATACGTGGCACTGAAATACGTGATACGTGGCACTTAAATACGTGGCACTGAAACACGTGGCACTGAAATACGTGATACATGGCACTGAAATACGTGGCACTGAAATACGTGGCACTGAAATACGTGGCACTGAAATACGTGGCACTGAAATACGTGGCACTGAAATACGTGATACGTGGCACTGAAATACGTGGCACTGAAATACGTGGCACTGAAATACGTGGCACTGAAATACGTGGCACTGAAATACGTGGTACTGAAATATGTGGCACTGAAATACGTGATACGTGGCACTGAAATACGTGATACGTGGCACTGAAATATGTGATACGTGGCACTGAAATACGTGGCACTGAAACACGTGGCACTGAAATACGTGGCACTGAAATACGTGGCACTGAAATACGTGGCACTATGACTGTCAGAAAATGTTCATTAAACGGTTAGGGGTGAGGTTAGGGGTAGAGTTAGGGTTAGGGTTTGGATCCCTTTATCACCTTGATGGTGGTGGGTGGCTTTTCAGTGTGTTTAAATGCATGCGTTTTTAACGCAAACAAACGCATGTGCTTAAAAACGCAAGAAAATACTGCAGGTTGTATTTCTGAAAATGAACGCATGCAGAAAAAAAACGCATGCGTTTGAAAATGCGACCAAACGCGTACAAAAAAACCGCATGCGTTTTCAATGTTAAATATAGGGAAAAAACGCATGCGTTTTTTTGTGCAAAAAACGCTGCAGACAAAAACGCAAGTGTGAAACCAGCGACGCTTTTTATAGCAAAAAAGTTTTTGCGTCTCCACATTTTGAGACCTATAATTTTTCCACATTTTGCTCCACAGAGTCATGTGAGGTCTTGTTTTTTGCGGGACGAGTTGACGTTTTTATTGGTAACATTTTCGGACACGTGACCGTTTTTGATCGCTTTTTATTCCGATTTTTGTGAGGCAGAATGACCAAAAACCAGCTATTCATGAATTTCTTTTGGGGGAGGCGTTTATACCGTTCCGCGTTTGGTAAAATTGATAAAGCAGTTTTATTCTTCGGGTCAGTACGATTACAGCGATATCTCATTTATATCATTTTTTTATGTTTTGGCGCTTTTATACGATAAAAACTAAAATATAGAAAAAATAATTATTTTTGTATCGCTTTATTCTCAGGACTATAACTTTTTTATTTTTTTGCTGATAATGTTGTATGGCGGCTTGTTTTTTGCGGGACAAGATGACGTTTTCAGCGGTACCATGGATATTTATATCAGTCTTTTTGATCGCGTGTTATTCCACTTTTTGTTCGGCGGTATGGTAATAAAGCGTTGTTTTTTGCCTCGTTTTTTTTTTTTTTTCTTACGGTGTTTACTGAAGGGGTTAACTAGTGGGGCAGTTTTATAGGTTGGGTCGTTACGGACGCGGCGATACTAAATATGTGTACTTTTATTGTTTTGTTTTTTTTATTTAGATAAAGAAATGTATTTATGGGAATAATATATATTTTTTTTTTATTATTTATTTAGGATTTTTTTTTTTTTTTTTTTTTACACATGTGGAAAAATTTTTTTTTAACTTTTTTACTTTGTCCCAGGGGGGGACATCACAGATCATTGATCTGGCAGTGTGCACAGCACTCTGCCAGATCGACGATCTGCTGTGCAGGGCTGCAGGCTTACCAAGCGTCTGCCCTGAGCAGACACTCGGTAAGCCACCTCCCTCCCTGCAGGACCCGGATGCCGCGGCCATCTTGGATCCGGGACCTGCAGCCAGGAAGGAGGTAGGAGACCCTCGCAGCAACGCGATCACATCGCGTTGCTCCGGGGGTCTCAGGGAAGCCCGCAGGGAGCCCCCTCCCTGCGCGATGCTTCCCTATACCGCCGGTACACTGCGATCATGTTTGATCGCGGTGTGCCGGGGGATAATGTGCCGGGGGCGGTCCGTGACCGCTCCTGGCACATAGTGCCGGATGTCAGCTGCGATATGCAGCTGACACCCGGCCGCGATCGGCCGCGCTCCCCCCGTGAGCGCCGCTGATCGGTGATGACGTACTATCCCGTCGGCGGTCATACGGGCCCACCCCACCTCGACGGGATAGTACGTCAAATGTCGGGAAGGGGTTAAGTGAAACTGCTGCTCCTTGGATTTAGCTTAGCAGCTGCTTCCACTGATCGTCTCTCCTGCTCTGCTATTTAGCCTGGCTCTGATCTTCAGCCAGTGCCAGCTGTCAATGTTTCTTGGTTGGATTCAGATCTCTCCTTGGATTTCCTTGATAGTCGGTCCTGTTCAGCAAAGATAAGTCCTTGCATGTTCATTTGTTGTCCTCTTGCTGTGGACTTAATCATTCAGCTCATTTTATGTTTGCTTTAGTCCAGCTTGTCAGTATTCAATATTCAGTTAAGCTGGAAGCTCTGGGGAAGCAGATTTTCCCTCCACACCGTTAGTCAGGTGTGGAAATTTTTTGTAAACTCTGTGATGGATTTTTGTAGCTTTTAATACTGACCGCACAGCACCCTTTCCTATTCTGTATATCCAGTTAGAAGTGGCCTCCTTTGCTAAATCCTGGTTTCATTCTGCGTATGTCATTTCCCTCTCCACTCACAGTCCATATTTGTGGGGGGCTGTCTGTCCTTTGGGGATTTTCTCTGAGGCAAGATAGCTTTCCTGTTTCCATCTTTAGGGGTAGTTAGTTCTCCGGCTGTGACGAGATGTCTAGGGAGTGACAAGAACATTCCACGGCTACTTCTAGTGTTGTGTTAGGTTCAGGAACTGCGGTCAGTAAAGATACCATCTCCTCAGAGCTCGTCCCATGTTGCTCCTTAACCACCAGGTCATAACAGTCAGTTAGCGGTTTAGCAATGATGGAAAAATCCTTGATAAATTTCCTATAGTAGTTAGAAAACCCAAGGAACCGCTGGAGTGCTTTCAGGTTATCAGGCCGTTCCCAATGCAGCACCGCTTGCACCTTAGCGGCGTCCATTTTAAATTCAGAAGCAGACACAATATAACCCAAAAAAGGCAACTCTTGAACAGAAAATACACATTTCTCAAGTTTAGCATACAGCTTATTCTCTCTGAGAAGCTGTAACACCTGCCTGACATGATCTAAATGAGCATCACGGTCGCAAGAATATATGAGAATGTCATCTAGGTACACGATAACGAATTTCCCCAAAACATGCGAGAACACATCATTGATGAAATGTTGGAACACTGCAGGTGCGTTAGTCAACCCAAATGGCATCACCAAATTTTCAAAATGACCCTCAGGGGTATTAAAAGCCATCTTCCACTCATCACCTTGATGAACTCTTATGAGGTTGTACGCCCCCCTGAGGTCAAGCTTGGTAAACCACTTAGCACCTGCCACCTGGTTGAACAAATCTGGTATCAGTGGCATAGGGTATGGATCACGAACCGTAATCTGGTTCAACTCCCTGAAATCCAAACACGGGCATAATCCGCCATCTTTCTTCTTCACGAAGAAGAACCCTGCTGCCACCGGCGAGGATGACGGCCTGATGTGCCCTTTGCTCAAGCTTTCAGCAATGTAATCTTTTAACGCTTGTCTCTCCGGACCAGAGATGTTAAACATCCTTGCTTTAGGCAATTTGGCCCCTGGTTTAAACCTGATAGAACAGTCATAGGGACGATGTGGCGGCAACTCTGAACAACCCTTCTCAGAGAACACATCCACAAAATCCAGAAGTGACTCCGGAACGCTTGAAGTCACCGCTGCCACACATGTGGCCAGGCAATTCTCTTGGCAGAACTCGCTCCACTGAATTATGTCCTGAGTTTTCCAGTCAATTACCGGGTTGTGCATAGACAACCAAGGAAAACCCAAAACCACCTGAGCAAGAAGATTCCTGAGCACCTTACATGTAACCCGCTCGGAATGTAGAACTCCAATGTGGAGTTTCACCTCAGCCACAAATTCAGTAATCTCCCCCTGAGAGAGAGGAGTAGCATTGATGGTGACCACGCGGATAGGATGAGACAGTTTTTCAATCCTTAAGCCTGCTGTGCGCGCAAACTCCTTATCAATGAGATTTGTGGCTGAACCACTATCCACAAAAACAGTAATTGGCAGCTCACTGCCAGCGATAAAAACCTTAGCAGGGAGCATGCATTGAGAAACCACCATGGAGGATATACATAAGCTCAGATGGGTCTCCTCCACACCCTCTGAGCTTAGAAGTTTTCCGCCGTTGCGTTTTTCTTAGACAGCAGAGGACAGATGTTATTAAAATGACCAGTTTTACCACAGTAAAAACAGGCTCCCTGCTTCCTGAGCTCAGGGACTCAACGCTTGACATGTGACACCTCTGCGATTTGCATAGGCTCCGTGGGCTCACCTGCAGCAACCTCACGTGAACCTAAACCCTCTCCCATAGGCGGTGTCTCATGCTCCCCCTGACGCAAACGGCGATCAATGCGGACAACCAGACTCATAGCGGAATCTAGAGAAGTAGGAGTCTCGTACATCAGAAGGGCTTTTTTAACCCTTCCAGAAATCCCATGTATAAACTGACTCTGCAATGCTGGATCATTCCATTGTGTATCGATTGCCCAGCGATGAAATTCAGAACAGTAATCCTCTGCAACTTGCTCCCCCTGGCGAATAGTGCGTATCTTAGATTCAGCTACAGCCATTCTGTCAGGTTCATAGTAGATTTTTCCAAGAGAGAAAAAAAAAACTCTCCACAGAGTCAAATGCAGCAGAATCAGATGGCAAAGAAAACGCCCATGCTTGGGGATCCCCGCTTAACAATTACAACACCAGGCCCACACACTGAGCCTCATTACCCGAGGAGATCGGGCGCATACGGAAATATAGTTTGCAAGCTTCATGAAAAGAAACAAATTTACTGCGTTCTCCAGCAAATTTTTCAGGCAAAGGAAATTTAGGCTCAGCAACTCTTCCTGTCGCTCCAGCTTGCATATTAGATACTGCTAGTTCCTGTTGCTGTACTGCCCCCCTCAACTCAGTGACCTGTAGGGACAGCGCCTCCAACTGGCGGGTTATGGAAGTCATGGGATCCATGACAAACACAAAAAAAAAAGAAACCCCCTTTTTTTTTTGTTGTGCCAATTATAATGTCACGGGGAGACTAGGTGAGCAAGAGCTAATAACCCGGGCCCCTGCAATTTCCCTCAGACTAGGGAAATCCTGTCTGACCCTCTACCTGGAGTTTACACTGATGTTGTGCATGTCCAGGCCTCGAACCTCACCCTGTCTCCTGTTTCAACCCTAGGCTGAAACCTCCGCCCACCACCCAGTGAAGAGGTAATTCACCAATACCCACAGTTAGCACAGACAAGGATAAAGGAAAATATACACCACGCCGCAGTCACTCAGGAATACACTATGAATGTGCAGGGCAAAATAAATACAAATATAGGAAGGAGTAAATAAGACAAAGGAAAATACACCACCAGCAACGAATCTCCAACAACCAGCTCTCCACTCCAGACCGAGATAACAACGCACAAGACAGAAGCTATAATCGGCGACGCCCAATGATCAGGAGAGCTATTTAAAGGCAATGGGCATGGCCCAGCTTCCAATCCGAGGATCAGGTAAATTAACCCCGGAACAGCTAGATAAAATCTAGCCGACGCCAATGAGCAAATAGTGGTCAAAAGCGGAATTACCGCTGTCTGCCGAACGACCTGGTCTGAACAGCGTCCGACATGACAATAGTAATTAGGTGTATTATATTCTATGGGGGAGGCTGTGTTATATACTATGTGGCTGTGTTATATACTATTGGGGGCTATATTATATTCTATGGGGAGCCTGTGTTATATACTATGAGGGGTATATTATATTCTATGGGGGAGGATGTGTTATACTATGGGGTATATTATATTCTATGGGGGAGGCTGTGTTATATACTATGAGGGGTATATTATATTCTATGGGGGAGGCTGTGTTATATACTATGAGGGGTATATTATATTCTATGGGGGAGGCTGTGTTATATACTATTGGGGGTATATTATATTCTATGGGGGAGGCTGTGTTATATACTATGGGAGGTATATTATATGGAGGAGGATGTGTTATATACTATGTGCCTGTGTTCTATATTATGGGGGGTACATTATACTTTATATTCTATGTGGGAGGCTGTGTTATATACTATGTGGCTGTGTTATACTATGCGGGTACATTATACATTATATTCTATGGGGGAGGCTGTGTTATATACTATGGGGGTACATTATATTCTATGGGAGCTACATTATATGCTATGGGGAGGTGGGCTGTATGATATTCTATGGGGGCTATATTCTGTGGGGGGGCTGTATTAGATTTTATGAGGGAGGATTGCATCATAGTCTTTGATGGGGCATTATATTCTATATGGGGGGATGTATTATATTTATTATCTATGAGGGGTGATTGTATCATACTCCGTGAGGGGGCTACATTATACTGTATGAGGGAGGCTGCATTATTTTCTATAGGGGGTTATATTATACTCTGTGGGGTGGTTGCACTATACCATTATACTCTGTGGGGTGGCTGCATTATACTATATATGGGCTGCATTATACTGTATCAAGGACTATGGGGAATACATTATACTATATGAAGAACTATGGGGTGCATTACACTATGGGAAGTGAATTGTACGACATGGATGACTATGCTGGTGCATTATGCTACATGGAGCACTATGAAGCGTGTATTAAACTATGTGGAGGACTGAGCAGTGTATTTTAATATATGGAGGACTATGAGGAGTGTATTATATGGAGGACTATGAGGAGTGTATTATACTATATGAAGAACTGTGGGAAGTGTATAATACTATATGGAGGACTGAGTGCATTTTACAATATGGAGAACTGTGGTGCACATTAAAATATATGGACGACTATGGGGTGTATTATACTAAACAGATATGCTGCATATTCATCAAGTGATTGGATTGTTTATGCCGGAACAAAAATCATTGTTCTCAGCAAGCACATTGTCGGTATAAACTGTAGATATGCTGCTGATAGCATGATACTGTATGGTGATCTGTTAGTGATCTATTAGTGATCATTCTGTTCCCTTCATTCTTTCTCAGACGGTGGAAAGAGGCCGGGAAACAAGCGTCGAACGATTTCAATATTGTCGATCACACTCGTTTAGCGGCCTGAACTCAGCGCTTGTAAATACAACCAAAATGCTTCTATGTGATGTGCAATATGTTAGCATTTGGGGCCCCATTTTAAACTTTGCCTAGGGCCCCACTTTGCCTAAAACCGGCCCGGGATATAGGTTTATATAGGTTTATGTGGTTTGCTCCTCAGGCACATATCTAAAAAGCAGATTGTGTCCCTGTGAAAAAAGTGAAATTCAAATTAAATTGATAGTTGATGTAATCCATGAACAAAGGAATGAGATCATTCCAAACAAGTAGTAGACCGTCTATGTATCCTGAGTACTACTGACTAGTATTGAAAAATGGGTTATTAGTGTCAAAAATAAATTGGCGACTGGGGGGAGAATTTGGCTCCCACTGAGATGCCATTGTTTTGAAGAATTTTTTTTTTAATTAATTTTTATTAAATAAAAAATAATTGTGGGAAAGCATAAAAAACAGCACAGATTTAATGTAATCTTGCAACTTTATGGTGTATGAGCTGTATTTGCTAAGATGGAATTCAACCACGAGAATGGCAATTTGATGTGGAATACATGTGTATAAATGTGTATAAAGAAGTTACGTCAAGTGACTTTATGAAACATATTAAGAACATCATTTGAGTCTTTCAAATAACCTGGGCCACGTTGTACCAATGGTTGTAAGACAGTGTCAAGCCATTGACCGAGGCGCTCACTTAATGACCCAATCCAAGTGTTCAAAACGCGTTTAGTCCTTCAGTTGGCACTCTTCCTCCGGTATCCCCCGCTGAGTATGTCTTTGCAGCCATGTTACCATTTTTTTTTTAAATCAGATCATTTTTATTGATTTTGCTATTGTAAACAATTACATACATTATACAATATAGTGCACACACAATAAATTTAATAAACAAGTTTAACCCTTAAAGTTTATATAGTCCTGTGCCTGCCAAGGAATTTCATTCCAAAGTTATCACTTTTCTCCAAATGAAGATTTTCCCAAAGACTGGTGACACGTTATTAAATACAGGGATTATACGAAAACTAGTATTGGTTATATGTCCAGTAACAACATGTTTACAAACAGAAAATAATTGGTATCTAGATGTCTTCAACATACAATATCTAAAAAGCCGAAATGGCTAACCGGTCTAGTACAGTTATTCTGAATAGGCCAACAGATGCCACCCCAGGAATGACCAGCCATCTTTCCCATATATTTATAAACTTTTTTATTGAGTTGCTTTTAATGTAAGTACCTGTTGCGATCCATGTTTGGGTCTGTGGCAGATCTGGTTTCCATCTAATTAAAACCTTTTTTCCTTTCTGGTCATCAGGGGTAAATGCAGTTTCCCCCCGGTGGCCGGTGGTGTTATTGCATTGCATTGCTGCTCGGTCAGCTGATGTTGGTGGTGACCACTCCCACCATCCTTCATAATGTCACCTGATGGATCACCTGACTGTTGGTTATACAGGTCCTTCTGGTGATCAACCTAGCTAGAGAAGGAGTTTGCTGAGTGCGGTGGTTCTTCAGCTGAATACTTATTCCTGGTGCCTTACTCTGCTGCGTGGTGCATTGCAGCAGGTGAAAGCTGTTTTTTGCTGATTCCTTGTTTGTCTTTTTTTCCCTTTGTGTTTATTAGTGCAGTGGTGGGACCAGTGTAATCACTCGCCAATTCCCTAACCAGGGATAGGTGCAGGGCAAGTGAGGGCTAAGGTATCCAGCTCGGTGACAGGTTGAAAGAACCTGTATAGGGACATCAGGAAGATTAGGGCACATCCTTAGGAGAGTGCAGGAGGTGTCCATTTCCCCCGTTTTTTATAGCAGGGCCCACTGTTGTTATTGTGTCCCCGGTGTTCCCTTGTCAGTCTCCCCGCTTTGTGACCGACCACCCATTGAGTTGTGTCACGCTTAGACAGTCATTTCGTGACATTATAACCAACTGTCCCGTTTTTTTCTGGTGAGCCATGGCTCAAATGCAGGCCTTTGCACAATTGCTTCAGACTCTCACCGAGGAGTGTAAGGTGCTGAGTGGTGAGGTGGTGCAACAGCTGAAGCTGAATTGTTGGGGTTCTGGGCTTCGGCTCAGGTACAGGCTCAACCAGAACCCAAGATATCTCTCCCTGACAGGTTCTTTGGAGGGAGAGATAAATTTTGGGTTTTTAAGGAAGCCTGCAAGCTATACTTCAGGCACCGCCCTCGTTCATCATGGAGTGAGAATCAATGGGTGGGAATCATGGTTTCCCTTCTTAAGGGTGATCCCCAATTCTGGGCTTTCTCCCTGCCTACCGGTTCACCATCCCTATGGTCGGTGGACAAGTTTTTTACGGCTCTGGCGCTGGTGTATGGTGATCTTGATGGCGTCTCCCTGGCAGAATCCCGACTCCGTAAGATCAAGCAGGGAGGCCAGCCGGCTGAGGAGTACTGTTAAGAGTTCAGGAGGGGGGCCACAGACACACAGTTGTATGACCCTGCCCCTAGGAGCCATTTTGTGCAGGGTCTGTCCCCTAGATTGCAAGATACTCTGGTGCAGTACGTCGCCCCCAGGTCTTTGGAGGCCGTCATGTCCCTTGCCATCCGAGTGGATAGATGCTTGAGGGAGAGGCATGTTTTTTTCTGTGGTCATTTTATCAATGTCTGTCCAGTGCGTGCCAAAGTACCTGCACCATCTAAAGACCCGCATCCCCCTGGTTATGTGGAGGGAGACGACCAGGGTGTGTATATTTCCAACATTTTTTCATCTCAGTGTACCTTACCTGCTGAGGTGGTTATTTGTGGGGTACCTGAGAATATTCCGGTACTTGTGGACAGTGGAGGAGGAGTCAATTTTGTGGATGCTCATTTTGTATTGACCCATGGCCTGATGAGTAGGACACTAGCGAGACCCTTAAGGGTCCAGGCCATTGACTCTGCTCTGCTTAGCCAGGGGAGCATTACGCAAGTTGTAGACAACATACATCTGCGTATAGGTGCTTGTCATGAAGAATCTTTATCATGCTACGTCTTGGAGGGCATACAAACTCCCATGGTTTTAGGACTCCCTAGGTAGAAAAGACGTAACCCGGTTATAGACTGGCGGCCCAGGGAAGTAGTCAGCTGGGGTCAGTCATGCATGGACTGCTGTCCGAGAGGTACGATCTCTGCTGTTCTTCTACAACCTACCCCTTCTTCTCCAGGGGTGGCAGCAGAGGTGCTGCCAGGGAGTAGGGGCAATACTTTACCCTCACTACATGTTAATCTGGTGGGTTAGAGACCTCTTAGGAGAAGGGGTCAGAGGAAGGTGATGGTTCCCTCGGTGCGTAGTGGGGGTGTGAGTTTGGTGACACAGGGGGACGCCTCTGTTGTCAGTTCTGTAAAGAGTTCATCATTTTGTGGCAGACGCATGCATGAAAATAAACGTTCAGGTCCGGAACTGTGTGTGAATGAATATCAGGTGGACGTGTGCAACTGGGACCTGGAGTTCCAGGGTGATTGGGCTATATCGGGTGTCATAAGATTATTCTGGTATTCTATGGAGACCGGTGACGTGGATCAGAGTGAAGACAGAAACACGGTATATCAAGACTCAATAAAGTATATTTTCGAAAAACAGGCTTCAGTTAACAGGTGCAAAGCAAACAGAGGTTCTAAGAATCAAGCAGCAGACATATGCAGACTCAGGAAAATAAGGGTGTTGTCAGTACAGACCGATGATGAGAGTTCAAGCCCGGGAATGCAGGATCCAGAGGTCCGGAGCCCAGACTGGGCTCCTAGCAGAGCAAGAGAGCAGGCCACAGCGGAGGTGGGTGCAGAGCAGATCCGGAGAAGTAAAGTCTTTCAGATGGGAGGCAGACTGGTAGCAAACGGGGTATCCCGATGAACAGAAGAGACAGGCAAGATACAAGTCCTTCTAGCTTGGCAGCAGGTGAAGTACGAGATACACAAGCAAGGTACAGTGTGCAGAGTCCCTTCATATGTGCAGAAGACAGGAAACAAGGAATATCAGACAGGAAACAAGATGGCCCCCATGAAGCCACTAACTCCATCTTAGATAAGGGCAAGATCTGGCAGACTAAGGGCAAGACCAGGAAAAAGAGGTACACAATTCAGATCCTTACATTACTCTCGTCTTAAAAGATGTCCTCTGGACAATCTCGGCCTGGTTTATTGGGGTATCTGCTGTGGAACTGTTGGATCAGGCAAGGAGCGTGGACATTCTCATGAGGTTCCCAGGAATTCTGCTCAGGTGAGTACCCTTGCTATTTCACCAACTTCTGAAGTCGTCTCCTATGGATCCGAGAATCGGTGATCTTCTCCACGATGAATTCTTCTTGCCCGTCAATGAAATCTGGATCAGGAGGAACGGATGTGCGTCCGGGAAAGGGATTCGATACTACCGGTTTAAGCAGGGAGACATGAAAGACAGGATGTATTTTCAAAGAATTAGGCAACTTGAGTCGGCAGGCTACGGAACTTACTATGCTGCTGATTTTGTACGGGCCAACATATTTTTGCCCCAGTTTCGATGTTGGAACTCTGAGCTTCAAGTTTTTAGTTGAAAGCCAAACCATGTCTCCTACCTTGTATGTTGGTGTTGGTTTGCAGAACCTGTCTGCTGCCTTCTTGTATCTCTCCTGAGCTGTGGCCAGCGTTTTTTGTTTCAGAGCCTCCAAATTCTGTTGAAGAGACGTAATGTAGTCAGCTACTGCAGGCACGGACATGTCTATCGGGAGTCGAGGGAGAATACTGGGATGATATCCTTTGTTAGCAAAGAATGGAGACTGTTTGGTGGACACATTCTGTGAATTATTATATGTGAATTCAGCCAGTGGGAAGAAATTCACCCAATCATCTTGTAAATGGCACACGTAGCAACGCAAGTACTGCTCCAAGGTCTGATTGGTCCGTTCAGTTTGGCCATTAGACTGCGGATGGAAAGCAGGTGACAAATTTACCTTGATGTCCAGAGCAGCACAGAAGCTTCACCCAAAATCTTGAGGTAAATTGGACCCCTCGATCCGATATTACTTCATCCGGAACTCCGTGTAGCCGAAAAACATTCTGTACAATAAAATCCACTGTCTGTTTGGCTGTCGGTAAACCGGTACAGGGGATGAAATGAGCAGCCTTGGTTAACCAGTCGACCACTACTAAAATCGTGTTCTTTCCTTTCGAAGTAGGCAACTCTACGATAAAGTCCATTGAGATAGACCCCCATGGATGAGATGGGATAGGGAGAGGTTGGAACAGTCCCGTAGGTGAGGAGCGGGGAATTTTTGATTTGGCACATACCTCACATGACGAAACGTAATGTTGAACGTCTTTCCTGTAGGTCAGCCACCAAAAGAAGCGAGATATGAATTCCTGAGTTTGCTGGACCCCTCTATGGCCGGTGATCTTAGAGTCATGCATTAATTTTAGTACACATAATCTCACCGTTTCCGGAATATACAGACGTTGTCCCTGGAACCAAAGTCTGTTTTTCAAAGTTAGATTTACCTGACTGGTTTGTCGGATCAGAAGTGGATCTGCAGCGTAAGCTTCCTTAATATCCGTTAATAGATCTTGATTGTGTAAAACACCTATGAAGTTATTTTCCGAGAGTATGGTCCTCGGAGGCAAGGCTGGAGTTACGTCATCTGAATGAATCCTAGACAGTGCATCGGCCTTCCCATTGTGAGAGCCCGGCCTATAGGAAATAATGAAATCAAACTGGTTAAGGAATAGATTCCACCGAGCCTGTTTGAGTTTTAGACATCTCGCCGACCTCATGAATTCAAGGTTTTGGTGGTCCGTGAGTATGACAATCTGTTGGGACGCCCCCTGTAGCAGATGCCTCCATTCTTTAAATGCAGTTAGAATGGCCAACAGCTCCTTATTCCCAACGTCATAATTCCTCTCTGTGGGTGACAACCTTTGGAAAAGAATAGCACAAGTATGTAGAAGGTCTTTATCACCTGTTCTTTGCGAGAGTATGGCCCCTATAGCACAGTCTGAGGCGTACACTTCCACTGTGAAGGCCCAGTCCGGATCTGGGTGTACGAGGATGGGAGCCGATGTAAATTTAGACTTCAATCTGGAAAATGCTGTCTGTGCTTGTGGTGACCAAACAAATGGCATCTTCTTTCGAGTCAGTTGAGTAATGGGTGCGACGATCTCCCAAAAATTTTTAATGAACCGTCTGTAAAAATTGGCGAATCCAATAAATCGTTGCACCTCCTTCACTGTCTTGGGAATTGGCCACTCCTGAATGGCTTGTGTCTTGCTTGCATCCATGCTGAAACCCTGGGAGAAATAACATACCCCAAGAATTGGATTTCCGTTTTGTGGAACTCGCATTTCTCCAGTTTGATGTATAAGTGATTCTGCCGTAGACGATCCAAAACCGTTCTCACGTGCCGCTGATGGTCCTGGAAAAATTAAGATGCCATCCAAATAAATCACAACAAATATATCGAGTACATCCATTGAAAATATCGTTTGTCAAGTGTTGAAATGTAGCTGGTGCATTACGAAGACCGAAGGACATAACGAGGTACTCAAAATGTCCATAACGTGACCGGAAGGCTGTTTTCCACTCGTCACCAGGGCGGATCCGTACTAAATTGTATGCTCCACGGAGATCTAATTTTGTGAAGATCTTAGCATGTCGTACCCTCTCAAGTAGTTCCGGAATTTGTGGGAGCGGATAGGAGTTTCTAACTGTAATTTTTTTTTGAGCTCTCGGTAATTGATACACGGTCGGAGTGAGCCGTCTTTCTTTTTGACAAAGAAGATTGGAGCACCTGCTGGGGAAGAAGATGGTCGTATAAATCCCTTAGCTAGGTTTTCGTAAATGTACTCCTTGAGGGCATTCAATTCTGGCCCAGACAAAGGATAAATACTCCCAAACGGAATCGCAGCACCAGGTGGTAGTTCCACTGGACAGCTGTACGGTCGATGTGGTGGCAATTTGTCCGTGTTTTTCTTGTCACATACATCTATAAAATCTTGATATTCTATTGGTAGTTTTAAATCAACTGTGCCTGCTGACCCGACTGAAGCTAGTTCTCCTGATGGTATCTGCTTACTTGGAAACTGAAATTCCCTAGTCTCCCAGTTGATAGTAGGATTTTGCAGTTGTAGCCACAGTAATCCTAGGATTACAAAAATGACAGTCTCTCTGAATGATCCACCCCCATATGGACTTTCAACAGTGTTGTTTCAAGATCTACCGGCCCAGATACTACCAGGGACCCATCCACAGTCTCCTTTAACACCGGTGAAATTCTCTTCTGTGATTGTATGCCGTGTTTTTTAGCAAATGTAATGTCCATGAAATTGCCGCTGGCTCCAGAGTCAACCATAGCAGAACTAGTAATCCAACTGGACTGAACCCATATCTTGATGGGGACATAACAGTGTGAATCCTTCCTCGACCCGCTTGAGGCCGAAGTAGTAGAACTTACTGAAAACACAACTGCATTCACAGGTGATGATGCTTCTGAAGTACAGTCGGAGAAGTCGTGATTTCCTTCGAACATTTCTTTCCTGTGGGAAATTGAATGAGAAGTTACTGAAGATACATCTGAAAAGTCACATTCGGTTACCGCAGGGGTGGTCTTGCGATTTTTTTCCGGGACAAGCTGATATATAGTGACCCGATTTTCCGCAGTAAAAGCATAAATTCTCTCTGAAACGATGTTCCTTGTGTGCGTTGAGGGAACTTCTCTGAATTGCATCAACCTGCATAGGTTCTGACTCTGCCTGGGGCAAAGACTTGTTCTGAGCTTCCCTGGAGGGAGATGGGAAGGGTATAGGGTTGTTACAGTTGGCATCTGCCCACCTCTCTTGCCGGCATTCTGTGAGACAAATATCTATACGAATACAATGATTTATAAAGTCTGCCAGGTCAGCAGGTGATTCGCCACTAGCCAGTTCATCCTTAATTGTAGCAGATAAACCCCTCCTGAACACTGCATATTTTGCTGAGTCACACCATGTAGTATCCAGCACCCACCTCCGAAATTCCATTGCATATTCTACGACAGGACGTTTTCCTTGACGGAGCATCAGTAATCTGGTTTCTGGCGTGACGTTTCGGTTGGGATCATCGAACATCTGACACATTGCGGCAACAAAGACTTTTAGAGAATTTAAACATACATCGTTGGTTTCAATCAAGGGGTTTGCCCATGCTAGAGCTTTGTTTGTTAACAGCATTATCCTGGTTAACACCTTGTCCCGTTCAGTTGGAAACTGGGCTGCACGTGCTGTAAAGTATAGGTGGCACTGATTTAAGAATCCACGACATTTTTCTCTTTCACCACCAAACCTGAATGGCGGGAGCTTGGGAAAGGCCGGAGCTGGTGTTGGAGCTAGGGTCGGAATTGGAACTGGAACCGGGGCTGAAGCTGCGGCAGTAGTCTCTATATTTGAGAGGCGAGTAGCTATGGCCTTAATGGATGTATCGGCCACATTCGCATTATGGTTAGTTTGAGTCTCCAATGCCCCCACTTTGTTTTCATGGCCTGAAGCTCCCCATGAAATCCTGTGACGAATGAGCATAGCTTTTTCATACGCACCTCCATAGAATCTGACCCAGTGATCTCCATTTTTTGAGGCTTGTGTATCCTGTCATAAGATTATTCTGATATTCTATGGAGACCGGTGACGTGGATCAGAGTGAAGACAGAAACACGGTATATCAAGACTCAATAAAGTATATTGTAGGAAAACAGGCTTCAGTTAACAGGTGCAAAGCAAACAGAGGTTCTAAGAATCAAGCAGCAGACATATGCAGACTGAGGAAAATAAGGGTGTTGTCAGTACAGACAGATGATGAGAGTTCAAGCCCGGGAATGCAGGATCCAGAGGTCCGAAGCCCGGACTGGGCTCCTAGCAGAGAGCAGGCCGCAGCGGAGGTGGGTGCAGAGCAGATCCGGAGAAGTAAAGTCTTTCAGATGGGAGGCAGACTGGTAGCAAACGGGTATCCCGATGAACAGAAGAGACAGGCAAGATACAAGTCCTTCTAGCTTGGCAGCAGGTGAAGTACGAGATACACAAGCAAGGTACAGTGCGCAGAGTCCCTTCATATATGCAGCAGACAGGAAACAAGGAATATCAGACAGGAAACAAGATGGGACCTGTGACGCCACTAACTTCATCTTCGATAAGGGCAATACCAGGCAAAACAGGTACACAATTCAGATCCTTACTTTGGGTGTCGGCCACAGAGGAACATTTTTTCTGTATGTCGGAAAATCGCTCAGCGACGGATCCTGCGCTGCCCATCTTTGGCTATAATGGAAGCCTATGGACACAGGATCCGTCGCTGACTGTCAAAAGCAGGAATCCAGCAACGGGTTCCGTCTTTTGAAACTGAGCATGCGTGGAAGAATTTCCAGTCAGGGAAATTCTCTCTCGCTCCCTCTATCTCTCTTGCTCTCTCTCTCTTTTTACTATTGATGCTACCCATGCAGCATCAATAGTAACAAGATATAATGTTAAAAAAAAAAAAATAAAATAAAAGAATTGAATATTCTCACCTTCCGGTGTCCCGCACAGCGTTATCGATGCTCGCAATGCTCCCGGCAGCTGGCGTTCCCTGTAATGCATTGCGAAATGACCCGATGATGTTGCGGGTTGTGTTGTGTATGCATACACAACAGGTGCACATAGCCTCAACGGGTCCGTCAGAAAAACGGTCCCAGTGCACCCGTCTTTTACAATCTGCACAGGATCCGTCTTTTCAACATTTTGACAGATCCTGTGCAGATTTTAAAAACGGAAGTGTGAAAGAGGCCTTAACTGATGTTGGTGGTGACCACTCCCACCATCCTTCATAAGGTCACCTTATGCATCAGCTGACTGTTGGTTATACAGGTCCTTCTGGTGATCAACCTAGCTAGAGAAGGAGTTTGCTGAGTGCGGTGGTTCTTCAGCTGAATACTTATTCCTGGTGCCTTACTCTGCTGTGCGGTGCATTGCTGCAGATGAAAGCTAAGTGTTTTTTGCTGATGCAAAAAAAGAAGAGAAGCCAGCACTGCTGAAGGTCAAAACGCAATATCTAAAGTGCACATGCACATAATAAATTCTGACTGTATTTCAAATATGAGATATTTAGCAAATAATTGATCAATTCTTTGAGCTACCCCGCCACTTCACGGCAATCTCATAATTGGGCAGTCCTAACTCTACGTTTTTTATTTACATTGTGCCATTACGGCCTCCTACGCGCTCGCCTTTCTGGCACTAAGGGAGTGATTCTGTCAATTCTCCAGGTACAGTTTGTCATGTAATGTTATGTAATGTGGTTTGTCCTTTTTTTTTTTTTTTCTCACTCTCTATACATTTAGGAGGCCGTAATGGCACAATGTAAATAAAAAACGTAGAGTTAGGACTGCCCCATTATGAGATTGCCGTGAAGTGGCGGGGTAGCTCAAAGAATTGATCAATTATTTGCTAAATATCTCATATTTGAAATACAGTCAGAATTTATTATGTGCATGTGCACTTTAGATATTGTGTTTTGACCTTCAGCAGTGCTGGCTTCTCTTCTCTTTTTGTTGATACCTTGCTTATCTTTCTTTCCCTTTGTGTTTATTAGTGTAGCGGTGGGACCAGTGTTCTCACTCACCAATTCCCTACCCAGGGATAGGTGCAGAATAATAACAAACAAATAAACGCATACAGATGGAGGAATGCCACATAATATAGATAAGTGACTACCAGTGTAGAAGATATAAGGCATTCACACCCAAATCATGGGACAGATCCGGACCCACCAGTAATCACTAATAAACCACAGAGAAATTGGTGGAAGAAGTCCATACATAACTCAGATTGATGCAAAAATAGGAAAAACCTTTATTATTAAAACCGTACATATAAAAGACCATAAGACAGGGGCATGACTGGAGTGGGCGATGCAACTAAACACTTCTCAGGTGGAGAACCACACGTGCTAAGGCATATCATAAGCGCAAGTGCACTTTTGCATCAATCTGAGTTATGTATGGACTTCTTCCACCAATTTCTCTGTGGTTTATTAGGGATAGGTGCAGGGCAAGTGAGGGCTAAGGTATCCAGCTCGGCGACAGGTTGAAAGAACCTGTATTAGGGACGTCAACAAGACTAGGGCATATCCTTAGGAGAGTGCAGGAGGTGTCCATATCCCCGTTCCCTATCACAGGGCCCACCATTGTTATTGTGCTTACGGTGTTCCCTTGTGAGTCTCGCCGATTTGTGACCGACCACCCGTTGGGTCGTGTCACGCTTGGACAGTCACTTTATGACAGTACCTCTCTCCAGGCATATGGTATTATTCATTTTAGCTTTCAATTCATCCAATGTTGGGGGATTATGGTCTAACCAGTGCATTGTTAACAATTTTGTGGCCAGAATCAGAATTCTCAGAATGGCGGTAGTCACAGAGTACTGTATCTTAAATCTACCCCCACCCCCCAGAAGGCTCAGTATGCACACCCTAGGATCAAGTTGTATGTGTATGCCAAATGCTTGTTTAATCAGAGAGGTCACTCCCACCCAGTAATGGCCTATATCAACACATTCCCATAGCATATGCATCAGATGGGCCCCATTCGTACTGCACCTTAGTCCGTGCCCTAATTGTAAACAATATATTAAGTGTGTTATATACCCTGTGGATAAGGAAAATTTAGGGCTTTCTTTGGGAGACAGATAGAGATAGTATAGGTGTTGTTTCTAATATTTAATTCCATTGTTCTAAAGATATGGGGCCAACATCCTCTTCCCACTTTGATCTGACCGACATGGAAAGCTTATCCAGATACAAGGGTAATAATATCCTGTAAATGGAGGAAATAAGGCCCTTCGTATTAGATGCTTTAGCGACTAAAAATCTAAGATATAGCGATTAGTGATATCTACCTTAGTATTCTTAATTTGTGTCTGGAAGGCATGACAAAGCTGCACATACTGATAGAAGGCTCTATGTGGAATGGCAAACCCAGAGTGAACCTGATCAAAACTTTAGATTGATCCATCACAAATTATTTGGGTCAATAGCAAAATCCTTCTGCGTTCCCTCTCACCGAAGCCCTCTAGTTTAGCTATTTTGCTTAGTTTAGAATTGTGCCACAGAGGGGAATAGTTTGTGAATCCCTTGATACGTAGAATGTCCTTGCCCCTATCCCAGATTTTATAGATTAAATTTGGAGTGTGAGCCGTTGACTAATTTTTCCTGAGAATTCAAGCCTCAAGAGCTAATAGTAGTATCTCCCATTTAGTGCCCTCCTTTATTAGCCAACCTGAAGCTCCACAGTGGTAAGTTGTACCCCAGCCCTGAAACAGCTGTAGCTGCGAGGCTATGAAGTATAACCAAGCGTTTGGAACTGCTAGGCCCCCATTATCTTTTCCCCTTTGCAGGGTTTCAAGTTTAATTCTGAGTTGCTGTTTTTTCCAGATGAGTTCCCAAAACAGCCCATGTATTTTATGAAAGAAAGACATAGGAATCCAAATCGGAGTATTATGAAGAAAATAAAGGAGTTGTGGCATTAGGATCATTTTCAAAATATTACTTCTTCCCACTGGATACATCAGGAGGCGACACCATGTATCCACCTAAATTTTAACAGCAGTGGGGCTAATTTATGTGAATGAAAGTCCTGAGGGTTAGCCGAGACTATTACCCTCAAATATTTAAAAGAGTTTACTATTTGAATTTGTGTATGCTCCAATGAGTATTCCTCTGGAAGAGGATCAACAGGCATAAGTACCGATTTGCTCCAGTTAATTAGAAGGCCCGACCATTTTCCATATGTTTTAATCATGTCCATTACTGGTCCTATAGAAGTGCCTAGGTTCCCCCCAAAAAAGAAGCCTATCATCAGCGTATAGAGAGATTTTCATCTCTATTGACCCACACCAAAAGCCAGAGATTGCAGGATTATTTTGTATCAAACAGGCAAGTGCCTCTATGGCTATTGCAAAAAGAAGGGGTGACGGGGACAACCCTGCCGTGTTCCCTCCCCAGATCAAATGATCCCGATATGACTGTTATCCCAGAGTTTTGCCCTAGGAGAACTATATAATAACTGGATCATTGAAATATATTTATCACGAAATCCCATGCCCTTTAACACAGCCCGCAAAAAGTTCCATTCATGCTGTCAAATGCCTTGGCAGCATCTAAGGAAAGGATCGCCCTTGTTCCCATGGATTTTGAACTAAGCTGCTTCCCCATATATAACCACCTTATATTATTTGAAGTGGACTTGTTTGGTATAAATCCAGTTTGATCATCGCATATTACCCTTGTACTCACCTTGGATAATCTATTTGCAAGAATCTTAGCCAGCAGTTTGATGTTGGTGTGTTGCAGGGAGATGGGTCTATAAGAATCAGACCAGGTTTCAATATCAAAACCAACACCGCCTCTTTCATAGATTCCAGGAGATTACCAATTCTAATACTTTATTGAAAAACTGCCAGTAAATTTGGAAGCAATATTTCTTGATATGTTTTAAAGAATTCCCCCTGGTAACCCATCTAAGCCTGGGGCCTTCTCATTTTGGGACCCTTGAATGGCCTCCTCCAATTCCTCAAGTTCAATTAGTTTGTCTAGTATATCCCTCTCTAGATTTGATAATTGTGGTAATGGAATGGTTGCAAAAATGTTGTTTATTTCTTCTGAATTGGTGACGCTTCTAGAAGAATAAATACTAGAAAAGTAATTATGCAGAGTGTGGAGAATATTTGCATCCTCCGTAACCAAGACGCCCAGTGTCAGAGACTAGTCTTGAAATGTACGAGGACCCATTTTGAGCCTTACCACTAGTTACAAGCAAGTGGCTCACGCTTTCACCCTCCGTAAAATA
The DNA here is from genome assembly GCF_051348905.1 of Ranitomeya variabilis. NCBI lineage: Eukaryota > Metazoa > Chordata > Amphibia > Anura > Dendrobatidae > Ranitomeya > Ranitomeya variabilis. The sequence goes on from NC_135237.1 coordinate 218,127,798, forward strand.
TGTTTGTTTTGCAAAAAAAAAAAACGTTTAATAGGTGAATTTTCATTAATTTACGAAATTATTTCATATTTTGTGCAGTGCTATCTGAGGGGTTTGATATAAATTCTGATTTTGCTAGGCCGACCTGCTCTTGTAACTTTTGGGTATATTCTCTTGTTTTAGTTTTTCGTTTACTAATTTCATCAATATAGAACTCTTTAACAAATGCTTTCATAGCATCCCATACTATTAACATCGAAGTGCAGGCCATATTAATGTTAAAGTATTCCCCCAATCTGTCGTGTAGAGAACGCCCAATAGTCTGAATCCATAATGGGTTTAATCATCATATGTTCTTGGTTACCAAGCCCTCCATGCCCTACCTTAACTGTTCCCTTATGGGGCAATGATCCAACACAGTTCTTGGTAAATATTCAACCTCCTTTTCCAGAGACCTAATACTCACATTTCCAACCGCCATGTCAATTCTGGATAACGAATGGTAAGACGTTGAATAACAAGAGTATTGTTTGATATTGGAGTGCTTATATAAATATCTGTCAACTCCAGCTCCGACCGAACTCTGTATAGAGAGGTCTGTGCGGCTGACTCAGATATGGTTCCAGTATGAAATTTATCTCAGTATGGGTGTAAATACATATTGAAATCCCCCATCATGAGCAAAGGCAGGTGTGGAAGTGTGGAGGAGAGAGTGAGCATTTTTTCCAGCCCCTCCCCGGAGTAAGGTGGAGGGATATAAAAGGCTACTATAAGGATTGGGCTATTATGTATAGTACAAAATATAGAGACGAAGCAACCCCCTGAGTCTACCATGACTTTGATGCATGTGAACAGGATGGCCCTATGAACCAAAAACCTCACTCTTGAGTGCATGCTATAGAATGAATGATATTCAAATGACATCCATGACCTGTGACGTTCTATAGAGCAAAAGGAGTGGACCCTCTGGACCGTGACAGCGAACCCCTCACGGGCGAGTGGACCAGATGGACCTCCCCCTATACAGGGAGAGTTAGGGACAGGCCCGAGAGGGACTACTGTCACGGGAGCTGGGGGACCAAGATAAAGGAAGATATTCCTAGCTGGAGAAGGAGACAGAGGCTAGAGAGTAGGGACCGGGAAAGGTAACTAAGGGGAGCCTAGGACACAGAGACGAACTAGAATACCAAGGAAGATACTGAGGGCGAGGAGGCAGGCTTAGGACTGAACAGGAATTACTGGAACGAGCCGGGTAGAAGGACTGGCGAATACGGGGCAAGAAACACAGGTAACGGACAAACAGGGTACCGTGGACGAAGACGGGCTGGAACAGACTGGAACACAGGAATGAGTAGAGCGCAGACGGACGGAGGGGCTGGAAGACAGGCAGGTACTGGGCAGGTACACAGGAACGGGCAGGGCACTGGACGGACGGAAGAGCTGGCAGACAGGCAGGCACTGGACAGGAACACCGGAACAAGCAGGGCACAGGACGGACGGGAGAGCTGGCAGACAGGCAGGAACTGGACAGGAACACAGGAACGAGCAGAGCACTGGACGAAGGGAGAGAAAACAAAGAATCAGGAGACAAGCACTGAACACAGGAACGCAGAGGGGCCTAGGGCAAAATGTAGCACAAACGACCAAAGGCACAGGAGAAAGGAAGAGGCGGATATAAATAGGAGCGCTGCGCATTACCTCCGGGTGAAAGTCCTCCAGGGTGATAGAGAGGACAGAGCCGGGGGCATAGGAAGAGGTTTTAGAAGTGCGCACGCGCGGAATTGAACCTGGCGCGCGTGCGCACAAGCCGACCAGCAGAAGGAGAGAGAGAGCGCTGAGAGGAGGACGCTGCAGAGGAACAACCGCGCCGCGCCGTTGAGGACAAGTAAGTATGGGAAGAGGTGGCGAGAGGCGGCAGCAGCGTGACAGTATCCCCGCCTTTACGCCCCCCTTTTTTAAGATTGGACCAGAATCTAGCCAGAATTCGAGGAGCCTGAATGTTCTCCAAGGGTTCCCAGGACCTCTCCTCGGGCCCAAACCCCTTCCAATCAACCAGAAATAAATTTTTACCTCTCAGTTTTTTAACGGCAAGAATGTCTTTTACCTCAAAGACGTTATCTGTGGAAACAGGAGAAGGGGAGGAAAGAGTAGAAGGATGAAACTGATTAAAAATTACAGGCTTGAGGAGAGACACATGAAAGGCGTTGGGAATGCGGAGAGAGACGGGCAACTTAAGCTTATAAGAAACATCATTAATGCGTGTTAACACCTCAAACGGACCTATATAGCGGGGACCCAGCTTATGAGAAGGGATTTTAAGACAAACAAATTTGGAAGAAAGCCAGACTTTATCCCCGGGATGAAATATAGAAGAATCCAGACGTCTTTTATCGGCATGTCTCTTCATCCTAAGTTGAGCTGACTCAAGAGCGGACTTGGTCTCCTGCCAAATCCTGGAGAACTCACTAGACAGAAGATCTGCTGCAGGTACGGCCGAGACAGGAGGAACCGGTAGAGGAAGACCAGGATGTTGACCATTAACGATGAAAAATGGAGACTTGTTGGACGCTTCACTGGGATGATTATTGTAAGAAAATTCGGCCCACGGTAGTAAGTCCACCCAATCATTCTGATGGGCATTAGAAAAATGACGGAGATACGTCACCAAAGTCTGGTTAGTACGTTCCACTTGGCCGTTGGACTGAGGATGATAAGATGAAGAGAAGTCCAGGGAAATGTTCATAGACTTACAAAGGGATCTCCAGAATCGGGCGGTAAACTGAACTCCTCGATCAGAAACAATATGTTGAGGTAGACCGTGAGCGCGAAAAATATGATGAAAGAAAATCTTCGCCAATTCGGGAGCAGAAGGTAGACCAGGGAGAGCGATAAAATGAGCCATTTTTGAGAAGCGATCCATGACCACAAAAATAACGGTACAGCCAGAAGAGCTAGGCAGATCAGTGATGAAATCCATCGACAAATGTTGCCACGGAGAAGAAGGTATCGGTAGAGGATGTAGAAGCCCGGAAGGCAAATGTCTAGGAATTTTATTCTTGGCACAGGAAGGGCAAGAGGCAACGTAACTTCGGACATCTTTAGACAAAGTAGACCACCAATAGTGGCGAGAAATCAAATGCAAAGTCTTTTTGAAACCAGCATGTCCGGCTAGTTTGGAGGCATGACCCCAAAGGAGGATGCGTTTTCTATCTCTCTTGGCGACGAACGTCCTCCCTGATGGCAGAGGAGAGAGAGAAACTGGAGCTACCGTGATGACTCTGGCCGGATCGATGATGTGAGTAGGCTCCTCCTCAACGTCTTCCGACAGAAATGACCTAGACAGGGCGTCGGCTCTAGAGTTCTTATGACCAGGCTGAAAACGAAGCTCAAAGTCGAACCGGGCGAAGAACAAGGCCCACCTGGCCTGTCGGGGATTTAATCTATGAGCAGAACGAATGTAAGCCAAATTCTTGTGATCTGTGTAGATCACAAAACGATGTAGGGCGCCCTCTAGAAGATGCCGCCACTCTTCCAATGCCAATCTGATGGCCAAAAGTTCCTTATCTCCGATGGAATAATTCTTCTCAGAGGAAGAGAAAATCTTGGAGAAAAAGCCACAGGGTACAAGATGACCAGAAGAGGATCTTTGAGAGAGCACAGCTCCAGCTCCGATGGCAGAGGCATCTACCTCCAGGACGAAAGGTTTGTTGGCTACAGGACGTTGAAGAACAGGAGCGGAGGAAAAAGCTTGCTTGAGGTTATGGAAAGCCTCTTCAGCCTCCGGGGGCCATAAATGAGGATTAGCACCCTTACGAATCATGGCAGAGATGGGAGCAGATAACGAGGAAAAATGAGGAATGAATTGCCGGTAGTAATTTGCGAATCCCAGAAATCGTTGAATAGCCTTAACTCCGAGAGGACGCGGCCAATTGAGAACCGCAGAAACTTTCTCTGGATCCATACGCAAACCAGCATCAGAAATGATGAAACCCAAGAAGGGTAAAGATGACTGCTCAAAGACACACTTCTCAAGTTTCGCGTAAAGTCGATTCTCCCTCAGACGTAGAAGTACTTGCCGGACATCTCTCCTATGGGAAGACAAATCTGGTGACAATACGAGAATATCATCCAGGTATACAACGACACAGGAGTACAGCAAGTCCCGAAAGACATCATTCACTAGTTCCTGGAAAACTGCTGGTGCATTACACAAGCCGAACGGCATGACCAAATATTCGTAATGGCCATCTCTGGTGTTGAACGCTGTCTTCCACTCATCTCCCGAACGGATACGAATCAAGTTATAGGCTCCTCTGAGATCCAACTTGGTAAAAATTCGTGCCCCTCGCAGGCGGTCAAAAAGTTCGGAAATAAGAGGGAGAGGATATTTATTCTTGATTGTGATACTATTGAGGCCACGGTAGTCAATGCAGGGACGTAGAGAACCATCCTTCTTCTTAACGAAGAAAAAACCTGCTCCAGCAGGGGAGGTAGACTTACGGATGAAGCCTCTGGCAAGATTCTCCTGGACATACTCGGACATGGCTTGCGTCTCAGTAGGAGATAGAGGATAAATACGACCTCTCGGGGGAGAGGAACCAGGAACCAAATCGATGGGGCAGTCGTAGGGACGATGTGGTGGTAAAACTTCCGCCTCTTTCTTGTTAAAAACGTCAGAAAAGGAGCGATAGACCAACGGTATATCCCCAGGGACTTCAGTGGGCCGGAGGACATTTGTAGGTTTGATGGAGAGTAGACATCTATTTTGACACGACTGTCCCCACCGTAAAACATCCCCAGTACGCCAGTCCAGAGTGGGTTCATGGTCTCTGAGCCAGGGAAGCCCCAAAAGAAACGGATGAGACAGAGAGGGTAAGACAAAGAAAACCAATTTCTCTCGATGTAGAGCTCCAATCTGAAAATCAACCTCCTCCGTGACCAGGTTGACGGTCTCCTGTAATGGCCGACCATCGACAGAAGCTATTTGTCTAGGAGTCTCCAAGGACCTAACAGGAATTCCAAGTTTGTTGACTAGCTCAAGTTGAATAAAATTCCCAGCCGCTCCAGAGTCAATATAGGCTTCAGAAGAAAATTTACAAGAACCCAAATGCAAAATAATAGACAGAATCAAGGGTAGAGAGGATTTGCATGTACCTAGGGAGACCTCTCTTACCTGACCTAGGTAGAGGCGTTTCCCGGCTTTGAAGGACAGGAACGCAGGAGATGGGAGGCACTGCCGCAATAAAAACAAAGACCTTGAGCAAGTCTCTCCTTGCGACGTTGCTCGGCAGGCTTGAGACGATCAACCTGCATAGGTTCAGGTAAAGCTGTAGGAGCAGACGTGGCAGCATGAGGGAAAAAAGCACCTCGTGTGGCAGCAGACGGACGGAGAGGTTTTCTCTCCCTGACAACCTCACGAGAGCGCTCCTGAAAACGCAAGTCTATCCGTATTGCCAAGGAGATGAGGTCATCTAAGATGGTGGGAGTGTCTCGTCCTGCAAGCTCATCTTTAATCCGAGAGGACAAGCCACGCCAAAACGCGCCAACCAAAGCCTCGTTGTTCCAGCCTAAATCAGAGGCCAACGTCCGGAAACGAATGGCGTCTTGAGCTACGGAGAGAGTACCCTGGTGGAGATTGAAAAGAGACTCAGTGGTACAAACCAACCGACCAGGCTCATCAAATACCTTGCGAAAGGCATCAAAGAAGGAATTAAGTTGGGTGACCAAGGGATCGTCTCGCTCCCAGAGAGGATTGACCCAGGCCAAAGCCTCGCCCTCCAAATGGGACACCACAAAGGCTACTTTAGCTCGATCAGTGGGATAGAGTAGTGGAGACAACTCAAAGTGTAATTGGCATTGATTTAAGAAGCCGCGGCAAGACTTTGGGTCTCCACTATACCGAGGAGGCCTGGCAAGGCGGGGTGAAGGCTGCGGCGCAGATGCCAAAATAGGAGCAGAAGTGGCTCCCTGGAGGGACAAGAGACGAGCATCCACAGAAGCCATGAAACTCAAAATATGGGACTGAGTGTCCCGTTGTTGGCTGAGCTCCTGTTGAAGAGCAGCCAACTGAGAGGCATTGCCGGGATCCGAAGATTGTAAAGCTGCTAGGCGAGACTCCAAACTTTTTAGAAAGGACATGATCCTGGTTTGATTCTCTCGCAAAAAAAGCAACTCTTTCTGAGTGGCCGAGACACCAGCGGGGTCCATGGCCTTTGGTACTGTGACGTTCTATAGAGCAAAAGGAGTGGACCCTCTGGACCGTGACAGCGAACCCCTCACGGGCGAGTGGACCAGATGGACCTCCCCCTATACAGGGAGAGTTAGGGACAGGCCCGAGAGGGACTACTGTCACGGGAGCTGGGGGACCAAGATAAAGGAAGATATTCCTAGCTGGAGAAGGAGACAGAGGCTAGAGAGTAGGGACCGGGAAAGGTAACTAAGGGGAGCCTAGGACACAGAGACGAACTAGAATACCAAGGAAGATACTGAGGGCGAGGAGGCAGGCTTAGGACTGAACAGGAATTACTGGAACGAGCCGGGTAGAAGGACTGGCGAATACGGGGCAAGAAACACAGGTAACGGACAAACAGGGTACCGTGGACGAAGACGGGCTGGAACAGACTGGAACACAGGAATGAGTAGAGCGCAGACGGACGGAGGGGCTGGAAGACAGGCAGGTACTGGGCAGGTACACAGGAACGGGCAGGGCACTGGACGGACGGAAGAGCTGGCAGACAGGCAGGCACTGGACAGGAACACCGGAACAAGCAGGGCACAGGACGGACGGGAGAGCTGGCAGACAGGCAGGAACTGGACAGGAACACAGGAACACAGGAACGAGCAGAGCACTGGACGAAGGGAGAGAAAACAAAGAATCAGGAGACAAGCACTGAACACAGGAACGCAGAGGGGCCTAGGGCAAAATGTAGCACAAACGACCAAAGGCACAGGAGAAAGGAAGAGGCGGATATAAATAGGAGCGCTGCGCATTACCTCCGGGTGAAAGTCCTCCAGGGTGATAGAGAGGACAGAGCCGGGGGCATAGGAAGAGGTTTTAGAAGTGCGCACGCGCGGAATTGAACCTGGCGCGCGTGCGCACAAGCCGACCAGCAGAAGGAGAGAGAGAGCGCTGAGAGGAGGACGCTGCAGAGGAACAACCGCGCCGCGCCGCCGAGGACAAGTAAGTATGGGAAGAGGCGGCGAGAGGCGGCAGCAGCGTGACATGACCTATGCAATAGATGCGTCTTTTCCTTCACCATATGTGTTTCCATTAAGCATATTATTGCTGGTTGGTAATTACGCAACCACGAATATATTGTGCATCCTTTGAATGGGTCACCCAGTCCTCGGACATTCCACGCAATAAAATTTACGTTTTTGGACAAAAAGCAAAGTATCTAGCATACGATATCACTATTGTTTCCACTTGCAGAGAGAGCACACTGGCAGGTGGTCATGCATACAGTAGTTTCCTAACCCAACTACATATAAAAAACTATTAACACATATAAACAACTTAATATACATTCCTCTTCTAATAAGTGGATTGAGGCTTTTTATGTTCCTGGAGTCGTGTGACAAGCTGCCTCTATTGTTATATAGCTCACTGTCCATTTTAATTCAAGCCACTCTGCTTATCTGAACAGGTATTATGTGGTTACCTGCCATAGAACTGACTGACAGAAATTGAAAAATATTATATGCAGGGAAGGGGTAAAAAAAGAAACCACAACCGTCCTCTTGTGTCAGGATCATACTGCTCTCAGGGGTGCCTGTTCCATATGCCTTTTTTGTTATTGTCCAGCCACACCAAGGCATCATGCGGGGTCTCAAAGATATGTATCTCTCCTTTTGCAGCTACTCAGAGTTTAGCAGGATAAAGCATGGAGTAGGGCACTTCATTATCTCTGTCTTTTTAATATTAAAAAAAACCTTTGCTCGCCTTTTTTGTATTTCTGCAGAAAAGTTTGGGTAAATGGAAGTCTTATATCCATTAGTAAAGAGATCTTTAAGTTCCCTGGCTTTTTTTAGAATAACGTCTCTGTCACGGTAGTGCAGCATGCGGATATTGACTGGTCGTGGGGTGCACCTGGTTGGAGGGGTCTGCTGGGGAACCTGTGCGCTCGTTCAATTGCAAAAACTGACTAGAGCGACTTCTTTCCTATGGTATTATATAGCCACTTTTCAAAAATCCCACAGGATCCTTTCCCTCCACTTTTTCGAGGACCCCCAGAAGCCTTATATTATTTCTGCGCATCCTGTTTTCTAAATCGTCTGTTTTATCCAACAGTAGGGAAATGTTCTGCACAGTTTTCTTAACATCTCTAATGATTTGAGGCATTTTATCCTCCATGCATCCAACCCTCTCCGCCAGCTCCTCCACTCTTTCATTTACTGTATGGAGGTCCTGTTTAATGCAGTGAATATCCTTCTTCATGCTTCCTTTTTGTTCACTAATCATTGCTAGAGTAGTGTTAGACAAGGAGACTGCTGCAAATACATCTCTCATAGTTGGTTCAGGGACATCATCCTGTGAGGGAGCAAATAGCACAGACTTGCTCCCTTTGGACCACAGGGGTGATCTTTCCTCACATGCTGAGAGTGTCTGCACCATGTTACCATCTTGTAACTCTTTTTCCATCCCCACTTTCTGCTAATTGCTATTGTGAGCATTCTCCATGCCTGATTGCGCCTCAAGCTGCAGGGGAGTCACAGAGACACTTGCAAAATATTATTGTCTTGCAGCAGCATCTGCTGCTCTGTTTGGGGCTGTAGTACCTTGTGTAGGAGCCATTTTGGAGGATTCATCTTCTCCCTACCGGGTCTCCTTCTCTCCCACTTTCCTGTCCTGCTGCGTGTCATGATTTATCTCCTCAGCGATGTCCCTGGAGCACAGACTGCAGTTAGAGGAGACTGACTGGTCAGTTCTGGGCTGCAGGAGTGAGTCTAAAGCCAAGTAACTGAGGATTTTTCAGGATGGAAAGCAGGAGCTTTGTTAAACACTTCTTCACATGCTGTCCAGACCACGCCCCCAACATGTTACCATTTTAATGGATTCAAAATATTTTGATTTTACTTACTGAACCTGGATCTCCTCACTTGAAATAACATTCCTTCCCTTCTGAACCCTGCCATGCTCCCAAACAGTAGTTTTTTTTCTCACAAATGGGGTAGCAGCATACTCAGGAGAAATTGTGTAACAAATTGTATTGAGCAATTTCTCCCGTTGTCCTTACGAAAATGTAAAATTTGGGTCTTAAAAAAAAAACCAAAAAACATTTTCCTCACAAAAATGTTTTTATTTTCACGGCTCGTTATAAACGTATGTGAAGCACCTAGGGGTTCAAGGTGCTCCATACACCTCTAGATAAATTCCCTGAGGGGTCTAGTTTCCAACATGGTGTCACTTGAGGGGATTTCCACTGTTTAGGCACATCTGGGGCTCTTCGAACACAACATGGTAATCACTAATTGTTCCAGCAAATTTTGCATTCAAAAAGTCAAGTGGCCCTCCTTCCCTTCCAAACTCTGCCGTGCACCCAAACAGTGGTTTTATCCATCATATGGGGTATCGGCATGCTCAGTAAAATTTGTACAACAAATTTTTGGTCCATGTTTTTCCTGCCACCAGGTTTTAGAATGGTGTCACTTTTGGGTATATTCTGTCACATAGACCCCTCAAAGTGACTTCAAATGTGAAAAAATCACTGTTTATCCCTTATAACTTCCTAACAAAAATAAATTTTGTTTCAAAAATTGTGCTGATGTAAACTACAGGGTCTGTCATTTATATGGATACACCTAAATAAAATGGGAATGGTTGGTGATATCAACTTCCTGTTTGTGGCACATTAGTATATGGGAGGGGAAAAACTTTTCAAGATGGGTGGTGACCATGGCAGCCATTTTGAAACAACGGACACTGGAAGCCTGTGCTAGCATTTCTTCTATGGTGTTGCTATCAGTGTGTCAAGAGTGGGAGAAGAAGGCTGCATTGACAATCCAACACAATGGGCAGCACTTTGAACACATTGTATAAGTGGTCTTAGATAAAGTTACGTTCAAACCGAGCACAGCATTGTTTTTCTTGTGAAATTCTCAATAAGTTTGACGTGTCACATGACCCTCTTCCTATTGAAAAAAAAATACTTGGATCCAAAATGGCCGACTGTTATGGTTCTCAATGGCAAGAGAACATAGCCCAGCATACATAAGAACAAGCTCTTGGAAGGATGGCAACTAAAACTGACCATGAACTAAACCTGCCGCACAACTAACAGTAGCCGGGTAGCGTGCCTACGTTTTATCCCTAGACGCTCAGCGCCAGCCGGAGGACTAACTAATCCTGGCAGAGGAAAATACAGTCCTGGCTCACCTCTAGAGAAATTTCCCCGAAAGGCAGACAGAGGCTCCCACATATATTGGCGGTGATTTTAGATGAAAATGACAAACGTAGTATGAAAATAGGTTTAGCAAAATCGAGGTCCGCTTACTAGATAGCAGGAAGACAGAAAGGGCACTTTCATGGTCAGCTGAAAACCCTATCAAAACACCATCCTGAAATTACTTTAAGACTCTAGTATTAACTCATAACATCAGAGTGGCAATTTCAGATCACAAGAGCTTTCCAGACACAGAAACGAAACTGCAGCTGTGAACTGGAACAAAATGCAAAAAACAAACAAGGACAAAAGTCCGACTTAGCTGGGAGTTGTCTAGAAGCAGGAACATGCACAGAAAGGCTTCTGATTACAATGTTGACCGGCATGGAAATGACAGAGGAGCAAGGTTAAATAGCGACTCCCACATCCTGATGGGAACAGGTGAACAGAGGGGATGATGCACACAAGTTCAATTCCACCAGTGGCCACCGGGGGAGCCCAAAATCCAATTTCACAACAGTACCCCCCCCCTCAAGGAGGGGGCACCGAACCCTCACCAGAACCACCAGGGCGATCAGGATGAGCCCTATGAAAGGCACGGACCAGATCGGAGGCATGAACATCAGAGGCAGTCACCCAAGAATTATCCTCCTGACCGTATCCCTTCCATTTGACCAGATACTGGAGTTTCCGTCTGGAAACACGGGAGTCCAAGATTTTTTCCACAACGTACTCCAACTCGCCCTCAACCAACACCGGAGCAGGAGGCTCAACGGAAGGCACAACCGGTACCTCATACCTGCGCAATAATGACCGATGAAAAACATTATGAATAGAAAAAGATGCAGGGAGGTCCAAACGGAAGGACACAGGGTTAAGAATCTCCAATATCTTGTACGGGCCGATGAACCGAGGCTTAAACTTAGGAGAAGAAACCCTCATAGGGACAAAACGAGAAGACAACCACACCAAGTCCCCGACACAAAGCCGAGGACCAACCCGACGCCGGCGGTTGGCAAAAAGCTGAGTCTTCTCTTGGGACAACTTCAAATTGTCCACTACCTGCCCCCAAATCTGATGCAACCTCTCCACCACAGCATCCACTCCAGGACAATCCGAAGATTCCACCTGACCGGAGGAAAATCGAGGATGAAACCCCGAATTACAGAAAAAAGGAGACACCAAGGTGGCAGAGCTGGCCCGATTATTGAGGGCAAACTCCGCTAAAGGCAAAAAAGCAACCCAATCATCCTGATCTGCAGACACAAAACACCTCAAATATGTCTCCAAGGTCAGATTCGTCCGCTCGGTCTGACCATTAGTCTGATGATGGAAAGCAGACGAGAAAGACAAATCTATGCCCATCCTAGCACAGAATGCCCGCCAAAATCTAGACACGAATTGGGTTCCTCTGTCAGAAACGATATTCTCCGGAATACCATGCAAACGAACCACATTTTGAAAAAACAGAGGAACCAACTCGGAAGAAGAAGGCAACTTAGGCAGGGGAACCAAATGGACCATCTTAGAGAAACGGTCACACACCACCCAGATGACAGACATCTTCTGAGAAACAGGAAGATCCGAAATAAAATCCATCAAGATGTGCGTCCAAGGCCTCTTCGGGATAGGCAAGGGCAACAACAATCCACTAGCCCGAGAACAACAAGGCTTGGCCCGAGCACAAACGTCACAAGACTGCACAAAGCCTCGTACATCTCGTGACAGGGAAGGCCACCAGAAGGACCTTGCCACCAAATCCCTGGTACCAAAGATTCCAGGATGACCTGCCAACGCAGAAGAATGAACCTCAGAAATGACTTTACTGGTCCAATCATCAGGAACAAACAGTCTACCAGGTGGGCAACGATCAGGTCTATCCGCCTGAGGTCTGGAGAAACGGCAGACAATATCACTCCATCCTTAAGGATACCTGTAGGTTCAGAATTACCAGGGGAGTCAGGCCCAAAACTCCTAGAAAGGGCATCCGCCTTAACACTCTTAGAACCCGGTAGGTATGACACCACAAAATTAAACCGAGAGAAAAACAACGACCAGCGCGCCTGTCTAGGATTCAGGCGTCTGGCGGACTCAAGATAAATTAAATTTTTGTGGTCAGTCAATACCACCACCTGATGTCTAGCCCCCTCAAGCCAATGACGCCACTCCTCAAAAGCCCACTTCATGGCCAAAAGCTCCCGATTCCCAATATCATAATTCCGCTCGGCGGGCGAAAATTTACGAGAAAAAAAAGCACAAGGCTTCATCACGGAGCAGTCGGAACTTCTCTGCGACAAAACCGCCCCAGCTCCGATTTCAGAAGCGTCGACCTCAACCTGAAAAGGAAGAGCAACATCAGGCTGACGCAACACAGGGGCGGAAGAAAAGCGGCGCTTAAGCTCCCGAAAGGCCTCCACAGCAGCAGGGGACCAATCAGCAACATCAGCACCCTTCTTAGTCAAATCAGTCAATGGTTTAACAACATCAGAAAAACCAGCAATAAATCGACGATAAAAGTTAGCAAAGCCCAAAAATTTCTGAAGACTCTTAAGAGAAGAGGGTTGCGTCCAATCACAAATAGCCTGAACCTTGACAGGATCCATCTCGATGGAAGAGGGGGAAAAAATGTATCCCAAGAAGGAAATCTTTTGCACCTCAAAAACGCACTTAGAACCCTTCACACACAAGGAATTAGACCGCAAAACCTGAAAAACCCTCCTGACCTGCTGGACATGAGAGTCCCAGTCATCCGAAAAAATCAGAATATCATCCAGATACACAATCATAAATTTATCCAAATAATCACGGAAAATGTCATGCATAAAGGACTGAAAGACTGAAGGGGCATTTGAAAGGCCAAAAGGCATCACCAAATACTCAAAGTGGCCCTCGGGCGTATTAAATGCGGTTTTCCACTCATCCCCCTGCTTAATTCGCACCAAATTATACGCCCCACGGAGATCTATCTTAGAGAACCACTTGGCCCCCTTTATGCGAGCAAACAAATCAGTCAGCAGTGGCAACGGATATTGATATTTAACCGTGATTTTATTCAAAAGCCGATAATCAATACACGGCCTCAAAGAGCCATCTTTCTTAGACACAAAGAAAAACCCGGCTCCTAAGGGAGATGACGAAGGACGAATATGTCCCTTTTCCAAGGACTCCTTTATATATTCTCGCATAGCAGCATGTTCAGGCACAGACAGATTAAATAAATGACCCTTAGGGTATTTACTACCCGGAATCAAATCTATGGCACAATCGCACTCCCGGTGCGGAGGTAATGAACCAAGCTTAAGTTCTTCAAAAACGTCACGATAGTCAGACAAGAATTCAGGAATCTCAGAGGGAATAGATGATGAAATGGAAACCAAAGGTACGTCCCCATGCATCCCCTTACATCCCCAGCTTAACACAGACATAGCTTTCCAGTCGAGGACTGGGTTATGAGATTGCAGCCATGGCAATCCAAGCACCAACACATCATGTAGATTATACAGCACAAGAAAGCGAATAATCTCCTGATGATCCGGATTAATTCGCATAGTTACTTGTGTCCAGTATTGTGGTTTATTACTAGCCAATGGGGTGGAGTCAATCCCCTTCAGAGGTATAGGAGTCTCAAGAGGCTCCAAATCATACCCACAGCATTTGGCAAAGGACCAATCCATAAGACTCAAAGCGGCGCCAGAGTCGACATAGGCGTCCGCGGTAATAGATGATAAAGAACAAATCAGGGTCACAGATAGAATAAACTTAGACTGAAAAGTGCCAATTGAAACTGACTTATCAAGCTTCTTAGTACGCTTAGAGCATGCTGATATAACATGAGTTGAATCACCACAATAAAAGCACAACCCATTTTTTCGTCTAAAATTCTGGCGTTCGCTTCTGGACAGAATTCTATCACATTGCATATTCTCTGGCGTCTTCTCAGTAGACACCGCCAAATGGTGCACAGGTTTGCGCTCCCGCAGACGTCTATCGATCTGAATAGCCATTGTCATGGACTCATTCAGACCTGCAGGCACAGGGAACCCCACCATAACGTCCTTAATGGCATCAGAGAGACCCTCTCTGAAATTCGCCGCCAGGGCGCACTCATTCCACTGAGTAAGCACAGACCATTTACGGAATTTTTGGCAGTATATTTCAACTTCATCTTGCCCCTGAGACAGGGACATCAAGGCTTTTTCCGCCTGAAGTTCTAAATGAGGTTCCTCATAAAGCAACCCCAAGGCCAGAAAAAACGCATCCACATTGAGCAACGCAGGATCCCCTGGAGCCAATGCAAAAGCCCAATCTTGAGGGTCGCCCCGGAGCAAGGAAATCACAATCCTGACCTGCTGTGCAGGATCTCCAGCAGAGCGAGATTTCAGGGACAAAAACAACTTGCAATTATTTTTGAAATTTTGAAAGCAAGATCTATTCCCCGAGAAAAATTCAGGCAAAGGAATTTTAGGTTCAGATATAGGAACATGAACAACAAAATCTTGTAAATTTTGAACTTTCGTGGTGAGATTATTCAAACCTGCAGCTAAACCCTGAATATCCATTTTAAACAGGTGAACACAGAGCCATTCCAGGATTAGAAGGAGAGAGAGAGAGGAAGGCTGCAATATAGGCAGACTTGCAAGTGATTCAATTGAAAGCACACTCAGAACTGAAGGGAAAAAAAAAAAAAAAATTTCAGCAGACTTCTTTTTTCTCTCCTTTCTCTGCCAATTAATTTAACCCTTTGCGGGCCGGTCAAACTGTTATGGTTCTCAATGGCAAGAGAACATAGCCCAGCATACATAAGAACAAGCTCTTGGAAGGATGGCAACTAAAACTGACCATGAACTAAACCTGCCGCACAACTAACAGTAGCCGGGTAGCGTGCCTACGTTTTATCCCTAGACGCTCAGCGCCAGCCGGAGGACTAACTAATCCTGGCAGAGGAAAATACAGTCCTGGCTCACCTCTAGAGAAATTTCCCCGAAAGGCAGACAGAGGCCCCCACATATATTGGCGGTGATTTTAGATGAAAATGACAAACGTAGTATGAAAATAGGTTTAGCAAAATCGAGGTCCGCTTACTAGATAGCAGGAAGACAGAAAGGGCACTTTCATGGTCAGCTGAAAACCCTATCAAAACACCATCCTGAAATTACTTTAAGACTCTAGTATTAACTCATAACATCAGAGTGGCAATTTCAGATCACAAGAGCTTTCCAGACACAGAAACGAAACTGCAGCTGTGAACTGGAACAAAATGCAAAAAACAAACAAGGACAAAAGTCCGACTTAGCTGGGAGTTGTCTAGAAGCAGGAACATGCACAGAAAGGCTTCTGATTACAATGTTGACCGGCATGGAAATGACAGAGGAGCAAGGTTAAATAGCGACTCCCACATCCTGATGGGAACAGGTGAACAGAGGGGATGATGCACACAAGTTCAATTCCACCAGTGGCCACCGGGGGAGCCCAAAATCCAATTTCACAACAGCCGACTTCAAAATGGCTGCCATGGTCACCACCCATCTTGAAAAGTTTTCCCCCCTCCTATATACTAATGTGCCACAAACAGGAAGTTGCGCTCACCAACCATTCCCATTTTATTTAGGTGTATCCATATAAATGGCCCACCATGTAGACATGTGAAATATGTTATTTTGTATTACATATCTCTGTGATCAGGGCCGTATTTGCCACTTGACATGTGAGGACACTTGCCTAGGGCACCAGGATGTGGGGGTGGCACCTGAGCAAGGTTTTTTTTTTTTAGTTTGGGGTCAACCGAAGGATGCACGAGGATGCATGAGGACGGGGGCGTATGAAGGAGGACAGGGAGGATGCAAGAGGACGGGGGAGGATGCAGGAGGACGGGGGAGTATGAAGGAGGATGGGGAGGATGCAGGAAGACAGAGGAGGCTGCAGGAGGACAGAAGAGGATGCAGGAGGACGGGGGAGAATGAAGGAGGATGAAGGAGGATGGGGGAGCCACGCATACAAGATGTGAGGGGGGAGCAGAGCCACGCATACAAGGATGTGAGGGGGGAGCAGAGTCATGCATGTAAGGATGTGAGGGGGAGCAGAGCCACACATACAAGGATGGGAGGGGGGAGCAGAGCCACGCATACAAGGATGGGAGGGGGAGCAGAGCCATGCATTCATGAGTTGATAAGCTTTTCGGTGGCAAAATTAGGTGCCTCAGCTTATACTCGGGTTGGCTTATACTCGAGTATATACGGTATGTAATATATACACATGTATGTGTGTGTGGCTATATCTATATAGCTTTGTCGCCATAAAACAAGGGGGGCCCAGACACAGTTCTTGCACAGGGGCCCCAAGCTGTCAGTGTCCGCCCCTGCCCAGGTAACAACTGTACTTGCATCTTACAGAAGTGAGTACAATTGAGGCTCTGACTGCCAGGTCAGAGCAATGTGAGCATGTGATCACGCTGCAGTGGCGAACAATGGTGGTAAGTGCCCCAGTGGAGCAGAAGACACCGAAGATTAAGTGCACAGGAGGAGGGGCAATTTGAGTGGGGATGGGGATATTTATTATGTGTGGGGAGAATTGGAGTGGGGATGGGGGTGATTAATGTGTGGGGTGAGATTTAAGGGCACAAAATGAAGAGCAAAGGGGGAGATGGGGAAACAGTACTGGGGGAATGAGGGGCATGTATGAGGAAACTGTATGGGGGATGGGTGCAGACATGGGGAGCGACGGGGGAATGTATGTGGACACAGTATGAGTAGCGATGTGAAAAATGTATGTGGACAGAGTATGGGGAGGGGAGTGAGGGTGATGGGATGTGTGCACACACAGTATGGGGAGTCAGGTGAGCAGGCAGTATAGAAAGTGAGGGGGTAAATATATGAGGAGACAGTATGGTGAACAGGAGGGATGTGAGAGGAGACAGTATGAGGAGGGAGGGGAATAGTGTGAGGAGACAGTATAGGGGGACAAAAGTGAGTGGGCACAGAATAGAAACTGAGTAGTGGGTTCATAGCATGGGGGGACAGTGCAAGGGCACAGCCAGGAGGGGACAGTATAGCAAGGAGGGGGAGTGTGATGAGAGAGTACAGTATAAATACTGGGCACTATAGGGGGGACACAGTATGAGAGGACAGTGTGAAAAGGGAGGCTGGTATGGAAAGGAGAGGTCAGTGTAAAGAGCATGTACCATAAGAGGGACAATGTGGGGGTCATATTTTGTGCAGACAATATAGTGAGGGGCATTTTTTTTATTCAGGAGCATTATAATGACACTTGTATCTCTAACCCCTTTACCCCCAATGGTGGTTTGCACGTTAATGACCAGGCCAATTTTTACAATTCTGACCACTGTCCCTTTATGAGGTTATAACTCTGGAACGCTTCAACGGATCCCGGTGATTCTGATACTGTTTTCTCGTGACACATTGTACTTCATGATAGTGGTAACATTTCTTTGATATTACCTGCGTTTATTTGTGAAAAAAAAGGAAATTTGGCGAAAATTTTGAAAATTTCGCAATTTTCCAACTTTGAATTTTTATACAATTAAATCACAGAGACATGTCACACAAAATACTTAATAAGTAACATTTCCCACATGTCTACTTTACATCAGCACAATTTTGGGACCAAATTTTTTTTTTTGTTAGGGAGTTATAAGGGTTAAAAATTGAACAGCAATTTCTCATTTTTACAACACCATTTTTTTTTAGGGACTACATCTCATTTGAAGTCATTTTGAGGGGTCTATAAGATAGAAAATAACCAAGTGTGACACCATTCTAAAAACTGCACCCCTCAAGGTGCTCAAAACCACATTCAAGAAGTTTATTAAACCTTCAGGTGTTTCACAGGAATTTTTGGAATGTTTAAATAAAAATGAACATTTAACTTTTTTCACAAAAAATTTACTTCAGCTCCAATTTGTTTTATTTTACCAAGGGTAACAGGAGAAAATGGACCACAAAAGTTGTTGTACAATTTGTCCTGAGTACGCCGATACCCCATATGTGGGGGTAAACCACTGTTTGGGCGCATGGCAGAGCTCGGAAGCGAAGGAGCGCCATTTGACTTTTCAATGCAAAATTGACAGGAATTGAGATGGCACGCCATGTTGCGTTTGGAGAGCCATTGATGTGCCTAAACGTTGAAACCCCCCACAAGTGACACCATTTTGGAAAGTACACCCCCTAAGGAACTTATCTAGATGTGTGGTGAGCACTTTGACCCATTAAGTGATTCACAGAAGTTTATAATGCAGAGCCGTAAAAATAAAAAATCATATTTTTTCACAAAAATGATGTTTTCGCCCCCAATTTTTTATTTTCCCAAGGGTAAGAGAAGAAATTGGACCTCAAAAGTTGTTGTACAATTTGTCCTGAGTACGCCGATACCCCATATGTATATCTAGATGTGTTGTGAGAACTTTGAACCCCCAAGTGTTTCACTACAGTTTATAACGCAGAGCCGTGAAAATAAAAAATCCTTTTTTTTTCCACAAAAATTATTTTTTAGCCCCCAGTTTTGTATTTTCCCAAGGGTAACAGGAGAAATTGGACCCCAAAAGTTGTTGTCCAATGTGTCCTGAGTACGCTGATACCCCATATGTTGGGGTAAACCCCTGTTTGGGCGCACGGGAGGGCTCGGAAGGGAAGGATCACTGTTTTACTTTTACAACGCAGAATTGGCTGGAATTGAGATCGGACGCAATGTCGCGTTTGGAGAGCCCCTGATGTGCCTAAACAGTGGAAACCCCCCAATTATAACTGAAACCCTAATCCAAACACATACCTAACCCTAATCCCAACGGTAACCCTATCCACACCCCCAGGGCCGGACTGGGACTAAAATTCAGCCCTGGCATTTGAAGTTACACAGGCCCACTTGTCACATGGTGACTGTATGATATCTTTGTACACTTGTAGGCAGAGCTGGTTTTAGGCAAAGTGGGGCCGTAGGCAAAGTTTAATAATGGGGCCCCAAATGCTAACATATTGCACATCACACAAAGGCATTTCGGTTGTATTTACGTGCGCTGAGTTCAGGCCGCTAAATGAGTTTGATCGACAATACTGACGTTGTTCAACTCTTGTTTCCCGGCCTCTTTCCACCGTCTGAGAAAGAATGATGGGACAGAACCATCACTAATAGATCACTAACAGATCACCATACAGTATCATGCTATCAGCAGTATATCTACAGTTTACACCGACGATGTGCTGCTGAGAACAATGATTTTTGTTCCGGCAAAAACAATCTGAATATGCAGCATTTTACTTGTTTAGTAAAATACACCCCATAGTCCTCCATATATTATAATGTGCACCACAGTCCTCCATATATTAAAATACACTGCTGAGTCCTCCACATAGTATAATACACTCCTCATGGTGCTTCATATAGTATAATGCACCGCCATAGTCATCTATGTAGTACAATTCACTTCCCATAGTATAATGCACCCCATAGTTCTTCATATAGTATAACGTATTTCCCATAGTCCTCGATACAGTATAATGCAGCCCACATACAGTATAATGCAGCCACCACCCTACAGAGTATAATGCAGCCACCCCAAAGTATAATGCAGCCACCCGAGAGTATAATGTAACCTCCCATAGAATATAATGCAGCCCCCCTCATAGTTTAATGCAGCCCCCTCATAGCGTATGATGCAATCACCCCTCATAGAATATAAATATAATACAGCCCCTCATAGAATATAATGTAGTCCCGAATAGAATAGAATACAGCCCACCTCCCCATAGAATATAATGCAGCCCCATCTAAGAGTATGATGCAATCATCCCTCATAAAATCTAATACAACCCCCCACAGAATATAATCTAATACAACCGCCCACAGAATATAATACAGCCCACCTCCCCATAATATATAATGTAGCCCCCCAGAGAATATAATGCAGCCCCCATAGTATATAAGACAGCCTCCCACATAGAATATAATATACCCCCCATAGTATATAACACAGCCTCCCCCATAGAATATAATATACCCCCATAGTATATATCAAAGCCCGCATAGTATATAGCACAGCCTGCATAATATAGCACAGCCCGCGTAGTAGTATACAGCACAGCCTGCGTAGTAGTATACAGCACAGCCCACACAGTAGTATATACAGCACAGCCCACACAGTAGTATATACAGCACAGCCCACACAGTAGTATATACAGCACAGCCCACACAGTAGTATACAGCTCAGCCCACACAGTAGTATACAGCTCAGCCCACACAGTAGTATATACAGCACAGCCCACACAGTAGTATATACAGCACAGCCCACACAGTAGTATATACAGCACAGCCCACACAGTAGTATATACAGCACAGCCCAAACAGTAGTATATACAGCACAGCCCGCACAACTGTAACTAAGGCAATGACAGACTAGCACAGCCCACATCTCATCTCTCGTCCCCCCCGATAATGGCCCCACAGTCCAGTAAAAAAAAAAAAACACTCTGCTCACCTCTCCTCTTGCCCGCGCTGCTCCCTGCTCCTGTCTCGGCGGCTGCAGTCAGCCCGGGACACAGCAGGTGCACCATGATATGACGTCATCGCGCACCCGCAGTGTCAGAGGCAGAGCGGGGAATGATGGGAGGGAGCGTCAGCAGACGCTCTCTCCTCCATCATTGCATTCAACTGTACCGGCGTCATAGACACAGGTATAGTTGAATGCGGCGGTGGCACTGGCGGGGGGAGAGTGCAGCAGCCCCCTACTGGCACCGGCCCTTCTGGCATTTGCCAGAAGTGTCCGATGGCCAGTCCGGCCCTGCACACCCCTAACCCTGACACATCGCTAACCCTAATCCCAACCCTATTCCCAACTGTAAATGTAATCCAAACCCTAACTCTAACTTTAGCCCCAACCCTAACTGTAGCCTTAACCCTAGCCCTAACCCTTGCCCTAACCCTTGCCCTAACCCTAGCCCCAACCCTTGCCCTAACCCTAGCCCTAACCTTTGACCTAACCCTAGCCCTAACCCTAATGGGAAAATGGAAATAAATAAAAATAAAAAAAAAAAAATTTAATTTTTTAATTTTTTCGCTATCTAAGGGGGTGATGAAGGGGGGTTTGATTTACTTTTATAGCGGGTTTTTTAGCGGATTTTTATGATTGGCAGCCGTCACACACTGAAAGACGCTTTTTATTGCAAAAAAATATTTTTTGCGTTACCACATTTTGAGAGCTATAATTTTTCCATATTTTGGTCCACAGAGTCATTTGAGCTCTTGTTTTTTGCGGGACGAGTTGACGTTTTTATTGGTGACATTTTCAGGCACGTGACATTTTTTTTATCGCTTTTTATTCTGATTTTTGTGAGGCAGGATGACCAAAAACCAGTTATTCCTGAATTTCTTTTGGGGGAGGCGTTTATACCGTTCCCCGTTTGGTAAAATGGATAAAGCAGTTTTATTCTTCGGGTCAGAACGATTACAGCGATACCTCATTTATATCATTTTTTTTATGTTTTGCCGCTTTTATACGATAAAAACTATTTTATAGAAAAATAATTATTTTTCCATCGCTTTATTCTGAGGACTATAACTTTTTTATTTTTTCTTTGATGACGCTGTATGGCAGCTCATTTTTTGCGGGACAAGATTACATTTTCAGCTGTACCATGGTTATTTATATCCGTCTTTTTGATCGCGTGTTATTCCACTTTTTGTTTGGCGGTATGATAAGAAAGCGTTGTTTTTTGCCTCTTTTTTTTTTTTTTTTTTACGGTGGTCACTGAAGGGGTTAACTAGTCGGACCGTTTTATAGGTCAGGTCGTTACGGATGCGGCAGTACTAAATATGTGTACTTTTATTGTTTTTTATTTAGATAAAGAAATGTATTTATAGGGACAATATTTTTTATTTTTTGGGGGGGGGATTTTTTTAAATTTATTTTACACATGTGAATATTTTTTTTTTTACACTATAACATTTCCCCAGGGGGGCATCATGTTATAGTGTAGGATCGCCGATCTGACACTTTGCTGTGCACTGTGTCCGATCGGCGATCTGACGTGCACAGCTCCTGGAGGCTTCCCGGCGCATGCTCTGAGCAGGCGCAGTGAAGCCATCTCCCTGTAGGACCCGGATGCCGCGGCCATCTTGGATCCGGGCCTGCTGCAGGGAGGAGGAGGAGGATAGAGACCCTCGGAGCAACGCGATCACATCGCGTTGCTCCGGGGGTCTCAAGGAAGCATGCAGGGAGCCCCCTCCCTGCGCAATGCTTCCCTATACTGCCGGAACACTGCGATCATGTTTTATCGCAGTGTGCCCGGGGGTTAATGTGCCGGGGGCGGTCCGTGACCGCTCCTGGCACATAGTGCCGGATGTCAGCTGCGATAGTCAGCTGACACCCGGCCCCGATCGGCCGTGCTCCCCCCGTGAGTGTGGCTGATCGGTGATGACGTACTATTCCATCGGTGGTCATACGGGCCCACCCCACCTCGACGGGATAGTACGTCTAATGTCAGAAAGGGGTTAAGGGCATCATGTGGAGATTTTCTGCAAAAGAGCGGAGAAGTTGGAAGTCTGCAGAGACGATCTGTGGATGAGAAAACTCATCATGGGGTCTGGACAAGATGAAGAAAAGAAGGAGATCGGCTCCAGAGACGACGTCATCTATAAAGTACCTGGATGTAAATGTTATGTTATTTGTGATATTGACTAATTCTCATGTTTTTATTTATTGTAAGGAGCATTATAGGGGATGTCCAGGTTTGTAATGAGTCTGCAGTCATGCTATGTGATTGCAGACTTCTGAGATCTCACAGTGCGCATTGCACGCTGTCAGGATTCTCTCGTGTGGGTGATTTACATTCATGTGGTCACATGCTGACTAGACGTGTGGCCTCACACAATGATAATGAACTGAGCGAGGCCGGGCACGTCTAGTCGGAATGTGGACAGAAGTATACAAATCACAGGCTTGTGCTGACATGACTGTCCACCAGCAAGGGAGAATCCTAAAAGTGTGCAGTGCATTAGTTGTGAGAATTCAGAAGCCTGGATGTCAGGATTCAGCGCTGCAGGTTACAGTATTCGTCACATGGACACTTCACTCATATGCGATTTTCATAATTGTGGTCCTGTGACAACAAGCTTCTCTTCTGCTTCTCTCAGTTTTCCACTGAACATTGAGAGCATTAGGAAGAGGAGCTCGTGGGTACATGACTAAGTGTGCAAATCGCATATGACCTTGGCGGGGGGTAGGCCAAAATGAATTCTTGCCCCGGGTGCCAGAAACCCAAGATACACCTCTGCTGGTATGCTTCTGCGTGCGGTGATTGCCGAGTCTGGTGGAGGGATGTCTGTGCACAGGCGGTGAGGCAGTGGCTGATGGTGTGCACAGAGAGGATGGAGACGCGGAGACTGCCCGTCCCAGTCTACGCTGTAGCCTGGAGCCCTCATTATCAGAGGAATATGTCAGGTAATAAATTGTTTTTCTAAAGCTTTATAGTGTAGTTTTAGGTCAGAGAGGGATGAGCTAGCAAGGTGCAGGGACAGGTAGTGATGGCTACTTGTGGACATGTGCAGCACTTGCGGTTTTGCACTTGCGGTGAGACAAAAAAACACTGCTAGCAGCGTTTTTTTTTCCCATTGCTGTAAGTACCGCATTTGCCGGATCGCTGCAAAACCACAAGTGCCGCACATGTCCGCAAGTCCCATAGGGAATGAATGAGGCCGAACGCAGTGTTGCCGTAAGTGATCCGTTACGCGGCAGATGCGGCAAAACTGCCGGATCTGCTGCAAAAGGCTACTTTCACATCAGCGATTTTTGCCAAAGTCACTGCCGATAGTGTCATACTCACCAATGGGGGAGGCAAAACTAAAAGTGCCTAGGGCAGCATAAACTTTAAATACGGCCATGTCTGTGATTTAAGGGCATAAAAATAAAAATTTTGAAAATTGTTCAAAATTTTCACCAAATTTCCATTTTTTTCACAAATAAGCGCAAGTCATATTGAATAAGTGTTACTACTGTCATGAAGTGCAATGTGTCACAAAAAATCGGTCTTCAAATCTGTGGGATCCGTTGAAGTGTTCCAGAGTAATTACCCATAAAGTGACACTGGTAAGAATTGCAAAAAAATGGGCCTGGTTCTTAACATGCACCCATCTTGGTGGGTAAATGGGTTAAGGAAGTTAATTTCTGAAACACGTCAGATGTTGCGGGTCTTAAAAAATGGCGACACAATCATCTTTTTAAAAAAAAACAAAAAAAAAACAAGTTTTACGTGTTTTTTTTTTCACCAGTAAAATATAGGTTTGGTATTGCACTGACCTGGAGAATCTTTTATGTCTGTTAATTTATACTGCACAATGTGCGCTGTAAAAACAGTTTCCAAAAATACAATGTCAGAATTCTGTTTTTGTTTTTTTTTTTCTTAATTTCAAAACACGTGAAATTTATTATTCCCGTTTTTCAGTATGCTATGTGGCAAAATGATTATCATTTAAAATTTCAACTTGTCCCTCAAAAAATAATCCCTTTTACGTCGATATTGACTAAAACGTAAAAAGTTATGGCCCCTGGAAGAAGAGGAGGAAAAATCGAGAATGAAAAATCAGAAATTGATGCCGTGAAGGGGTTTAATGTTTATTAGAGTGTCTGTTAACATTTACTATTAGACAGTATATTGTTATTTTTTATCTTCATACAGTGTCTTCAACAGATTTATTTTTTTATTTAGATATCAATATATATCCGGCCATCTACTTCATTTCAATTGCCAATGGATATTTCTATACCAATAATAATGATGGGAGCAGGAACTGGAATTGCACCATACATTGGTTTTTTACAACATAGGTAAGTATTCAACATTGTGTTATGTACTATGTCTCGGATTGTTTCAGAAAACCTCTGGCCCTAAGCTGTTTTCTTTTAAAAAGAAAGCTGTCTTTTACTCACCTTTCCTGAGTCCAGCACTGAGTCTTTGCCACTGCCTTGGTCATCTGTTGTTCTTTGCAGCGCTGACGTCATGTCAACAGCTTTGTAGCCAGTCATTGAGCTCAGTGGCTCTAGAACAGATCTCTTGTGCTCAGTTGATTGCTATGCTGTCAACGTGACATCAGCACTGCAGACAATAACAGACACAGGGAGCCATGCATGGAGCATTGTTAATAGCAAAAAAAAAATTATCGCAGATGGATTACCGTGTTACTGAAACCAGAAAACTTCTTTAATCCATGAATATTAAATATTAATATGACCTACTAGAGTACATATTTTTTAACATGTTGCTGTTTGTTTTATGAACTGTGTCCAATGTAGCCTAAAAATCAATATATAAATTACTATACTTCTCTCTGATTCCCCTGAGACACTTATCCACATTGCTAACAGTTTCCTTGCATCCTCTTCTGGTGGTCACAGTTTATGACTACTGCAGCCAAGCATTGGCTGCAACAGTTACCGAAGTGCATGTGTGCTCCTTCAGCTAGACATACAGAAGTTAAGTTCTCTTATATTAACAGGAACCTGTCAGTTTGCTTATTTTGCCTTCTCTGAATGTAGCACAAATGAGTGACAGATATGTTGAATTTATTGATGCATTGCTTATGTGTGAAAATGTTTTTTTTTTAGAATTGTATCTGTAGCAGGCTAATGTAATCACTGTGAATGAGAATTTCAATGTATTTGTGAGACTCATGAAGCCCTGTCAACCTGCTGCTAATCAGAGGCTTAACACTCGCGGTTGCAGAGGGTGCCAGCGGCCTGTGTGGGAGGGGGTCTGCGGATGCCAGCGGATATTTCATTTGGATATGCTTTCTTGGACACACATTTAGCTGAAATGTATTGTGCTGCAGAAACTTGCCAGCTCCCTGCACTGCAATACACACTACCAGCCGATCGGAGGGTGTCAGCTTGCCCATCAAGGACAGTGTAAGTCTGTGACGTCATTTGCTGAACTAGCCGGCATGCCGAAGTCTGCTGCCAGCTCTGCTCCAGCTGCAGAAGAGGATGCTGCATGTTGTGGGTGCGGAGGATGGTTAGAAGAATTGTTTGTTTCTTTTTAAAATGTGCTGGAGAAGAATTGCCCAGGATGGGGCCCAGGTTGAAGGACATTATACCTGGATCGGGCACATGTTGGAGGCCATTATACACTAAAGGGCCCAAGATGGGGAACATTATTAAATAAAGGGGCCAGGACGATGGACATTAAACTTGGGAGTGGCCCAGAATGGGGCACATTATACCTGGAAGGCGCCCAGGATGGAGGGCATTAAATTTGGAAGGGGCATATGATGGGGGACATTAAAACAGAAAGGGACCAAGGATGGGGGTGACATTTTACCAGAAAGTGGCCCAGGGTAGATGACCTTATTTTTGGATGAGGTCCATTATGGAGGACATTATCCCAGCAAGGGGCCAAGGATGGGGGACATTATAACAGGAAGGAGTCCACGATGGAGGACATTATTATATGATGGCATCCAGAATGGAGGACATTATACCAGGAAGGGATCCAGGATAGGGAAAATTATACTTTGAAGGGGCCCAGGATGGGGGGGATTATTCCTGGATGGGTCCAATATGGAGACAGGAAGGGTGGCAGGACATTATTGCCGGAAGAGACACAGAATGGGAGACATCATCCCTGGAAGGGACCCTGGATGGGGTACATTGCTACTGGGAGGGGCCAGGACAGATGGCATTTACTGGAAGAGGCCAGGATTGGGGACATTATTAAATAAAGGCCATATGGGTGACAGTAGTACATTGGTTGCGTGTTTGTCTTTATAGGATCTAGAAGGCTACAGGTGGAGGCCTTGGTCCAAATTTTGCTTTGGTGCCCATCAGATTCTAGTTTCACCACTGGAGCTGATTTACAGACTTAACCCTTTTATGTTGCATTTAATCAAATTTATGTTTAGACTATGTATTGACCAATTGGAGAATACACAGCACATGGACCCAATTTTGGTCTGTGCTAGTTCACATGAGTGTTACTGAATGTTGTAGGGATCTATTCTCTCAGGTAGGCAGTAGGTAGCATTCACAAAGTCAATGCGGTTTGGTCCAAAACTCCAAGGGATTCAAAGCCAAAAACAGCCTCTTCTGGGAACAAAGCATAACAGCAAATTAATAGTTTACTTAGCAGGTACATATTGCCACGCGTTTACTGCAAAAGACCGCAGCGTCTGATTTCTCCTACTCCTGCACTGATTAGAAGCACTTCACCTTCATATTAAACCGTGCAGGTTTCTTTTAGTAGTAAACAAACACAAAAAATGAGGCTAATGAAAGCCGTATCCAGCTCACTGATCATTGCAGGTGCACGGAGCTCATCTTGGATCCAGTTGGAGGAATATACCAATGGAAAAAAAGGGGAAGGCGCTCCAGCTCCATAAAAATGTGAATGTTTATTAATTCATTAAAAATATATTAGCAATAAAATCCTTGCCTGTGAACAAAAGCCTAGGTGCGGAGCACATGCGACGCGTTTCGATCGCTCTCGATCTTAATCAATGCATGAACTTTCCAATAATGCGGTAATTCCTATATAGAACTATTTGACCAATCAAATGAATGAATGACATCACATGACTATTACCACAGGTCCTACAAAGGAATTCGCTCGAACTATACATATAAAATCGGTATAAATTCCACAAAATAAAATGAAATACACATTATATGCATCCTAGAAAAACATACAAATAGTGCAGAGAAAGGGCTATGAATAATGGTACGGGGAGGAGATGTCAGAAGACGACTTCTCACAAGGGAAGCTTTTTGGGTATATAATTTGCAAACGAGATATCCCGGTGGTTTAAATCGTAAAAATGATAATCATGTACCATTATTCATAGCCCTTTCTCTGCACTATTTGTATGTTTTTCTAGGATGGCGGAATCTTCGGATGCCAATGCCAGCACGTCAGATGTTTCCATGGAAAGCAATACATGGGAGAATAGGAGGAAAATGTATAGACCGCCAAAAAACGGAAAAGACGGGGCGGGAGAAAACATAAAAAATCTCCCAAGAATGTCAACCAGATACAAGGGCAAACAGAAAAAGTAAAGAAATGTAATGTAGTTAATTTATCCTCACAGGTCTTGACAGATGAACAATTGGATGTTTTATCCTTAGGACTTAATTTTTTACCTGACAAAGAGTTTAATCTATTTATGACGATATTAGATGTGAATAAATTTATCCGGAATCTTACTATAAAAAAATTTTTGCACATAATGAAGAAGAACGAATTCCGGATTTGAAGATACAAGAATTTAATGAATTTGCTAATATGGACTTTAAGGAACAATTAACGCTACTATGTTTACAAGATCTCTCTGCTTCAGGTGCGGCTAGTGGTATTCTAGACAATCAATCTGTGTCTTTTAGTATAAAAAATCCTTACTTCTACCCTATACAATCTAGGGTAGAACGTATGGATAAATTCCAAGAAATGATAGAGAAAGATCTGAAAGTTCTAAAGGATAAAAGGATAAGTAATAAGAAAAATTCCAGCAATTTAACACAAAAACAAAGAAAAGCTCTTAAAGAATTAAGAGATATGAAAGACATTATCTGTAAAAAAAAGTGACAAGGGGGGCATGATAGTGATCCTAAATAAAAAAGATTATAGGGACAAAATGCTGGAACTATTGATGGATGATAGAACATATGGTAAACTAAAAGAAAATCCCTCTAAAGAGTACAACAAAGAAATTTTTACTTTGATTAATGAAGGATTAAGTTTAGGGGTTTTAAATAAAAAACAGGCAGATTATTTATACATGCCCCACCCTAAAATGCCTATATTATATGGTTTACCCAAAGTACATAAGGGGACTGGCCTAACGGCAATGAGACCGATTGTGTCAGGGATTGGCTCTATGAGTGAACATCTATGCGAGTGGGTAGATTCCATTCTACAGCCAATTGTAATTAAATTACCAGGACATATAAAAGATTCCAGAGAGGTTTTAAAAACTTTCTCTAAAATAATATGGCAGAGTGGCTTCTCATGGTTATGTTGCGATGTGGTGTCACTTTACACCTGCATACCTCACACCTTGGCCATGGAAGCACTAAAATTCCATCTTGAAAATCATAGTTCGTGTACTCAGGATCTCATCAACTTTGTCCTACAAGTTACGTTTTTTCTTCTTAAACACAACTTTTTTTCGTTTGAGAATATAACATATAAACAAAAAAACGGAGTTCCGATGGGGGCGAAATATTCCCCTTCTTTGGCGAACCTAACAATGGCCTATTGGGAGTGGAAGTACATTTACTGCACCGATAATCCATTTTGCGAGTCCCTGGTCTGGTACGGCAGATACATAGATGACACCCTTATCATTTGGGGGGGTGATGTATCTGCCGTGCCAGACTTTGTGGAATACATTAACAGTAATGAGTATGGGATTAAATTTACCCACAAATGGGACCACAGTGAGATATCTTTTTTTGGATCTGGTTTTGATGGGGTCTGAGAATAAAGTAATTGAAAGTAAAACACATATCAAGCCCTTAAGTGGGAACACCGTTCTGCACGCAAAAAGCAGTCATCCGAGACACACTACCAAGTCTATCCCAGTAGGGGAATTTATTAGACTTAAAATAAACTGTAGTGAGGAACAAACTAGAGCCAATGAATTTAATTGTTTAAAAACTAAATTAAAAGAAAGAGAATACCCCAATTGGACATTAGAGAGAGCACAAAAAATTGTTGAGAACAAACCAAGGGACAGTCTTTTGGTAGCAGATTCAGTAAATAAAAGAAAGATGCAAAAAGAAATAAGCCATATATCTGCTTCCAATTTAGTACCCAGTTTAATGAAATTAAAAAAATCATACAAAGTAGGTTACCTATCTTATTAGAGGATGATATGCTCTCAGAAATTCTTAAAGATGGGCTCAATGTGGTGGCGAGAAGAGCGCCAACTATTGGCAGCTCACTATCTCCCAGTTTGTTTTCATCTCAGTCAGTTTCCAAAACGTGGTTAGAATGTAAAGGTTTTTTCAGGTGTGGTGTTACTGCTTGTAGTACTTGTCGCAGTGCACTAATTAAAAATAATTTTCAGACTAAAGAAAAAACTAAAACATACTACATCAAAGAGTTTATTAATTGCCACACAAATAATGTGGTATACAAAATTGACTGCACTATGTGTAATATGTCGCATATAGGGTGCACTACGAGGAAGTTAAAAACAAGAGTAGCAGAACATCTGAGAGATCTAAATATCAGAAATACTATAAATAGAAACATGTCTGCTGTGGCCAAACATTTTCTTACATGTCATGCTGGAGATGTATCTATGATGACTATTCAGGGCATAGAAAGGGTTATTCCACCAAAGCGGGGAGGAGATGTCAGAAGACGACTTCTCACAAGGGAAGCTTTTTGGGTATATAATTTGCAAACGAGATATCCCGGTGGTTTAAATCATAAAAATGAAATCATGTACCATTATTCATAGCCCAGCCCTTTCTCTGCACTATTTGTATGTTTTTCTAGGATGCATATAATGTGTATTTCATTTTATTTTGTGGAATTTATACCGATTTTATATGTATAGTTCGAGCGGATTCCTTTGTAGGACCTGTGGTAATAGTCATGTGATGTCATTCATTCATTTGATTGGTCAAATAGTTCTATATAGGAATTACCGCATTATTGGAAAGTTCATGCATTGATTAAGATCGAGAGCGATCGAAACGCGTCGCATGTGCTCCACACCTAGGCTTTTGTTCACAGGCAAGGATTTTATTGCTAATATGTTTTTAATGAATTAATAAAGATTCACATTTTTATGGAGCTGGAGCGCCTTCCCCTTCTTTTAGTAGTGCAGGGGTTAATATGCTCATTTGAGAGCTCCTGGAAGCTTCCCTGCCTTAAGGCTCTCAGCTGTTCACTTTTAGCCACTCCCATCCCTTATATAATCTGGGCCCTTGCAATCACTCATTGCCAGAGCAAGCTTTTGTGGTTTTGTTTCATGGTTGGTGGTTGCTGGTTGTTGTTTGACAAAGCGTTTGGTGGATTTATTTGTGATTGTTGCTAGGTTTTGGGTGTGTGTTAATTTCACCTCCTTTTAATTTAGCTTTACCCCATCCTCCTCTCCCCGGTGCATACCTCTGTTGTTACTGTGAGTATATTTGTATGATTCATATTTTCCTTTATCCCTGTTTGTATTACCTTGTTAGTCTGGTTTGTGTACTACAGTACACTACTACTCCCCTGTTCCCTGGGTGGTTGAAGAGTACTGACTGAGGGCAAATTGAGGAGCTAAGGCAAAGTCTGTGACCCCGGCGTCTTCACCATCAGAAGTAATCCGGGGAATAAGGCAAGCTAGGGTGCCCTAGCATTAGGGACATGGAAGGAGCCCCTGTTCCTGGGGCACCCAACAACAGAGCCAAAGCACATATACAAGAGCAACCAAGATATTATGCTTTTTTTTTTAGGAGTGGGACTACTTCTGTCTGGTTATTGTGATGCCATTTTCCAGGTAATGAATTTAAAGTGCATGAAGTTATCATGCAAAACCTTAATTATAACCAAAATGCTTTAGAATATAGGTATGGTCATTTAATTAAATAAAACTGACTTCCAAAAGTTTTGCATATACTACTTATTGATCACAACACAGAGAGTAATTCATTATTTAAAATGCCATAACTTAGTATTTTGTGGCATAACCTATTGCATTAATTACTGCACCACACCGCCACTAGGGTATTCAAGACATCTTCAGGGATCTTGCTACATTCCATTTGCAAATATGCAAACAATTCATCTTTATTGTTATGTTTTCGTGCCCCAACTCATTCCAAAGGTGCTCTATAGGGTTTAAATCAGGTGATCGGCTTGGCCTTTGCAACAGGCGAACATTTTTGTTTGCTAACCAGTTTTTTTTACTAAATTGGATTTGTGCGTGTGCTGAGGATCATTGTCTTGCTGGAATTTTCAGCTCCTGCCTACTTTTGTTTTAACGTGTGGCAGCATTACATTCTCTACTATATTCTTGTACATGATAGCATTCATATTTCCATCAATTCTATGCAGAGGACCAATGGCAGATGCAGAAAAGCCCCAAGACATGACATTGCCACCACTATGTTTCACTGCAGGTGTTTGGTACCTTACATCATTAAGTTTTTCAATTGGGCGGTATATGTAGTGCTTAGAAGAAATTGTAGTCTGGCTCAACAGGTCTGGATTTTCCTTTTCTTTTATTTTTCAAAAGAAAATATAGTACATATAAAAGAAAAATGTATATGGTCGACATGACCCAGTCGAAGCAGTCTTACTCATGAGTAGTGATGAGCGACCACTAAAATGCTCAGGTGCTCGTTGCTCGGGTCGAGCAAATTGGAATACTCAGGTACTCGACCCAAACAACGAGCCCAATCTAAGTCTATGGGAAACTCAAGCATTTTTGCCGCGATATCCCCGGGGTCCTTTTAGGGTCTAAAAACTTCTGAAATTGATGGGAACAGTGCTCAAATGACACGGAAACATCATGGGGAGAACCCCTGGAAGCATTTCTGCCTCCTAGGTCACAGCTGTAACCAATGTTGTCAAGAGTGTGATGCCACTTTTACAGGCGCACACTAAAACATACAAAAACAAAAACATAATGGATTTTCCTGGGAAATATGTTAATGAACATCCTTTTCAGGGTAATAATTTGTTTGTAAGGCAAAATAAGGACCTCCACAAAAAAATTTACCTCCACCACTTGGGCTATGTTCACACGCAGCTTTTTGATGCCTTCTTCAACTTTTGCATTGCTTTCAACTAAAACAAATGCATTCACTGGGAAATGTCATTGTAACATTTAACAACCTTAGTTGGCCATGTGGTGTGTGACACATCAGCAGACACATCTTGTTTCATTTGTGAAGGAGGGACTCTGAAAGTCACAAAGTCTATTTTTATAGTGGCATCAGGCGGCATTAATATTCTTAACACTAGAAGTCCCAGAGAGGGGTCATTTAACATTTCTACCTTTGGAACCCAGGGAGCTCGAAATTTCTGGGACTTCTAGTGTGAAAGGGACATTATTAAACAGTGGGTCTCCTATACTGTTATTGCCTGTCGCAAAACCACAGAAAAAAACGCGATCAAATAACAGCCAAGTAATATATTTTATAAATATGACAATACTTTATTAGGGTAATACCAGGATAAGGAACATGGGAACCCAAGGTACATGCCGTTTAACACATGTTGGAAATGCAGGGGTGCACAACAGTGGGATGACAATATAAAAATAAATGAATTGCGTATCACCATCAAAGTAGAATATTATTACTGGTGGTGTGAGTATAACCATACCACAAATCTATATATCCAATCCCACACCTAAGCGAAGTCACAGGTACCTATATTATAATATCATCAAGCAGTTTGCGATATATGCAATCAATATTTACCTGGACAAGTGAAATGTCAACACCACCACAGCGTGCACCTGCGCCTGTGCAGTAAGTGGCTGGGCTGCCAAAAATTAGGGCGCACCCCAGTACCCCTTTCACGAGACGTACAGGAGGGCCTCCTGAAAAAAATTTCCAATTATAAGAAAGTGGGTCTCCCATAGTGTTTGCCTACACATTGAATGCAAGGCTTTCCCTGCCACAAAGTTACAGGCACCCCAATAAGCCTTTGAACCCACGTATTGGATGGCCACAGGAAAACCAAATTCATGTTATTCATTTGGTACTGCCATACTCTTTGTCTATGCATTGAATGCAAGGCATGCCCTGCCCCAAAGTTACATGCACCCCAATAAGCCTTTGAACCCACGTACTGGATGGCCACAGTAAAACCAAGTTCACATTATTCATTTGGTACTGCCATACTGTTTGCTTGTGCATTGAATGCAAGGCCTGCCCTGCATCAAATTCACACGCACCCCAATAAGCCTTGGAAGAGACGTAGAGGTGGGCCTCCTGAAAACAATGTTCCCATTTTTAGAAAGTGGGTCTCCCATAGTGTTTGCCTATTCAGTGAATGCAAGGCCTGCAAAAAATTAGGAGGCACTCCAATGCCCCTTGAAAGAGATGTGGAGGATGGCCTCCTATACTTGGAATGCATTTTCCCCTGGGGGTTACACATATTTTTTTTTAAGCACATCATAAACACCCTTGCCAAAAAATAGAGTGGCTGTTGCATCATGGAATATGTTCAGCCTGGTGTTCTAGTGGTGGTGTCTGAAGGGAAGTGGAGTATATCCTCCTATGAATCTTTTACCAATTTAAAGGAGCAGGTCTCCTATACTTGGAATGCCCGTACACTAAGTGTATGGGCTGACAAACATTTTCCCCTGGGGGGTACACTTTTTCTTAGATAAAATATTTACGGACATCATAAACACCCTTGCAAAAAACTAGAGTGGCTGTAGCATCACGGAACATATTCACCCTGGTGTTCTAGTGGTGGTGGATGAGGAGAAGGGGGAGAATAACACCAAATAGCCAAATCTGGAAGCGTATACCCATGTGTGGGTGTGTAGATTTGCATGGGAATACACCTCTCAATAAAACACACTGTATTGGTGGTTATTTTTCGCTGTTATCATTCGGTGGTGTACAGAAGTCTGGCCCAATCCAGCCCTTGTTCATTTTTATAAGAGTAAGCCTGTCAGCATTTTCAGTTCACAGGTGGATGCGCTTATCAATCAGTTATAACTCCACCAGTGGCACTAAAAACCTGCTCTGACAAAATGCTAGCGGCAGGGCAGGCCAGGACCTCCAAGGCGTAGAGAGCCAGTTCATGCCACCTGTCCAGCTTGGATACCTAATAATTAAAAGGCACAGAGGAATCACAGAGGATGTGGGTATGGTGAGCAAAGTACTCCCTCAGCATCTTCCCAAAGATTGCACTCCTTGTAACAGCACCCCGCACCTCTGGGCCAGGGCGATGGGAGGGTCTGAGAAAATTATCCCAGAACTTTGCCAGTGTTCCCCTGCCTCTGCTGGATTGGAGTTGTCTCTCTCGCCTGTACTCCTTGGCTGTCCAACGAACTGTGACATCTGCCGCCAGCGTTCTCAGATTGGAACTTTTTTAATAATACTGCAACAAAGGCCCTCTGGTACTGCACCATTTTAGCAGGACCTGTCTGCCTCTGGAAGAAGAGATTGAAAGTTCTCCTTGTAGTGTGGGTCTAGAAGTATCACCAACCAGTAATGAGTGTCACAGAAAATTTTCTTAATGCGAGGGTCACGGGAAAGGCAGAGCAACATAAAGTCAGCCATGCATGCCAGACTGCTTATACGCAAGACTTCCATGTCCTCACCAACAGGATGACTGACCATGCTGTCCTCCTCCTCCCTGTCCTCAGGCCATCCACGCTGAACAGATGGTATGACCGTTGTGCTTGTAGTACTGTCCCTAGCGCAAGAAAGTAGCCCCTGTTCCTCCTCCTCTTCCTCATTGTCTACCAATCCATGTTGGGACGACATGAGGCTAGACTGTGTGTAATCACCCTGAATGGTTCCTTGCTCCATGTCCTCTTGCTCTGCCTGCAATGCATCCTCTTTCTTTGTGAGCAGAGAGCTTTTCAGAATGCAGAGAAGTGGGATGGTGATGATAATTATGGCGTCATCGCCGCTCAAAATCTTGGTGGCATCCTCAAAGTTTTGTAGGATGGTACATATGTCTGACATCCATGTCAACTGCTGAGGTCTTATGTGTGGAGTCTGAACTGAAAAACGACGGCCTTGTTGATGCTGGTAGTCAATAACTGCCCTCTTTTGGTCACAAGTCCTTTCCAACATATGCAGTGTAGAAGCATGGCAAGAGTGGCTGAAGCTATAGCTGACTTTTTAAAATGGGCACACAGGCAGCATACTTTCACAAGCAGATCCGGCAGCTCGGTGTAGCTTTTGAGAAACCATTGAACGACGAGGGTAAGCACATAAGCCAGGCATGGTACGTGTGTGAGCTCACCTCGCCTCAGAGCTGCCACCTGGTTCCGAATATTGTCACACATGACCATGCCTGGCTGTAGGTTCAGCAGTGTCGGCCACAAATCTGACTGCTCTTTCAGAGCTGTCCACAACTCTTCAGCATTGTGCGATTTGTCACCAAAGCATATTAGCTTCAGCACAGCCTGTTGCCGCTTGGCTGACGCAGTGCTGCAGTGCTTCCAGCTTGTGAGTGATGTGCTCATTTTGAAGATGGAGGCTGAAGTGGAGTAGGAGGAGGAGGTGCAGGACTGTAGACTGTGGGGGAAAGCATGATTGACATCGGGAGGATGTGTTCCATCCCAAGGTCTGATTGGGTCCCGGCTTCCACTATGTTAACCCAGTGTGCAGTCAGTGAGATGTACCGTCCCTGCCCACAAGCACTTCCCACGTGTCCATGGGTAGGTGGACTTTCCCAGTAATGGCGTTGTTGAGGGCACGGATAACGTTGTGGGACACATACCTGTGTAATGCCAGGATGGCACACCGGGAGAAATAGCGGCAGCTGGGAACCGAGTACCTTGGGAGGCCGCCACCATCAGGTAGTGGAAAGCCTCTGTCTCCACAAGTCTAATAGGCAACATTTCAAGCACAAGCAGATGAGAAATGTGTGAATGTAGTACTGTAGCCTATGAGGCGTTGGCTGCATATTTCCACTTGCGTTCCATTGACTGGGTTATGGACAACTGAAGGCTGCACTGGGACAAGGACGTGGACGTGCTTGATGATGGTGCTAGTTGACTGTGAGCAACGACAGGGGCAGGGCAGGAGGCATATTTGCATGCACCGTGGACAGGGGATTTGCTTGCATGCACAAGTGGAAGAAGCAGTGGTGTCACCCGCAGACATTGTTCCTGGAGCCTGGGGTTCAGCCCACAAAGTCGGGTGCTTTGCTGCCATGTGCCTGATCGTGCTGGTGGTGTTCAAGCTGTTAGTTTTGCTATGCCTGCTGATGCGGGCATGGCAGGTGGTGTAAATGGCCTGTTTGGGGTTATCGGCAGAGTCTTTAAAAAACAACCAGACTCGAGAAGACCTAACAGTTGGACTGGCAACTTCCGTCATGTTGTTGTTACGGAAAACTGTTGCCTGCCTTCTGTCTGCAGCCACCACACTGCTTCTTCCTGCCTGTTGGGATGCTACGCCTACTTCTCTATGCGTGCTGCTGTCCTCGCTCTGCATATCCTCCTTCCATGTTGGGTCAGTTACTATATCATCCACAACCTCGTCTTCCACATCTGCACCCTGGTCCACCCTAGATGTGGGTGTTTTTTGTGGCCCAATTTCAGCTTGCCCACGGCCTCGGCCTTTGCATGCACCATCAGCATCACATCCACTTCCCCATCCCTTGCCATGCACCTTGCCCATTTTAAATGGACTACTACAGTATTTTCCACGATGACTACAAATGGCTGAATTTTGAGCAAAGTTATATGTGATCAGTGATTGTAAAATGTAAAAACCACAGTTTAAAATATCTGGACTGTAGGTAACAATTATTTTTGTTACCAAACTGTTGTTAATAACTAGGGTACGACACAGCAAAAACAGTTCAAAGGAGCCCTAAAATTCCATTATTTTTAGCCCACAGATAGAGGAGGAGTTTGACAGAGGTACCACACTGTTCAGTATGTGGCCTGTATTTTTTTTACAGAAAAATTCTGTATAGAACTAGAGTTACACACAGGAAATACAGTGGAATGGAGGCCTGAAATGCCCAAATTTGTATCCCACAGATAGATCAGGCATCTGACAGAGAAACCACAATGTTCAGTATGTGGTATGTATTTTTTTAACAGAAAAATACTGTATAAAGGTAGAGTAACACACCACCAAAAAATGTGACTGTAGGCCTGAAATGCCCACATTTGTAGCCCACAGATAGATCGGGCATCTGACAGAGATAACACAATGTTCAATATGTGGCCTGTATTTTTGTTTTTTGTTTTTTTTTACAGAAAAATACTGTATAGAACTAGGGTAACAGACAGCAAATCCAGTGGAATGGAGGCCTGAAATGCCCAAGTTTGTATCCCACAGATAGATCAGGCATCTGACAGAAAAACCACAGTGTTCAATATGTGGCCTGTATTTTTTTCCCAAAAAAATTGTGTATAGAACTAGGGTAACAGACAACAAATACAGTGGAATGGAGGCCTGAAATGCCCAAATTTGTAGCCCACAGATAGATCACGTGTCTGACAGAGATACCACAATGTTCAATATGTGGCCTGTATTTTTGTTTTGTTTTTTTACAGAAAAATACTGTTATAGAACTAGAGTAACACACCGCAAAAAAAGAGTAAATGTAGGCCTGAAATCCCATATTTGTAGCCCACAGATAGATCAGGTGTCTGACAGAGATATCACAATGTTCAATATGTGGCCTGTATTTGTTTTTTTTTACAGAACAATACTGTATAGAACTAGGATAACAGACAGCAAATCCAGTGGAATGGAAGCCTGAAATGCCCAAATTTGTAGCCGACAGATAGATCAGGCATCTGGCAGAGATACCACAATATTCAATATGTGGCCTGTATTTTTTAACCCAAAATAGTGTATAGAACTAAGGTAACAGACAACTAATACAGTGGAATGGAAGCCTCAAATGCCCAAATTTGTGGCCCACAGATAGATATGGCGTCTGACAGAGATGCCACAATGCTCAATATGTGGCCTGTATTTTTGTTTTTTTTTTAACAGAAAAATACTGTATAGAACTAGGGTAGCAGACAACAAAAAAAAGGTGAATGTAGGCCTGAAATGCTCAAACTTGTATCCCACAGATATATTAGGCATCTGACAGAGATACCACAATGTTCAATATGTGGCCTGTATTTTTGTTTTTTTTTAACAGAAAAATACTGTATAGAACTAGGGTAGCAGACAACAAAAAAAAGGTGAATGTAGGCCTGAAATGCTCAAACTTGTATCCCACAGATATATTAGGCATCTGACAGAGATACCACAATGTTCAATATGTGGCCTGTTTTGGGTTTTTTTTTTTTCATAAAAATACTGTATAGAACTAGAATAACAGGCAGCAAATCCAGTGGAATGGATTCCTGAAATGCAAAAATTTGTAGCCCACGCATAGATCAGTCGTTGGTAGGGCTGGCGTAACACACCGAGTAAGTATCGAGATGTTATTTGGTGCGTTCGCAGCCTGGGGTCCACCGTGCAGTAAAAGAACCTGCTGCTGGCAAACGGCGGCACTATTTGGCAGTAGAAGCAATCTCTGTTGCTTCACAGAGTCGCTATAAAGAAAGGACTGTGTCCTGTTAAACTCCACAGGAATACACAGTAACTGCTGAGCAGATAGCAGCTTGTGGTTACGCAGTCAAGGAGGCAAACATACAATCTCCTCACCGGAGGAGCCGGTATTCTAGGTGGCTTATTTCAGCCGGGGCCCTGAAACCATACACACAATCTCCTCAACGGAGGTGCCGGTATTCTAAGTGGCTTATTTCAGCCAGGTCCCTGAATCCACACAAGCGTGACCACATTGGCGCAAAACTCATAACATGCATTGATACTAGTGCATGGCCGTGCGGCCATGTGAACCTTATATAGCTGCAGCAAGTACAAGACCTTCCTAGAAGGACCAATGAGAGGCTGCCACAGAGCCTGAGCACCTTCAGGACCTTCCTGGAGAACCAATGGGCTTTGCTGCAGTATCCAAGCATGTGACACTCGATCTCCAATGAGAGATCTTACCCTGGGTTCACCTCGTAATCATCCGTAGACGGACCCGATGTCCCGGCAGATGACTCGGAAAACCGAGACATCTATACGGGTTTCAAGAGGGACACATGAAAGGTGTCGGTGATATCCAGGTGTGGTGGAAGGAGTAAACGGTAGACCACAGGGTTAACCTGTTCGAGGACCTTGAAAGGGCCCAAGTAGCGAGGCGCAAACTTAGTGGACTCAACTCGCAGCCTGATGTTACGGGCGGAGAGCCACACCAAGTCGCCAGGAGCAAAGGTCGAAGCGGGGCGGCGATGTGCATCGGCGGAGGACCTCATTCTCTCCTTGGAGGCCCGAATGGCATCCTGAGTGCCGTCCCAAATATCCCGTGGCTCCACAGCCCAGTCTGCCACCCTGGAGTCAGCGGAAGACACGGGCATAGGCACAGGTACCCGCGGATGCTGACCATAGTTAAGGAGGAATGGGGTTTGTCCAGTGGAGTCGGCTACGGCGTTGTTCAGCGCAAACTCCGCCCACGGTAGCAGGGAAGCCCAGTCATCCTGCCTGGCTGAGACAAAATGTCGCAGATTTGTGACCAAGGTCTGGTTGGCCCTCTCTACCAACCCATTCGTCTCAGGATGATATGCGGAAGAGAGATTCAACTCAATGCTGAGAAGACGACAAAGCTCTATCCAGAACCGAGACGCAAACTGGGGACCCCGGTCACTGACAATTTTGTCCGGCATACCGTGTAGGTGGAAGATGTGTTTTATGAACAACGCTGCCAAGGCCCGTGCAGAAGGTAGCCGTGGAAGCGGCACCAAATGCACCATTTTAGAAAAATGATCGGTGATAACCCATATGATGGTACAGCCACGAGACTTGGGCAAACCCACCACAAAGTCCATCCCGACCATCTCCCAGGGCCTGTCTGCCACTGACAAGGGATAGAGTAACCCAGCTGGCCGTTGTCGAGGAGACTTATTTTTGGCGCAGGAGACACGCCCGAATATAATCTCTGATGTCACGGACCATATGTGGCCACCAGTACATCCTCGCCAGCAGCTCAGATGTCCTCTTTGTCCCAAAGTGTCCACCCACCCTGGGCGAATGAGCCCAAGAGAGAACCTCCGGTCGCAAATTAATGGGTACAAAAGTCTTGCCCGGAGGCACAGACTCTAGCGAAACCGGAGCTACGGTTCTCAAGCTCTCTGAAGGGACAATAAGATGAGGCTCCCCTTCCTCCTCCTCAGATGACACAACGGAGCAAGAGAGGGCGTCAGCACGAATGTTCTTCTCCCCAGCGAGATAATGGAGGGTGAAGTGGAACTGGGAGAAGAACAAGGACCATCTGGCCTGACGAGAATTTAGCCGCTGGGCTATTTGTAAATAAACCAAATTTTTGTGGTCCGTGAAGACCTGGAAGGGAAAGCGAGCCCCCTCCAAAAGATGTCTCCACTCCGAGAAGGCTAACTTCATTGCTAGCAACTCCCTGTCCCCGATGGAATAATTCCTCTCCGCTGGTGTGAAGGTCTTGGAGAAGAAGAAGCAAGGATTCTTCTGAGCTTGAGCATCCTTTTGGAAGAGGACTGCTCCTGCACCAACGGATGAGGCATCCACCTCCATTATAAATGGCTTATCAACATCGGGACGATGTAGGATGGGAGCGCTACCAAAATGAGACTTAATAGAAGAAAAAGCTTTGGAGACCTCTTCAGACCACAAAGTGGGATTTCCTCCCTTCTTGGTGAGGGCTACCAAGGGAGCTACCAAAGTTGAGAAGTGGAGAATGAACTGACGATAGTAATTTATGAACCCCATAAAGCGCTGCACCGCTTTAAGAGAATGGGATTCTTGCCAGTCCATCACAGCCTGTAGTTTGACAGGATCCATAGCCAATCCCTGGGCGGAGATGATATAGCCCAGGAAAGGTAAAGACTCCTGCTCAAACATACACTTCTCCAACTTTGCATAGAGGGAGTTTGCCCGTAAGAGGTCGAAGACTCTGCCAACATCTCTCCGGTGGGAATCAATATCTGGAGAGAAGATGAGAATATCATCCAGATAGACTACGACCGAGGTGGAGAGCATATCCCGGAAGATATCGTTGACAAAGTCTTGGAAAACGGCTGGGGCATTACAGAGCCCGAAGGGCATCACCAGATACTCATAGTGCCCATCCCTGGTATTAAACGCCGTCTTCCATTCGTCCCCCTCACGGATGAGAATCAGGTTATAAGCACCCCACAGATCTAATTTGGTAAATACCCTTGCTCCCAGTAGCCTATCAAAGAGCTCAGAAATCAGTGGCAACGGGTATTTATTCTTAACGGTAATGGCGTTAAGACCCCTGTAATCTATGCAAGGACGTAATTCTCAGTTCTTCTTCTGCACGAAGAACCACCCCGCCCCTGCAGGTGACACTGACTTCCTAATGAACCCTCTTGCCAAATTTTCCTGGATGTATAGGGACTAGTGTTGAGCATTCCGATACCGCAAGTATCGGGTATCGGCCGATACTTGCGGGTATCGGAATTCCGATACCGAGATCCGATACTTTTGTGGTATCGGGTATCGGTATCGAAACAACATTAATGTGTAAAATAAAGAATTAAGATAAAAAATAGGGATATACTCACCTCTCCGATGCAGCCTGCACCTTACCGAGGGAACCGGCAGCCTTCTTTGCTTAAAATGCGCGCGTTTACTGCCTTCCGTGACGTCATGGCTTGTGATTGGTCGCGTGCCGCCCATGTGGCCGCGACGCGACCAATCACAGCAAGCCGTGACGTAATTTTCAGGTCCTGAATGCCTAATTCTAGGCATTCAGGATTTTAAAATTACGTTACGGCTTGTGATTGGTCGCGTCGCGGTCACATGGGCGACGCGACCAATCACAAGCCGTGACGTCACGGGAGGCAGGAAACGCACGCATTTTAAAATTACGTCACGGCTTGTGATTGGTTGCGTGCCGCCCATGTGACCGCGATGCGACCAATCACAGCAAGCCGTGACTTAATTTCAGGTCCTGAATGCCTAATTCTGCATTCAGGACCTGAAAATTACGTCACGGCTTCCTGTGATTGGTCGCGTCGTGGTCACATGGGCGGCACGCAACCAATCACAAGCTGTGACGTAATTTTAAAATGTGCGCGTTTCCTGCCTCCCGTGACGTCACGGCTTGTGATTGGTCGCGTCGCCCATGTGACCGCGACGCGACCAATCACAAGCCGTAACGTAATTTTAAAATCCTGAATGCCTAGAATTAGGCAT
This sequence comes from Ranitomeya variabilis, assembly GCF_051348905.1. NCBI lineage: Eukaryota > Metazoa > Chordata > Amphibia > Anura > Dendrobatidae > Ranitomeya > Ranitomeya variabilis. The sequence goes on from NC_135237.1 coordinate 218,171,064, forward strand.
TCAGGACCTGAAAATTACGTCACGGCTTGCTGTGATTGGTCGCGTCGCGGCCACATGGGCGGCACGCGACCAATCACAAGCTGTGACGTCACAGAAGGCAGTAAACGCTTGCATTTTAAGCAAAGAACGCTGCCGGTTCCCTCGGTGAGGTCCAGGCTGCGTCGGAGAGGTGAGTATATCCCTATTTTTTATTTTAATTCTTTATTTTACACATTAATATGGTTCCCAGGGCCTGAAGGAGAGTTTCCTCTCCTTCAGACCCTGGGAACCATCAGGGATACCGTCCGATACTTGAGTCCCATTCACTTGTATTGGTATCGGGTATCGGTATCGGATTAGATCCGATACTTTGCCGGTATCGGCCGATACTTCCCGATACCGATACTTTCAAGTATCAGACGGTATCGCTCAACACTAATAGGGACATAGCCTCCATTTCCGGGAGAGAGAGGGGATAGACTCATCCCCGAGGAGGTTCTGCTCCTGGCAAGAGATCAATAGGACAGTCATAGGGACGGTGAGGTGGAAGGGTCTCCTCAGCCTTTTTGGAGAAGACGTCTGCATAGGACCAATAGCACATGGGAAGGGAAGAGAGATCTGCGGGTATCTCAGTAGAGGAAACCTGAACGCACTCCCTCACACATCTGCCCTTACATGAATCACTCCAACCCAATATCCTCCCAGCGGTCCACTCAATATGTGGGGAGTGGAAACGGAGCCAGGGTATTCCCAGCAGAATCTCGTCCATTCCCTCAGGAAGAACAAGAAGGGAAGTAATCTCCTGGTGGGAAGGGGACATAGATAACGTGAAAGGGACAGTCTGGTGTGTGATTTGTGAGGGAAGTGTCGACCCATTCACTACTCTAACAGTCAGCGGTTTGGCGAGCATCACCAGAGGTATTGCATGGTGCAGAGCAAAAGCAGGACATGAAATTCCCCTCTATTCCAGAGTACACACAAAGCTCGACTGTTAGAGAGGATGAGCCTAACATGATTGTCCCTTTGAAGGACAGCTTGGAGGAAAATTCCGCAGTGTCTAGTGAACCTCCACCAATGGTTACTAGACGTGATTGTTTACCCAACCGCCGTGGACATTTATTTGCATAATGTCCTTGTTGTTGGCAATTTCTACAAACCACGGGTACTCGAGTGGTCCGAGACTTAGGTCCCGCTCGAGAAACCTCCATGGCCTCATGGGAGTCGGATGCCTGAACGGAAGATTCTAGAGGTCTGGCGAAGGTGGGAGCCAGTCGAAACCTCTGCCTACACTGTGTCCGCTTTAACCTCCACTCGTTAAAACGGAGGTCGATGCGGGTAGATATAGTAATGAAGCTCCTCCAGTGTGGCAGGAATCTCCCTGGTGGCCAAGGCGTCCTTCACATGGTCTGCCAGTCCTTTCCAGAACACCGGAATAAGGACTTTATCCGGCCACTCCAGCTCAGAGACCAGAGTCCGGAATTGGACGGCGAACTGGCTGACCATGGACGAACCCTGTGCTATTGCCAACAACTGGAGTGTGGTATCGTGGGTGACACGAGGTCCCAAAAAGACCTGTTTCAGAGCGTCCAGGAAGAGAGGAGCACTCTGCACCACACGATCATTACGCTCCCATAGCGGCGTTGCCCACTCCAACGCCCTGTCCGACAAACGGGATAAAATAAATCCCACTTTCGCCCGTTCCGTAGGAAAACGTGCAGCCAGGAGCTCAAGATGTATGGAGCACTGACTCACGAATCCCTGACATAGCTTACTGTCACCAGCAAACTTGTCTGGAAGCGGGAGACGGGATAAAGTCGTAGCAGTAGTGGCAGAGGACAAACTGGCTGCAGCTACACTGGCAGCCTGAGCAGCGACTGCGGTAACATCCACAGGTGAGGTTGTGTGCTCAAGCTGCCAACCTACCCTTCAGCTGCTGGATGTACCGCTGTAGACGCTGATCGTCCGCCATTTACCAGCCAGACCCTGGTGCTAGTATACTGTTAGGGCTGGCGGAATGCACCGAGTAAATATAAAGATGTTATTTGGTGCGTTCGCAGCCCGGGGTCCACCATGCAGGAAAAGAACCTGCTGCTGGCAAACGGCACTATATGGCGGTAGAAGCGATCTCTGTTGCTTCACAGAGTCGCTATAAAGAAAGGACTGTGCCCTGTTAAACTCCAAAAGAATACACAGTAACTGCTGAGCAGATAGCAGCTTGTGGTCACGCAGTCAAGGAGGCAAACATACAATCTCCTCACCGGAGGAGCCGGTATTCTAGGTGGCTTATTTCAGCCGGGGCCCTGAAACCATACACACAATCTCCTCAACGGAGGTGCCGGTATTCTAAGTGGCTTATTTCAGCCGGGTCCCTGAATCCACACAAGCATGACCACATTGGCGCAAAACTCATAACATGCATTGATACTAGTGCATGGCCGTGCGGCCATGCGAACCTTATATAGCTGCAACAAGTACAAGACCTTCCTAGAAGGACCAATAAGAGGCTGCCACAGAGCCTGAGCACCTTCAGGACCTTCCTGGAGAACCAATGGGCTTTGCTGCAGTATCCAAGCATATGACCCTCGATCTCCAATGAGAGATCTTACCCTGGGCATACTCAGAAGGAGAAAAGCAGGACTTAGTCCCAAAAGCGTCTGCTCGCCGCTGCCCAGCACTGGCTTCAATGGCAGAAGCTGGAAAAGCAGCAGTAACCCTTTGCACAGAGTCAGACTGAGCGAGATGCTGGGACCGACGTCTCCGCTTAGCAGGCTCCACTGCGGCAGGAGAAGAATGGGAGACCGCAGCGGAGATGGCCCGAGATTCCCCCTGTGCAGAGGCGGGAACTCGACCCCTAACAGGCGTCTGACCGAGAAATCATAATGTTCAATCTGTGGACTTTATTTTTTATTTTTTACAGAAAAATAGTGCATAGAACTAGGGTAACAGACAGCAAATCCAGTGGAATAAAGGCGTCAAAAGCCCAAATTTGTAGCCCACAGATAGATCAGGCGTGTGACAGAGATACCACACTGTTCAATATGCGGCCTGTATTTTTGTTTTTGTTTTTTTACAGAAAAATACTGTATAGAACTAGAGTAGCACGCCGCAAAAAAAAAGTAAATGTAGGCCTGAAATGCCTAAATTTGTAGCCCACAGATAGATCAAGTGTCTGATAGAGATACCACAATGTTCAATATATGGCCTGTATTTGTTTTTTTTTTTACAGAACAATACTGTATAGAACTAGGGTAACAGACAGCAACTCCAGTGGAATGGAAGCCTGAAATGCCCAAATCTGTAGCCGACAGATCAGGCATCAGACAGAGATACCACAATATTCAATATGTGGCCTGTATTGTTTAACCCAAAATAGTGTATAGAACTAGGGTAACAGACAACTAATACAGTGGAATGGAGGCCTCAAATACCCAAATTTGTGGCCCACAGATATGGCGTCTGACAGAGATACCACAATGTTCAATATGTGGCCTGTATTTTTGTTTTTTTTTAACAGAAAAATACTGTATAGAACTAGGGTAGCAGACAACAAAAAAAGGTGAATGTAGGCCTGAAATGCCCAAACTTGTATCCCACAGATAGATCAGGCGTCTGACAGAGATACCACAATGTTCAATATGTGGCCTGTTTTGGGTTTTTTTTTTCAGAAAAATACTGTATAGAACTAGGGTAACAGGCAGCAAATTCAGTGGAATGGATTCCTGAAATGCAAACATTTGTAGCCCACGCATAGATCAGGCGTCCGACCGAGAAATCATAATGTTCAATATGTAGACTTTATTTTTTGGGGTTTGTTTACAGAAAAATAGTGCATAGAACCAGGGTAACAGACAGCAAATCCAGTGGAATAAAGGCGTCAAAAGCCCAAATTTGTAGCCCACAGATAGATCAGGCGTCTGACAGAGATACCACACTGTTCAATATGCGGCCTGTATTTTTTTTTTTTTACAGAAAAATACTGTATAGAACTAGAGTAACACGCCTTAAAAAAAAAAAAAAAAGTAAATGTGGGCCTGAAATGCCCAAATTGGTAGCCCACAGATAGATCAGGTGTCTGACAGAGATACCACAATATTCAATATGTGGCCTGTATTTTTTAACCCAAAATAGTGTATAGAACTAGGGTAACAGACAACTAATTTATTGAAATGGAGGCCTCAATTGCCCAAATTTGTGGCCCACAGATAGATCAGGCATCTGACAGAGAAACCACAATGTTCAATATGTGGCCTGTATTTTTTTTTTACAGAAAAATGCTGTATAGAACTAGGGTAACAGCCAGCAAAAAAAGTGAATGTGGGCCTGAAATGCCCAAATTTGTATCCCACAGATAGATATGGTGTCTGACAGAGATACCACAATGTCCAATATGTGGCCTGTATTTTTGGTTTTTTTTACAGAAAAAATATTGTATAGAACTAGGGTAACAGACAGCAAATCCAGTGGAATAGATGCCTGATGTGCCCAAATTTGTGGCCTACAGATAGATCAGGCGTCTGACAGAGAAATCACAATGTTCAATATGTGGCCTGTATTTTTGTTTTTTTACAGACAAAGAGTGTATAGAACTAGGGTAACACACAGCGAAAAAGGTGAATGCAGCCCTGAAATGCCCAAATTTGTAGCCCACAGATAGATCAGGCATTTGACAGATACCACACTATTCAAAATGTGGCCTGTATTTTTGTATTTTTTACCCCAAAATAGAGTATAGAACTAGGGTAACAGACAGCAAATACAGTGGAATGGAGGCCTGAAATGCCCATATTTTTAGCCCACAGATAGATCAGGCATCTGAGAGAGATACCACAGTGTTCAATATGTGGCCTTTATTTATTTATTTTTTACAGAAAAATACTGTATAGAACTAGGGTAACACACAGCATAAAAAAGTGAATGTAGGCCTGAAATTCCCAAATTTGTCGCCCATAGATAGATCAGGCATCTGACTGAGATACCACATTGTTCAATATGTGGCCTGTATTTTTGTATTTTTTTACCCCCAAGGTAGTATGTAGAAGTAGGGTAACACACAGCAAATACACTGGAATGGGGGCCTGAAATGCCCAAATTATGTAAACTAGAAGCTTGGGCTGATAAATGGCAAATGAGCTTTAATGGGGATAAATGTAAGGTCATGCACTTGGGTAGAAGTAATAAGATGAATAACTATGTACTTAATTCTAAAACTCTGGGCAAAACAGTCAATGAAAAAGACCTGGGTGTATGGGTGGATGACAAACTCGTATTCAGTGGCCAGTGTCAGGCAGCTACTACAAAGGCAAATAAAATAATGGGATGCATTAAAAGAGGCATAGATGCTCATGAGGAGAACATAATTTTACCTCTATACAAGTCACTAGTCCAACCACACTTAGAATACTGTGCACAGTTCTGGTCTCCAGTGTATAAGAAAGACATAGCTGAACTAGAGCGGGTGCAGAGAAGAGTGACCAAGGTTATTAGAGAACTGGGGGGTCTGCAATACCAAGATAGGTTATTATACTTGGGGCTATTTAGTTTGGAAAAACGAAGACTAAGGGGTGAACTCATTTTAATGTATAAATATATGAGGGGACAGTACAAAGACCTTTCTGATGATCTTTTTAATCATAGACCTGAGACAGGGACAAGGGGGCATCCTCTGCGTCTTGCGGAAAAAAGGTTTAAGCATAATAACAGACGCGGATTCTTTACTGTAAGAGCAGTGAGACTATGGAACTCTCTGTCGTATGATGTTGTAATGAGTGATTCATTTCTTAAATTTAAGAGGGGACTGGATACCTTTCTGGAAAAGTATAATGTTACAGGGTATATATACTAGATTCCTTGATGGGTCGTTGATCCAGGGAACTACCGTATATACTCGAGTATAAGCCGAGATTTTCAGCCCAAATTTTTGGGCTGAAAGTGCCCCTCTCGGCTTATACTCGAGTCATGATCGGTGGTGGGGTCGGCAGGTGAGCACTGTCATATACTCACCTAGTCCCGGCGTTCCTGACGCTCCCCCTGCCTGTCACACTGTCTTCGGTGCCGCAGCCTCTTCCCCTGAGCGGTCACGTGGGACCGCTCATTAGAGAAATGAATAGGCTGCTCCACCCCCCATAGGGGCGGAGCCGCCTATTCATTTCTCTAATCAGCGGTGCCGGTGACCGCTGACAGAGGAAGAGGCTGCGGCACCGAAGAACAGCTGTCCGGGGGAAGGAGCGGGACGCCGGGAGCAGGTAAGTATCGCATATTCACCTGTCCTCGTTCCACACGCCGGGCGTCGCGCCATCTTCCCGGCGTCTCTCCGCTCTGACTGTGCAGGTCAGAGGGTGCGATGACGTATATAGTGTGCGCTGCGCCCTCTGCCTGATCAGTCAGTGCGGAGAGACGCCGGGAAGATGGCGCCGAGGAGCTGCAAGCAAGACAGGTGAGTATGTGTTTTATTTTTTTTTATTGCAGCAGCAGCTATGGGGCAATAATGGACGGTGCAGAGCACTATATGGCACAGCTATGGGGCAATGGTGCAGAGCACTGTATGGCACAGCTATGGGGCAATGGTGCAGAGCACTATATGGCACAGCTATGGGGCAAAGGTGCAGAGCACTATATGGCACAGCTATGGGGCAATGGTGCAGAGCACTATATGGCACAGCTATGGGGCAATGGTGCAGAGCACTATATGGCACAGCTATGGGGCAACGGTGCAGAGCACTATATGGCACAGCTATGGGGCAATGGTGCAGAGCACTATATGGCACAGCTATGGGGCAATGGTGCAGAGCACTATATGGCACAGCTATGGGGCAACGGTGCAGAGCACTATATGGCACAGCTATGGGGCAACGGTGCAGAGCACTATATGGCACAGCTATGGGGCAACGTGCAGAGCACTATATGGCACAGCTATGGGGCAACGGTGCAGAGCACTATATGGCACAGCTATGGGGCAATGGTGCAGAGCATTATATATATGGCACAGCTATGGGGCAACGGTGCAGAGCATTATATATATGGCACAGCTATGGGGCAACGGTGCAGAGCATTATATATGTGGCACAGCTATGGGGCAACGGTGCAGAGCATTATATATATGGCACAGCTATGGGGCAACGGTGCAGAGCATTGTATATATGGCACAGCTTTATGTGGAGTATCTATGGGGCAATGGTGCAGAGCATTGTATATGTGGCACAGCTTTATGTGGAGCATCTATGGGGCCATAATGAACGGTATGGAGCATCTATTTTTAATTTTCATTTAATTTACCGGTACCTGCTGCATTTTCCACCCTAGGCTTATACTCGAGTCAATAAGTTTTCCCAGTTTTTTTTGGCAAAATTAGGAGGGTCGGCTTATACTCGGTTCGGCTTATACTCGAGTATATACGGTAGTTTGATTGCCTTATGTGGAGTCAGGAAGGAATTTTTTTCCCCAATGTGCGGCTTACTCTTTGCCACATGGTTTTTTTTTGCCTTCCTCTGGATCAACATGTTAGGGCATGTTAGGTTAGGTTAGGTTATGGGTTGAACAAGATGGACTGAAAGTCTTCCTTCAACCTTAATAATAATTATATCTATGTTACTAAATTTGTAGCCCACAGATAGATCAGGTGTCTGACAGATACACCACAATGTTCATTATGTGGCCTGTATTTTTTATTTTTTTTACAGAAAAATAGTGTATAGAACTAGGGTAACACACCGCAAAAAAGGTGAATGTAGGCCTGAGACGTCCAAATTTGTAGCCCACTGATTGATCAGGCGTCTGACAGAAAAACCACAATGTTCAATATGTGGGCCTGTATTTTTTTTTTAAGAGAAAAATACTGTATAGAACTAGGGTAACACAGCAAAAAAAGGTGAATGGAGGCCTGAAATGCCCAAATTTGTAGCCCACAGATAGATCTGGCTTCTGACAGAGATACCACAATATTCAATATATGGCCTGTATTTTTGTATTTTTTACCCCCAAATAGTGTATAGAATTAGGGTAACAGACAACAAATACAGTGGAATGGAGGCCTGAAATGCCCAAATTTGTAGCCCACAGAAAGATCAGGCATCTGACAGAGATACCACAGTGTTCACTATGTGGCCTGTATTTTTTTTTTTTTTTTTTTTTTTTTACAGAAAAACTGTATAGAACTAGGGTAACAGACAGCAAATACAGTGGAATGGAGGCCTAAAAGCCCACAGATAGATCAAGCATCTGACTGAGATACCACAATGATCAATATGTGGCCTGTATTTTTCTTTTTTGGCCACCAAAATTGTGTCAATAAGTGGGCTATGACACAACAAAAACATTTTCGTAGGATGCCTGAAATGGTACAGTTTTTAGCGCAAAGATATGCAATCCATGTGGTGGACAAAACAGTGTTAAATATTTGTTTGGCAGGTAAATTTTTTTGGGCAGCAAAGTGGTGTCAAAAATAGGATAACACACTCCAAAAAATACTACAGTTCCACAAAAAATGCCAGAATTTTCTGCGCACTCAGATGTGATGACTGGGACTGGCAAATTCATTTAAAATAGCTGGATTTTGACGCTGTACTATGAAAAGGATCTGGCTGTAATCTGCAATGTCAAGAAGCAAAAAAGGTGGCTCTGGATTGCTTTGGAAAAAAATAATCAGGTTTAAGATGCAAAAAAATTCTTCCTAGCCACTGGTACCTGCAGCTAGGTATATATGTAATAGGCAGCAGCAGACCGTAATGGAATGGACCCTCTGGATGTATGCAATGATATCTATATACCCACATACAGTGCCTGAATGCACTGTATGTGGGTATATAGATATCATTGATACACTGATATGTATAGAGCCACATACACTCCCCTGCCTACCTAGCACTGCAATCTATATACTCCATAATTAATCCTTAGAAGGACTGTTGGTTTAGCTGGATTTGTGTAAAATATGATGGTATACCCACACTAACTGATAAACCCCCAAATCTGACCCTATCTCTGCAGCACCTCTTCCTACACTGTCTGAATCAGGAGCTGAATGCTATGAGTCGGGCGGTGGCAGGTCTCGTATAGACCTGATGACGCTGTGCGGCCAGCCAATCTCTGTAATGCCACAATCAAGGTGGCTACGGCATTACATTGTGTGGCAGACAATCCCTGCATGTTGATTGGCTTTCTAAAGAGTGCCAAACTTGCAGGGCTGGGACCCAAGCTCCCACTGAGCAAACCCGGAAATGCTTGGTGATCGCCGAGTACAGCGATGCTCGGGTGAGTACCGAGCATTACCGAGTATGCTCTGTTGTGTATCCGCTTTTTGGGCTCCCCTGGTGGTTGCTGGTGGTACTGGTGACTTGTTTGCATTTTGCTGCTTCTGTTCACCTGCTTCCATCAGTGTTTGGGAGTTTCCTATTTAGCCTTGCTCTCCAGTCATTTCCTTGCCGGTCATCATTGTAACCAGAGCCTTCGGTTGCATGTTCCTGCTACTAGTCTGCTGATCAGCTAAGTGGACTTTGTCCTTTTGTTTTGTACCTTTTGTCCAGTTTGCAGTTTTTGTAATTCTCTGTAGCTGGAAGCTCTTGCGGGCTGAAATTGTCACTCCTGTGTCATGAGTTGACACAGGAGTCTTAAAGTAATTTCAGGATGGTTTTTGAAAGGGTTTTCAGTTGACCGTGAAGTCCTCTTTTGTATCCTTCTGCTATCTAGTAAGTGGACCTCTCTTTGCTATATCTACTTTCATACTGTGTATGTCTTTTCCTCTTAATTCACCGTTATTACATGTGGGGGGCTGCTATCATCTTTTGGGGTATTTCCCTAGAGGTAAGCCAAGTCTGTTTCTTCCTCTACCAGGCGTAGTTAGTCCTCCGGCTGGCGCGTGGCATATAGGAAGCCGTAGGTATGCTCCCTGGCTACTGTTAGTTGTGTGGTAGATTTAGCTCACGTTCAACTCGAGTTTCCATCACCCGAGAGCTCGTTCGTTACTTATATGTTTCTTACGTTCCCTTGCCATTGGGAACCATGACAGTATGACCGGCCTGTGTTAAACTTATTGGCAGAAGAAAGGAGAGAAAAAAGAAGTCTGTAAATTTTTTTTTTTTTCCCTTTTTCCCCTATGCTTGCTCCATAGTTGGATCAGTTGTATTTCAGCTTTAATTACAGCCTTTGCCTTTCTCTCCTTATAATCCTTGAATGGCTCTGAGCTCACCTGTTTAAAGATGGATCCTCAGAGTTTGGCTGCAGGTTTAAATAATCTTGCTACGAAGGTTCAAAATGTACAAGATTTTGTTATACATGCTCCTATTTCTGAACCTAAAATCCCTACACCAGAGGTGTTTTCCGGAGATAGATCTCGGTTTTTGAATTTCAAATATAATTGTAAATTATTCCTTTCTCTCAGACCTCACTCCTCAGGAGATCCTGTCCAGCAGGTTAAGATTGTAATCTCTTTGCTGCGAGGTGACCCTCAAAATTGGGCATTTTCATTGGCACCAGGGGATCCTGCGTTGCTCAATGTGGATGCGTTTTTCCTGGCTTTAGGGTTGCTTTATGAGGAACCTAATTTGGAGATTCAAGCTGAAAAAGCTTTGATAGCCCTATCTCAAGGGCAAGATGAAGCGGAGATATACTGCCAAAAATTTCGTAGGTGGTCTGTGCTTACTCAGTGGAATGAGTGTGCCTTAGCGGCAAATTTCAGAAAGGGCCTTTCTGATGCCGTTAAAGATGTTATGGTCGGGTTCCCTGCGCCTACAGGTCTGAATGAGTCCATGACAATGGCAATTCAGATTGATCGGCGTTTGCGGGAGCGCAAACCCGTGCACCATTTGGCGGTATCTTCTGAAGAGACGCCAGAGAAAATGCAATGTGACAGAGTTATGTCCAGAAGCGAGCGGCAGAATTATAGGCGTAAAAATGGGTTATGCTTCTATTGTGGTGATTCTGCTCATGTTATATCGGCATGCTCTAAGCGTACTAGGAAGGTTGACAAGTCCATTTCAATTGGCACTTTACAGTCCAAATTTATTTTGTCTGTAACCTTGATTTGTTCATTATCAGTTATTACCGTGGATGCCTATGTGGACTCTGGCGCCGCTCTGAGTCTTATGGACTGGTCCTTTGCCAGGCGCTGTGGGTTTGATTTAGAGCCTCTGGAAGTCCCTATACCCCTGAAGGGTATTGATTCTACACCTTTGGCTTGTAATAAACCACAGTTCTGGACGCAAGTGACTATGCGTATGACTCCAGACCATCAGGAGGTGATTCGCTTCCTTGTGTTGTACAATTTACATGATGTTTTGATGCTTGGATTACCATGGTTACAGTCTCATAACCCAGTCCTTGACTGGAAGGCTATGTCTGTGTTAAGCTGGGGATGTCGGGGGGCTCATGGGGACACTCCTATGGTGTCCATTTCGTCATCTATTCCATCTGAGATTCCGGCATTTTTGTCTGATTATCGTGATATTTTTGAAGAGCCTAAGATTGGTTCACTCCCTCCTCACAGGGATTGTGATTGCGCCATAGATCTGATTCCTGGCAGTAAATTTCCAAATGGTCGTTTGTTTAACCTATCTGTACCTGAACATGCTGCTATGCGCGAGTATATTAAGGAGTCCCTGGAAAAGGGACATATTAGTCCTTCTTCATCACCTTTAGGAGCCGGTTTTTTCTTTGTCTCTAAAAAGGATGGCTCTCTGAGGCCTTGTATTGATTATCGTCTCCTGAATAAAATTACAGTCAAATATCAGTATCCGTTGCCTTTGCTGACTGATTTGTTTGCTCGCATAAGGGGGGCTAAGTGGTTCTCTAAGATTGATCTTCGTGGGGCGTATAATTTGGTGCGAATTAAGCAGGGGGATGAGTGGAAGACCGCATTTAATACGCCTGAGGGCCATTTTGAGTATTTGGTAATGCCTTTCGGCCTTTCTAATGCACCTTCTGTCTTTCAGTCCTTAATGCATGATATTTTCCGTGAATATTTGGATAAATTTATGATTGTGTACTTGGATGATATTTTGATTTTTTCTGATGACTGGGAGTCTCATGTTCAGCAGGTCAGGAGGGTTTTTCAGGTTTTGCGGGAGAATTCTTTGTGTGTAAAGGGTTCAAAGTGTGTTTTTGGGATTCAAAAAATTTCATTTTTGGGGTATATTTTTTCCCCTTCTTCTATTGAGATGGACCCTGTCAAGGTTCGGGCTATTTACGACTGGACGCAGCCTACTTCTCTGAAGAGTCTCCAGAAATTCTTGGGCTTTGCTAATTTTTATCGTCGATTTATAGCTGGTTTTTCTGGCATTGCTAAACCTCTGACGGATTTGACTAAAAAGGGTGCTGATGTTGCCAATTGGTCCCCTGCTGCCGTGGAGGCCTTTCGGGAGCTTAAGCGCCGCTTTTTGTCTGCCCCTGTGTTGCGCCAGCCTGATGTTTCTCTTCCCTTTCAGGTTGAGGTCGATGCTTCCGAGATCGGAGCGGGGGCGGTTTTGTCGCAGAAAAGTTCCGACTGCTCAGTGATGAGACCTTGTGCGTTCTTTTCGCGAAAATTTTCGGCCGCCGAGCGAAACTATGATGTTGGTAATCGGGAGCTTTTGGCCATGAAGTGGGCATTTGAGGAGTGGCGTCATTGGCTTGAGGGTGCCAGACATCAGGTGGTAGTTTTGACTGATCACAAGAATTTAATTTATTTGGAGTCTGCCAGGCGCCTGAATCCTAGACAGGCACGTTGGTCGTTGTTCTTTTCCCGGTTTAATTTTGTGGTCTCGTACTTACCGGGTTCTAGGAATGTGAAAGCAGATGCTCTTTCTAGGAGTTTTGAGCCTGACTCTCCTGGGAATTCTGAACCTGCTGGTGTCCTTAAGGATGGAGTGGTTTTGTCTGCTGTCTCTCCAGATTTGCGACGTGCTTTGCAAGAATTTCAGGCGGATAGACCTGATCGTTGTCCGTCTGGTAGACTGTTTGTTCCTGACGAGTGGACCACTAGAGTCATCTCGGAAGTTCATTCTTCTACTCTGGCAGGTCATCCGGGAATTTTTGGCACCAGAGATTTGGTGGCTAGATCCTTCTGGTGGCCTTCCCTGTCTCGAGATGTGCGTGTTTTTGTGCAGTCTTGCTATGTGTGTGCTCGGGCCAAGCCTTGTTGTTCTAGGGCTAGTGGGTTGTTGTTGCCCTTGCCTATTCCGAAGAGGCCTTGGACGCACATCTCTATGGACTTTATCTCGGATCTCCCTGTTTCTCAGAAGATGTCTGTCATCTGGGTGGTGTGTGACCGTTTTTCTAAAATGGTTCATTTGGTGCCATTGCCTAAGTTGCCTTCCTCATCTGAGTTGGTCCCTCTGTTTTTTCAAAATGTGGTTCGCTTGCATGGTATTCCGGAAAACATAGTTTCTGACAGGGGTACCCAGTTCGTGTCTAGATTTTGGCGGGCAGTCTGTGCCAGGTTGGGCATTGATTTGTCCTTTTCGTCTGCATTCCATCCTCAGACCAATGGCCAGACGGAGCGAACTAATCAAACTTTGGAGACTTATTTGAGGTGTTTTGTGTCTGCGGATCAGGATGATTGGGTTGCCTTTCTGCCGTTGGCGGAGTTTGCTCTTAATAATCGGGCTAGTTCTGCCACTTTGGTTTCTCCTTTCTTTTGCAATTCAGGGTTTCATCCGCGTTTTTCATCTGGTCAGGTTGAATCTTCGGATTGTCCTGGAGTGGATGCGGTGGTGGATCGGTTGCATCGGATTTGGGGACAAGTGGTGGATAATTTGGAATTGTCCCAGGAGAGGACTCAGCAGTTTGCTAACCGTCGTCGTCGTGTTGGTCCCCACCTTCTCGTTGGGGACTTGGTGTGGTTGTCTTCCCGTTTTGTCCCTATGAGGGTTTCTTCTCCCAAATTTAAGCCTCGGTTCATCGGTCCTTATAGGATTTTGGAGATTCTTAACCCTGTTTCCTTTCGTTTGGACCTCCCGGCATCTTTCGCTATCCATAATGTGTTCCATCGGTCGTTGTTGCGGAGATATGAGGTACCGGTGGTTCCTTCTACTGAACCTCCTGCTCCTGTGCTGGTGGAGGGTGAATTGGAGTACGTCGTCGAGAAGATCTTTGACTCCCGTATTTCCAGACGGAGACTTCAATATCTGGTTAAATGGAAAGGCTATGGTCAGGAAGATAATTCTTGGGTAACTGCCTCTGATGTTCATGCCTCGGATTTGGTTCGTGCCTTTCATAGGGCTCATCCAGATCGCCCTGGCGGTTCTTGTGAGGGTTCGGTGCCCCCTCCTTAAGGGGAGGGTACTGTTGTGTATCCGCTTTTTGGGCTCCCCTGGTGGTTGCTGGTGGTACTGGTGACTTGTTTGCATTTTACTGCTTCTGTTCACCTGCTTCCATCAGTGTTTGGGAGTTTCCTATTTAGCCTTGCTCTCCAGTCATTTCCTTGCCGGTCATCATTGTAACCAGAGCCTTCGGTTGCATGTTCCTGCTACTAGTCTGCTGATCAGCTAAGTGGACTTTGTCCTTTTGTTTTGTACCTTTTGTCCAGTTTGCAGTTTTTGTAATTCTCTGTAGCTGGAAGCTCTTGCGGGCTGAAATTGCCACTCCTGTGTCATGAGTTGACACAGGAGTCTTAAAGTAATTTCAGGATGGTTTTTGAAAGGGTTTTCAGTTGACCGTGAAGTCCTCTTTTGTATCCTTCTGCTATCTAGTAAGTGGACCTCTCTTTGCTATATCTACTTTCATACTGTGTATGTCTTTTCCTCTTAATTCACCGTTATTACATGTCCCCCACATGCACCTGCTATCATCTTTTGGGGTATTTCCCTAGAGGTAAGCCAGGTCTGTTTCTTCCTCTACCAGGCGTAGTTAGTCCTCCGGCTGGCGCGTGGCATATAGGAAGCCGTAGGTATGCTCCCTGGCTACTGTTAGTTGTGTGGTAGATTTAGCTCACGGTCAACTCAAGTTTCCATCACCCGAGAGCTCGTTCGTTACTTATATGTTTCTTACGTTCCCTTGCCATTGGGAACCATGACAATGCTCGCTCATCATTAGTTATGAGTAAGACTGCTTAGTACAGTCGAAACGCGTCGACTGGGTCATGTTGACCATGTAATTTTTTTCTTTCGTATGCACTATATTTTCTTTTGAAAAATAAAGAGAAAAGGAAAATCCAGTCCTGTTGAGCCGGACATCAATTTTTTATATTTTCCTTGATGTGAGGCCAGGGCTATGCCAGTGTCTGAGCCTCAGGTGGATGAGCATAGAGCTACTAGGTGAGCTGGAATCAAGTTTTTATAATATATAGTGCTTGCTATCACAACTAATGGTGAGCGATAATGTTCGTTACTCGAGTTTCTCCGAGAATGCTCAGGTGGTCTCTGAGTATTTCAGCGTGCTCGGAGATTTAGTTTATGTCGATGCAGCTGCATGATTTTCAGCTGCTAGACAGCTTGAATACATGTAGGGATTGCCTAACAAACACGCTGAAATACTCGGAAACAACCCGAGCATGCTCGTAGAAACTTGAGTAACGAGCATACTCGCTCATCATTAATCGGTGTCTGGCTGTGGCTGCTGATCCCACTTGGGAAACAGGAACACTAGGACAGGTGCGGGCGACAAGCACAGCAGAAACTCAGATGAGTAGGCAAGCAGGCACAGCTGAGACACAGGGCAGGCTGTCATGAATCCCCAATGGCGAGGGATAGCACAGGACAAGCAAAGTATAATAAATATCGGACGAGCTCTAGGGTGATGGAACCTGGGCTGACCGCTGCCCTACGCCTGACAAACGCAACTAGAGATAGCCAGGGAGCGTGCCTACGTTGGTTCTAGACGCCACGCACCAGCCTAAGAGCTAACTAGTACTGCAGAGAAAACAAGACCTCACTTGCCTCCAGAGGAATTAACCCCAAAGGTATAGTTGCCCCCCACATGTATTGACGGTGAAATGAGAGGAAGGCACACACATAGAGATGATGTATATAGGTTTAGCAAATAGAGGCCCGCTGAAAACTAGAAAGCAGAATGACACAAAAGGGGACTGAGCGGTCAGCAAAAAACCCTAATCAAAAAAACCATCCTGAGATTACAAGAACCCATGTGCCAACTCATGGCACATGGGGAGAACCTCAGTCCACAAGAGCAACCAGCTAGCATAGAGACATTCTAAGCAAGCTGGACCAAAAACCAAACAACTGAAAATCAGCACTTAGCTTATCCTGAAAGATCTGGGAGCAGGTAGGCAGGAACCAAACAGAGCACATCTGAACACATTGATAGCCGGCAAGGGAAATGACAGAAAGGCCAGGTAAAATAGGAAACACCCAGCCTCTGATGGACAGGTGGAAACCAAAGGCCGCAACCCACCAAAGTCACCCAGTACCAGCAGTAACCACCAGAGGGAGCCCACAAACAGAATCCACAACAGCAGGCATGCAGGGCTGAGACACAGGGCAGGCAGGCACGGCTGAGACACAGGACAGGAGTGGTGTATGGATTAGGTAGGGTCCTGTTCACACAGCGGGTGCAGGTACTGGTACTGATAGGATGGAATGGTGTATGGAGAAACAGGTAAAGACCTGTTCCCACAGGAGGAGAACCACAAGGCTGCGGATAAGAGCTGTAGAGCAGCCAGAGGTTCTGCAGCAGCAGAACCAGAATGAAGCAGAACCGCAGAAGCACGGAGCACAGGCAGAGCCGCAAGAAGACAGAGCACAGGCAGAGTCACAAGAGTGTGGAGCATAAGCAGAGCTGCAAGAGTACGGCGCACAGGCAGAGTCACAAGAGTGTGGAGCATAAGCAGACAGAGAGGACACAGATGGGAAGGAAGCCACAGACATGGAGACGAGGAGACAGAGGTAGGACAGAGTTCTGACAAGGTAATGGTACAAGACAAGGTACAGGAACAAAAACACAGGGACCAGGATATTCTTCCTCCTGGAGGGCGGACAGACAAGTACAAGGCAAAGCTAGGAGTGAAGCCTCCAGAGAAGGCGAAACACAGAGCAAGACCTGGCAGTTCAGTAGCAAGACACTAACTGAGTTAACACATTGTACAGGTGAGTTCCACAGGGTGGAGCTGCCCTAAATGCTAAAGGCCTCTTGGTAATTGGTCAGGAACACATTAGACAGGTGCATCCTGATTCCATAAGAACCAGAGAGTTCTGGCACCACCCCCCTATGCACACAGCCAGGAAGCATTCAGAGAGCAGGCAGAAAGCAAGTGGCACAGAACATGGAGCCGGCAGCAGACAGAAATCACAACATGACCTGGAGCAGTGAATAAGCAGGTGTGTGAGGGATGTGATGCCATGCAGTGATGCCGGCAGAGTTGTTACAAGAGTTGAAAGGCTTCTTGACTAAAATTTGTGCATTCAACCCTACTGTTTTTGCCATCGCCCCACAGTTTGGCAACTCACTTTGACCCCATATTCTTCATTCATTTCGTGCGAAATATGTACAGCACTTTTATGGACATCAGATACTGATTTTTACTTAATAATTTGATCAACTTTTGAGGAAACGTTCTGTGGTTGTAAATTTCAAGATTTGTCAGCTGTTCCATAACCTTCTTTCTTTCTTTATTATACATGACACTTGACTCTGAGAGCAGTTGAATTCCATAGCTACCTTTTTTATGAATTTTGCCTGATTTTACTCTCAGATTAATAAGCTTCCTTTTTAACCTAAAAACACACACAGAAAAAATTTCAACTACCCCGACTACTCAAAAATTTGACTAACCATGACAAAATATGCAAAACATTTTTTTGTTTTATTTAAATAGGGCCTAATAGGGTCATTTAATGAGGGTGACAAATGGGGGCAAAATAGTTAGATTTTTTTATAGGTTTTTTGTAGCAAGTTTCCAATCTAACCCTTCTATTTGGCATTTTCTGGTATATGGAGATGAATCATTGTTACATTTATAAATTATCTAGTAGTCATCTCTTTATGATATAGGCACTTTACTATTTTCTCACCTACAAATAGCAGTATTTCGACAGGAGTATGTTCATGTGGATTCGCTTGCGTTCCACAGGATCACATCGGCGGTATTGTTGGACACTCAGGAATTTACATATGCAGGTCACCGTGGCGCTTGGTAAGTGACGTGTGCGTTCCAAGACTGGATACGATTTGGCCGGACATCCGGGAGTGATTTTATGTTGTGCCCAGCATGCGCATATTTACCTTAAACAGAGTCAATTGTGAGGAAAACATCCAGCTCTTTTTTAACCTCTGTTCTACAGTCTGTCATTACGACTGCTTCTAGTGGTGCACTCCACAGTCTGACTGCTCTAACTGTCAACTTATTCCTTCCAAGGACCTTACAAAGGACTATAGGACGAAAGGTTTCTTATGTACCAGACTTTTGTATTGACCGCACATGTATTTATACATGTAAATAAGTTCTCCTCTAAGGCATCTTTTTTCTACTCTAAACAAGCCCAACTTTTCCAAACCTCATCATAGGAGAGGCCTTCCAACCCAAGTAATAATCTAGTTGCCCGCCTTTGAACTGACTTGAACTTCTGAATATCTTTTTTAAAATGTGCAGCCCAACACTGGATCCCGTATTTCAGATGTGGCCTCACAAGTGATTTACAGAAGGTTAACAATACATTAGCATTACAACATTTTACTGTATCTTTTTTTACACACCCTAAAATCTATTGCTTTTACGGATGCTGCTTGACATTGAATACTGCCGCTCAGTTTATTTGTAACCAGAATACCCAAGTCCTTTTCTAATTCTGTAGTCCTGAGTGTACTTGTGCAGCGCCCCAGAGTCCTGGTCGTTGCAGTATTGTCGCTCCGCCGCTAAGGGGAGTGATGGTACGTCTGATGGCACTTAAGGAGTTCACCTGACCAGGTATCACAGTCACACATTACACTTCACACTCTGGCCACCAGGGGGAGCAAAGGGTTCTATGTATTAGGCCACTCCTCACGCTTTGGTAAAACTGGGGGTTGGATAGGAAGTTAAAGAGAAGCTGACTGGGTTTTGCCCAGGTAACATCTAGTGAGAGGAGAGCGTTACTTGGAAAGATTCAGGGGGGTCCCTGTCAGGGGTGGGATCCTGACAGTGGCCTAGCAAAAGGACAGATCGTTACGGATCCGCGCCTGCACTTCATTGCGGCGGCATCCTAAGAAAGGACACAAAGCGAAGTATATTTTGGAGAAGTGAGAAACGAGATCACAGCACAAAGGCGATAGAACCAGAAGGAGTCGTGCCCCGAGATCGGCAACATTCTTCTGAGGCGCGTAGCCGGCGGCCGGAACGCCGAGGAAGTAATAGACTCCACGTATTACTTTAAACCAACGGCAGGGCAGTTAACTTTAGGTTGGCCTTCTCACCTTTTTCACCTAATGAAGACAACGGAGGCAATTGTGGGAGAGGGGCGTCTCTAGGGTCCCTATAAAATAACTCCAGGCCTACCCCGTCATACGGGTGCATCCTATCCATATCATCTGGGGGACGGAGAGAGAAATAACAGAAACATACACGACAGTTGTGAGGACTATCCCGTGGTGCTCAGCAGGGAAGTACTACAACACCCAGATGCTAGTAGGTAGGCTACTGATTTCCACCTGCAAAGGGAACTCTGGATGTGCCTTCGGACCGGCCGGTCTCAGCCAGCCCTGTTAGCAGTGCTCTGGATTGCGAATGCCAAAGCCTTCAGTAAAGAGGTAAAGAGACTGCAACCCTGTGTCCTCATCATTTACTGTGACCTACACCACCACCTACACCTTTTATTGGGCGCCCCTTAGCAGGGCCACGGACCGGGTCGGGCCACCGTGACATCCCCAGAACCGAGAGAGACCCGGTATCGAGTACCCCGCTGCCCTGCGTTTGGGGGCCGCTCCGCTTACATTTAATGTTTTATTCAGCAATATGATTACTCTATCGTAGGTGCTTCTATTGATATTTCCAAAGTTTTATGAAAGTACAGTTCCCATTTAAAGTGGGTTTCTAGGTTTGGCACAAAAGTCTGCAAGTCTAAATCCGCACAATGTCTTGTCAATATTCTCCGGTATTGGCAATAGTCCTACTCTCAGCTACACTCTGGACGTGTGAAGTCTCTCTGAATGCAAGTGTATTGAGCGAGGACGTCTAGTCAGAATGTAGCTGGTAGTTTACATATTGCATATTTACATTTGCGTGGTTGCCTTGTCCCGCGTCTTGTATTGAAGAATCATGACCATGTGCAATGTGCACGCTGTGAGGATTCACAATTCTGCAATCACACTGACTGCAGATTTTTGCGCAAAGCCTGGCCAAACCCTTTAAGTGCCTCTATTAAAGCATGAGAAACTGAAAAATAAAACAGAAAAAAGTATCACCTCCTTTTTCGCTTATTAAAATAAAAAAAATGTAAAATAAACATTTAGTATAATCACTTAAGTAAATGATTAGTTTATCAAAATATAAAATTAATCAATCTGATCGGTAAATGCTGTAAGGAGGCCAAATAGTCGGCAGAGAGGCTTTCCTTATAGGTACAAGTTATTGACGAGCTCCCAGTGAGGGGAGATATATATCACCAGTCCAGGTTGGGGATATATATGTAAACCTCCCGGCCATCACTGTCAGAGTTCTTCACTAACACAGTATGGTATCCTGCCACCAGTTCCTCATTAGATATAAGCACCATCCAACAACAGGCTTACAGTATATTCGGTCAGAATCCGGGTGAATTGAGATAATAGAGCTGCCCAAGATTAATTTTATATTTAATTGCCGAAAGGCGCACTACAAAAGATAGTTATACACTGTGTGCAGAATTATTAAGCAAGTTGTATTTTGATCACATGATACTTTTTATACATGTTGCCCTACTCCAAGCTGTTCAGGCTTGAGAGCCGACTACCATTTAAGTAAATCAGGTGATGTGCATCTCTGTAATGAGGAGGATTGTTGTCTAATAACATCAAAACCCTATATAAGGTGTGCTTAATTATTAGGCAACTTCCTTTCCTTTGACAAAATGGGTCAGAAGAGAGATTTGACGGGCTCTGAAAAGTCCAAAATTGTGAGATGTCTTGCAGAGGGATGCAGCAGTGTTGAAATTGCCAAAGTTTTGAAGCGTGATTACCGAACAATCAAGCGTTTCATGGCAAAGAGCCAACAGGGTCGCAAGAAGCGTGTTGGGCAAAAAAGGCGCTAAATAACTGCCCATGAATTGAGGAAAATCAAGCGTGAAGCTGCAAAGATGCCATTTGCCACCAGTTTTGCCATATTTCAGAGCTGCAACGTTACTGGAGTAACAAAAAGCACAAGGTGTGCGATACTCAGGGATATGGCCAAGGTAAGGAAGGCTGAAAAACGACCACCTTTGAACAAGAAACATAAGATAAAACGTCAAGACTGTGTTAGGGCTAGCAGAACGCACTGAGTATACATAGGTAGCTACAAGGTGCGTTCACAGACCGGGGTCCACCGTGCAGAGATATCTGCTGCTAAGTAACGGCGGATAAACTCTGAGCTCACACGTGGGTGAAACTTCACCCGGTGTGAACTGGAAGTGATCTCTGTTGCCTCACAGGGTCACGCTGTACACAAATCTATTACCCTAACTAGGGTTGTGCTTGCTCTGGAACTCTTCTGTACTAACCGCACACATGAAGGAACCAGATGCTAAGCCAAGACTAATTTCCCCCACTGATACTAGGTGCCTGCCTGAGTTTACAGTCCCAAAGCTACAGCCTCACATCACATATGAATAGAGTGGTATAGTATCCACTGGCATAAGCCAAACACATTTGATTCTAGCGCATGGCAATGCGAACCTTTTATAGTTGCAGCTCTTCAGGACCTTCTTGGTGGACCAATGGGAGCTGCTACAGGACCTGAGCGTGTGACCCCCGACCAGCAATGAGAGGTCCTCCCGTGGGCATGCTTAGTGCGAGAAAAGCAGGACTTAGTCCCAGAAAAGCCTGCTCGCTGCTGACCAGTGCTGGCTACAAAGGCAGAGCCTAGAAAGGCAGCAGTAACCAAGCGCACAGTATCAGACTGAGCCAGACGCTGGGACCGACGTCTCTGCTGATCAGGTTCCACTGCGGCTGGAGGAGAATGGGAGACCATAGCAGACATGGTTCGAGATTCCCCCTGTGCAGTGGTGGGAACTCGACACCTAACAGACTGGGCAAAAAAAATATCTTAAGACTGACTTTTCAAAGGTTTTATGGACTGATAACTGTATGGAGCATTATATGGGGCCATAACTGTATGGAGCATTATATGGGGCCATAACTGCAAGGAACATTATATGGGGCATTATATGGGGCCATAACTGCATGGAGCATTATATGGGGCATTATATGGGGCCATAACTGCATGGAGCATTATATGGGGCCATAACTGCAAGGGGCATTATATGGGGCCATAACTGTATGGGGCATTATATGGGGCCATAACTGCATGGAGCATTATATGGGGCATCTATGGGGCCATAACTGCATGGAGCATTATATGGGGCCATAACTGTATGGAGCATTATATGGGGCATCTATGGGGCCATAACTGCATGGAGCATTATATGGGGCCATTAAGAACTGTGTGGAGCATTATATGGGGCTCCTGATTCAATATGGATATTCAAAAACACTTAACCTACTGATGTCTCAATTAATTTTACTTCTATTGGTATCTATTTTTATTTTTGACATATACCGGTAGCTGCTGCATTTTCCACCCTAGGCTTATACTCGAGTCAATACGTTTTTCCAGTTCTTTGTTGCAAAATTAGGGGGGTCGGCTTATACTCGGGTCGGCTTATACTCTAGTATATACGGTAAGTTGCCTACTAATTCTGCACAGTAATAGTTACCTGCACAAACAGATATCCTCCTAAGATAGCCAAATCTAAAAAAACCCACTCCAACTTCCAAAAATATTAAGCTTTGATATTTGTGAGTCTTTTGGGTTGATTGAGAACATAGTGGGTGATCAATAATAAAAATAATCCTCTAAAATACAACTTGCCTAATAATTCTGCACACAGTGTACACTCATGGCCAAAAATTTTGAGAATGAGACAAATATTAATTTTTCCAAAGTCTACTGCTTCATTTTTTCTAATGGCAATTTGCATATACTCCTGAATGTCAGAGTGATCAGCTTAACAGCAATTACTGTACTTGCAAAGTCAATATTTGCCCAGAAAATGAACTTTAACCCCCAAAACACATTTCAACATCATTGCAGTCCTGCCTTAAAAGGAGCAGCTAACATCGTTTTAGTGATTGATCCATTAACACAGGTGTGGGTGTTGATGAGGACAGGGCTGGCGATCAATCAGTCATGATTAAGTAAGAATGACATCACTGGACACTTTAAAAGGAGGCTGGTGCTTGGTATCATTGTTTCTCTTCAGTTAACCATGGTTATCTCTAAAGAAACACGTGCAGCCATCATTGCACTGCATAAAAATGGCCTAACAGGGAAGAGTATCGCAGCTACAAAGATTGCACCTCAGTCAACAATCTATCGCATCATCAAGAACGTCAAGGAGAGAGCTTACATTGTTGTCAAAAAGGCTCCAGGGCGCCCAAGAAAGACCAGCAAGCGCCAGGACCGTATCTTAAAACTGTTTCAGCTGTGGGATCAGACTACCAGCAGTGCCGAGCTTGCTCAGGAATGGCAGCAGGCTGGTGTGAGTGCTTCTGCACGCTGTTATGACCTGGTGGTTAAGAGGCCACACTGATATGACCTGGTGGCTAAAACGCAACATGGGACGAGCTCTGAGAAGGTGGTATCTCTACTGACCGCAGTCCCTAATCCTAACAACACTAGTAATAGCCATGGGATGTTCCTGACTCTCCCTAGACACCTCTTCACAGCCTAAGAACTAACTACCCCTAAAGAAGGAAATAGAAAGCTATCTTGCCTCAGAGAAAACTCCAAAAGGAAAGATAGCCCCCCACAAATATTGACTGTGAGTGGAGAGGGAAATGACGTACACAGAAATGAAATCAGACTTCAGCAAAGGAGGCCAATATTAAACTTGATAGACAGAGAGAAAAGGATACTGTGCGGTCAGTATTAAAAACTACAAAATCCACGCAGAGTTTACAAAAATGAACTCCACACCGACTCACGGTGTGGAGGGGCAAATTTGCTTTCCCAGAGCTTCCAGCTAGCCTGAATATGACATAGTGACAAGCTGGACAAAAAGAGACATGTTTGCAAACCAATAGAGTCCAAAACAAATGGACAAACAAGGACTAGCAAGAACTTATCTTTTGCTGACAAGGACAGGCCATATGAGAAATCCCAGGAGAGAACCAAGTACAACCAAGAACATTGACAGCAGGCATGAACTAAAGCCCAGAGCAGGTTTAAATAACAAACCCAGGCAAGGCGATCAGTGGAGGCAGCTGCTACAGCTACCTAAAAAAGCAGCAGTTCCACTAGAAACCACCAGAGGGAGCCCAAGGGCAGAACTCGCAAAAATACCATTAGCAACCACGGGAGGGAGCTCCAGAACGGAATTCACAACAGTACCCCCCCCTTGAGGAGGGGTCACCGAACCCTCACCAGAGCTCCCAGGCCGATCAGGACTAGCCAAATGGAAAGCACGAACCAAATCGGCAGCATGAACATCGGAGGCAACAACCCAAGAATTATCCTCCTGGCCATACCCCTTCCACTTGACCAGATATTGGAGCTTCCGCCTCGAAAAACGAGAATCCAAAATCTTCTCCACCACATATTCCAATTCCCCCTCAACCAACACCGGAGCAGGAGGATCAACGGAGGGAACCATAGGTACCACATATCTCCGCAACAAGGATCTATGGAACACATTATGAATGGAAAAAGAAGCTGGAAGGACCAAACGAAAAGACACCGGATTGATAATTTCAGAAATCTTATAAGGCCCAATAAAGCGAGGCTTGAACTTAGGGGAAGAAACTTTCATAGGAACATGACGAGAAGACAACCAGACCAAATCCCCAACACGAAGCCGGGGACCAACACACCGACGACGGTTAGCAAAACATTGAGCCTTTTCCTGAGACAACGTCAAATTGTCCACCACATGAGTCCAAATTTGCTGCAACCTGTCCACCACAGAATCCACACCAGGACAGTCAGAAGGCTCAAGCTGCCCCGAAGAAAAACGAGGATGAAAACCAAAGTTACAAAAGAAAGGCGAAACCAAGGTAGCCAAACTAGCCCGATTATTAAAGGCAAACTCGGCCAACGGCAAAAAGGTCACCCAATCATCCTGATCAGCAGACACGAAGCATCTCAAATAGGTTTCCAAGGTCTGATTGGTTCGCTCCGTTTGGCCATTTGTCTGAGGATGGAATGCTGAAGAAAAAGACAAATCAATGCTCATTCTAGCACAAAAGGACCGCCAAAACCTAGAAACGAACTGGGAACCTCTGTCAGACATAATATTCTCCGGAATACCATGTAAACGAACCATTTCCTGAAAGAATAATGGAACCAAATCAGAGGAGGAAGGCAACTTAGGCAACGGTACCAAATGGACCATCTTATAAAAACACAAACACAAACCACCCAGATGACAGACATCTTCTGAGAAACAGGAAGATCAGAAATAAAATCCATGGAAATATGCGTCCAGGGCCTCTCAGGAATAGGCAAAGGCAAAAGCAACCCACTGGCACGGGAACAGCAAGGCTTGGCCCGAGCACAGGTCCCACAGGACTGCACAAACGAACGCACATCCCGCGACAAGGAAGGCCACCAAATCTCTGGTACCAAAAATCCCAGGGTGACCAGCCAACACCGAACAATGAACCTCAGAAATTACCCTGCTAGTCCATCTATCAGGAACAAACAGTCTCCCCACTGGACAGCGGTCAGGTTTATCAGCCTGAAACTCCTGAAGTACCCGCCACAAATCAGGGGAGATGGCAGAAAGAATCACCCCCTCCTTGAGGATCCCAGCCGGCTCAAGAATTCCCGGAGAGTCAGGCAAAAAACTCCTAGAAAGGGCATCAGCCTTGACATTCTTAGATCCTGGAATATACGAGACCACAAAATCAAAACGGGAGAAAAACAGAGACCACCGAGCTTGTCTAGGGTTCAACCGCTTAGCAGACTCGAGGTAAATCAGATTCTTATGATCAGTCAAGACCACCACGCGATGCTTGGCTCCCTCAAGCCAATGTCGCCACTCCTCAAATGCCCACTTCATAGCCAACAACTCCCGATTGCCGACATCATAATTACGCTCAGCAGGCGAAAACTTTCTGGAGAAGAAAGCACATGGTTTCATCAAAGAGCCATCAGCATTTCTCTGAGACAAAACGGCCCCTGCCCCAATCTCAGAAGCATCAACCTCAACCTGAAAAGGGAGCGAAACATCTGGCTGACGCAACACAGGGGCAGAAGTAAAACGACGTTTAAGCTCCTGAAAGGCCTCAACAGCCGCAAAGGACCAATTCATCACATCAGCGCCTTTCTTCGTCAAATCGGTCAGAGGCTTCACCACACTAGAAAAATTAGCAATAAAGCGGCGATAAAAATTAGCAAAGCCCAAAAATTTCTGAAGGCTCTTTACAGATGTGGGTTGAGTCCAATCATGAATGATCTGGACTTTAACAGGGTCCATCTCAATAGCCGAGGGAAAAAAAATGAAACCCAAAAAAGAAACCTTCTGAACTCCAAAGAGGCACTTAGACCCCTTCACAAACAACGCATTAGCACGAAGGACCTGAAACACCATCCTAACCTGCTTCACATGAGACTCCCAATCATCGGAAAAAAACAAAATATCATCCAAATACACAATCATGAATTTATCCAGATAATTCCGGAAGATATCATGCATAAAGGACTGAAATACCGATGGAGCATTAGAGAGCCCGAATGGCATCACAAGATATTCAAAATGGCCTTCGGGCATATTAAATGCTGTTTTCCATTCATCACCTTGTTTAATACGCACGAGATTATACGCCCCTCGAAGGTCGATTTTAGTAAACCAACTGGCACCCTTAATTCGAGCAAACAAATCAGAAAGTAAAGGTAAAGGGTACTGGAATTTGACCGTGATCTTATTGAGAAGGCGATAATCTATACAGGGTCTCAAGGAGCCATCCTTCTTGGCAACAAAGAAGAATCCAGCCCCCAACGGTGACGAAGACGGGTGAATATGCCCCTTCTCCAAGGACTCCTTTACATAACTCCGCATAGCGGCATGCTCTGGCACAGACAGATTGAAAAGTCGGCCCTTAGGGAACTTACAGCCAGGAATCAAATTAATGGCACAATTGCAGTCCCTATGAGGAGGCAGGGAACTGGACTTGGGCTCATCAAATATATCCTGGAAATCCGACAAAAACTCAGGAACTTCAGAAGAAGGGGGCGAGGAAATTGACATCAAAGGGATATCACTATGTATCCTGTTGTGAATTTACCTTTTGGCTCCCTCTAGTGGCTACTAGTGATTTTACTCTGGGTATGTCTATCATCCCTTGTATGCTCACCTGGGTCGTTAGGTCAGGGGTGTTGCTATATAAGCTCCCTGGACCTTCAGTTCAATGCCTGGCAACGTTGATATCAGAGCTAATCTGTAGTGCTCTTGTCTACTGATCCTGGTTCCTGCTTGATTAAGCTAAGTCTGCTTTCTTGCTTTTTGCTATTTGTTTTTGTTTGCATTTTTGTCCAGCTTGTACATAATCTGTATCCTATCCTTGCTGGAAGCTCTAGGGAGGCTGGAGTTCTCCCCCCGGGCCGTTAGACGGTTCGGGGGTTCTTGAATCTCCAGTGTGGATTTTTGTTAGGGTGTTTGTTGACCATATAAGTTATCTTACTACATTCTGCTATTAGTAAGTGGGCCTCTCTTTGCTAAACCTAGTTCATCTCTGTGTTTGTCATTTCCTCTTACCTCACCGTTATTATTTGTGGGGGGCTTGTATCCAACTTTTGGGGTCTATTCTCTGGAGGCAAGAGAGGTCTTTGTTTTCCTCTTCTAGGGGTAGTTAGTCCTCCGGCTGGCGCGAGACATCTAGCGACCAACGTAGGCATGTTCCCCGGCTACTTCTAGTGTTGGCGTTAGGAGTAGATATATGGTCAGCCCAGTTACCACTGCCCTATGAGCTGGATTTTTGTACTTCGCAGACTTGCTGATATCTCTGAGACCCTCGCCATTGGGGTCATAACAGTATCCCCTGACAACCCCAACCAGTTACAGACATAGATCTCCAATCCAGCACTGGATTATGTACCTGTAACCATAGAAAACCCAGCACAACAACATCATGCAAATTATGCAACACCAAAAAGCGAATATTTTCCTGATGTGCTGGAGCCATGTACATGGTTAACTGTGTCCAGTACTGAGGTTTATTCTTGGCCAATGGCGTAGCATCAATCCCCCTTAAGGGAATAGGGCTCTGCAAAGGCTCCAAGGAAAAACCACAGCGCTTGGCAAATTCTAAGTCCATTAAGTTCAGGGCAGCGCCAGAATCCACAAATGCCATAACAGAAAAGGACGACAATGAGCAAATCAGGGTAACAGACAAGAGAAATTTAGGCTGTACAGTACTAATGGTAACAGACCTAGAGACCCTCTTAGTACGCTTAGGGCAATCAGAAATAGCATGAGCAGAATCACCACAGTAAAAACACAGGCCATTCTGACGTCTGAATTTCTGCCTTTCTGCTCTAGTCAAAATCCTATCACATTGCATAGGCTCAGGACTCTGCTCAGAGGACACTGCCATATGGTGCACCACCCTGCGCTCGCGCAGACGCCGATCGATCTGAATGGCCAAAGACATTGACTCATTCAGACCAGCAGGCGTGAGAAACCCCACCATAACATCTTTAATGGCTTCAGAAAGACCCTTTCTGAAAATCGCTGCCAGGGCATACTCATTCCATTTTGTGAGCACAGACCACTTTCTAAATTTCTGGCAGTAGACTTCTGCCGCTTCCTGACCCTGACACAGAGCCAGCAAAGTTTTTTCTGCTTGATCCACAGAATTAGGCTCGTCATACAGCAATCCGAGCGCTTGAAAAAATGCGTCAATATTGAGCAATGCAGGATTTCCTAGCTCAAGGGAAAATGCCCAATCCTGCGGGTCGCCACGCAGCAAAGAAATAACAATCTTCACCTGCTGACTGGGGTCACCAGAGGAACGGGGTCTCAGAGCAAAAAACAATCTGCAATTATTTTTAAAGTTCAAAAATTTAGATCTATCCCCAGAAAATAAATCAGGAATAGGAATTCTAGGCTCTAATACCAGAGTCTGGACAACATAATCTTGGATACTCTGTACCCTTGCAGCGAGTTGATCCACACGCAAGGACAGACCCTGAACCTCCATATCAGCACCAAAATCCTGAACCACCCAGAGATTAAGGGGAAAAAAAAGACAAAACAAGCTACAAAGGAAAAAAAAATGACTCAGAACTTTCTTTTCCCTCTTTTGAGATGCATTTAACACATTGTGGGCCTGCTGTACTGTTATGACCTGGTGGTTAAGAGGCCACACTGATATGACCTGGTGGCTAAAACGCAACATGGGACGAGCTCTGAGAAGGTGGTATCTCTACTGACCGCAGTCCCTAATCCTAACAACAACACTAGTAATAGCCGTGGGATGTTCCTGACTCTCCCTAGACACCTCTTCACAGCCTAAGAACTAACTACCCCTAAAGAAGGAAATAGAAAGCTATCTTGCCTCAGAGAAAACCCCAAAAGGAAAGCTAGCCCCCCACAAATATTGACTGTGAGTGGAGAGGGAAATGACGTACACAGAAATGAAATCAGACTTCAGCAAAGGAGGCCAATACTAAACTTGATAGACAGAGAGAAAAGGATACTGTGCGGTCAATTAAAAACTACAAAATCCACGCAGAGTTTATAAAAATGAACTCCACACCGACTCACGGTGTGGAGGGGCAAATCTGCTTTCCCAGAGCTTCCAGCTAGCCTGAATATGACATGGTGACAAGCTGGACAAAAAGAGACATATTTGCAAACCAATAGAGTCCAAAACAAATGGACAAACAAGGACTAGCAAGAACTTATCTTTTGCTGACAAGGACAGGCCATATGAGAAATCCCAGGAGAGAACCAAGTACAACCAAGAACATTGACAGCAGGCATGAACTAAAGCCCAGAGCAGGTTTAAATAACAAACTCAGGCAAGGCGATCAGTGGAGGCAGCTGCTACAGCTACCTAAAAAAGCAGCAGTTCCACTCGAAACCACCAGAGGGAGCCCAAGGGCAGAACTCGCAAAAATACCATTAGCAACCACAGGAGGGAGCTCCAGAACGGAATTCACAACAGCACGCACTGTGAGGTGGAGACACTTTGAGCAAGGCCTGGTTTCAAGGAGGGCAGCAAAGAAGCCACTTCTCTCCTGAAAAAAACATCAGGGACCGACTGATATTCTGCAAAAGGTACAGGGAGTGGACTGCTGAGGACTGGGGCAAAGTAATTTTCTCTGATGATTCCTTTTTTCGATTGTTTGGGACATCTGGAAAACAGCTTATTCGGAGAAGAGGTGAGCGCTACCACCAGTCTTGTCTCATGCCAACTGTAAAGCATCCTGAAACCATTCATGTGTGGGGTTGCTTCTCAGCCAAGGGAATCGGCTCACTCACAGTCTTGCCTAAAAACACAGCCATGAATATAGAATGGTACCAGAATGTCCTCCAAGAGCAACTTCTCCCAACCGTCCAAGAGCAGTTTGGCGCCCAACAATGCCTTTTCCAGCATGATGGAGCACCTTGCCATAAAGCAAAGGTGATAACTAAATGGCTCATGGAACAAAACATAGAGATTTTGAGTCCATGGCCTGGAAACTCCCCAGATCTTAATCCCATTGAGAACTTGTGGTCAATCATCAAGAGACGGGTGGACAAACAAAAACCAACAAATTCAGGCAAAATGCAAGCATTGATTATGCAAGAAT
The DNA here is from genome assembly GCF_051348905.1 of Ranitomeya variabilis. NCBI lineage: Eukaryota > Metazoa > Chordata > Amphibia > Anura > Dendrobatidae > Ranitomeya > Ranitomeya variabilis. Next base: position 218,201,908 of record NC_135237.1, read on the forward strand.
GGACTGCTATCAGTCAGGATTTGGTCCAGAAGTTGATTGAGAGCATGCCAGGGAGAATTGCAGAGGTCTTGAAGAAGAAGGGTCAACACTGCAAATATTGACTTGCTGCATTAACTCATTCTAACTGTCAATATAACCTATTGGTACTCATAATATGATTGCAATTATATTCCTGTATGTGATATAAACATCAGACAAGCACTAATAAAAACCAGAGGGCAGCAGATCATGTGAAAATATAATTTTGGTGTCATCCTCAAAACTTTTGGCCATGACTGTATATGCAAAAGCAAATATATAGGGTAGGGTACAGATAGATTACAATTACAGTGTGATGTAGCATGTGACCACAGGAAGATGCTGATGGATCACCGGTCCAATACTTTGGTACGTGATTCCCTGGCCTCATCGGCTAACAGACCTCCTGCCAGTAGAAAAACAGTCCAAAATGAGGAGCTGCCTATTATCCCCCTAGGCTGCTTCCTTCCACACGCTGCACCAACCCCTGGGCTGGGCAGCCTCCCTCCTCCTATATCTGAGAGCATGGTTTTCCAGCTGGACCCATGGATGTCCATAATTTTCCACCCGAAGCTCTACATGGAACGGCGGTGGGCCACTGGGATCAGCTGGATTTTATTTGTTCAGGGAGACCAAATACAGCACCGTATTTAATTTCTGGTAGCTATGCTTTATAACTCAATAACGCAGAGTTCTGGTGGTGTCTTCATGGTATGGGCTTGTGGGGAAAGGAATGCAGATTCCGATTATGTGCTCAGCCAGGATCAGAGATATTGCATTCTTTTATTATAGGTTATTTTCCAGATTCAATATCTCAGAGCCTTGTGCTGGGATCTGTGGCGCCACAATGTTTGACAAGTATTCCTGGGCCAAACTGCATCTGATAAAGAATTCAGATATCAAAATGATATTAATTAGATACCATTTTCCCATATCTCACAACTTCATTTCACTCAAATCAATCAAAAACACAGGCAAAGATGCTTGTTTTTGCAGCTGCACTTTTTATGCCAAGAGATGCAAAAATGGTGAAGGAATTTTATTATTTATTATGCTTTGTTATGTAGCGCTATCTTATTCCGCAGCACTTTACATACATTATCATCACTGTCCCCAATGGGGCTCATAATCGAAATTCCCTATCAGTATGTCTTTGGAGTGTGGGAGGAAACCGGAGTACCCAGAAAAAACTCACACAAGTGAGTTTTACTCAACAAGTGCACATAACCTTATCAGTATTATATTGCTCACCCATAGACTATTCCATGGTCTGGAGTACATTTCATTGTTATATAACCCTCAAAAGCGCATAGCCTTTATGAGTCTAGGAGTACCAGTACATGACCTTTATGTCTAATACAGGTTGTCAAAATTCAAACCCAGGAGTTCATGTGCACAAGATGGCAGCTCTTCCCTCTGAGCTATTCAGCTTGCTGGACAGTTCGGTGCTAACCCAAATATATGTACCTATGTTGCTTCTGATGTCTCCACCTTGAGTTCCTGTTGGTCACCACCCTGTGTTTGATTGGTTCCATCCTGACTAAACACCCTATTTAAACCTGGCATAGCAATCACTTCCTTGTGAGATTATTGAGCTAACAGACTGTAGTCAAGCTTCCTTTTACCTGCTGCTTATTCTCAAGATACTACATTGCTGTTCTTGTGTACTGACTTCTGGCTATCCCTGACTACGATTCTTTCTTATTCTTCAAACTCCATTGCATTTTTTGTGTACCGATTTCTGGCTATCCCTGACTACACTACCTGTCGCTGCTGCCCCTAGTGGTTGCAATACCACTGCTTCAAATCAGGTCAGTCCATAACACAGGGTGTTGTATCTGAGTCCTTTATTGTTTACAGTTCTTGCTTTCTTCCTAAATTCTGACATTGGATGTAATATTCCATCCCTGTGCCCTGGTCCTGTTTGACCAGGGACAGACTATTAAGTCTGAGCGATCGCCCCTACACGTGAGGGTGTGTGCGGGTGATCGCCAGCGGGTATCGGCACGATCGCAGCATGCCGGCAGAGGGCTGACAGCCCCTCTGCCTTTGGATTAGAGACCCTGCGGTGTCAGACAGGGTCCCTATCGTTGCCATGGTGACCTGATGTCGTCATAACGACATCCGGGTCACCAGACCTAGCAAACTTGCTGATCATGTCCAGTGCATGATGAGCAAGTTTGTCCATCAGTGCAGAGCTGACATTTTCTGCAGCATGGGGCTGCTGCTTTATCTCCATGCTGTAGAAGCAATCAGCTTGCTAAAAATGATAGTCCCATATTGAGACAAAGTAAAAAAGTTAGAAAAAAGTAAAAAAAAAAAAATGTAATTATAAAACTATTTTTAGTTTTTTTAGTGTGTGAGAGCAGCCAAACATAAAAACCCGATATAAATCTGGTATCTCTCTAATCACACCGTGTTAGGGTTGGCAGATTGCACTAAATAAAATATAAAATAAAGTGTAATCGCGACCGGGGGGTCCACCGTGCAGAGATGAGCCCTGCTACTAGTGTAAATAATGACATAAACAAAAGTGTAAACAAAACAGCAAGCGTTACCTTGAAAACAAAGAGTTAACGCCACTCAGTATGAACCGTACACAGTGCCAAGCTCCGTTACTTCACCGAAAGGTACGGCACGAGTGTGTGAACCCTGTTAGGGTATGTGCACACGTAAGAATTTCTTGCAGAAAATTCCTGAAGAAAACCGGACATTTTCTGCAAGAAATCCGCATGTGTTTTCTTTGCGTTTTTACGCGTTTTTTTCCGGAGCTTTCCCAATGCATTATATAGCGGAAAAAACGCAAAATTAATGAACATGCTGCGTTTTTTTTTACCGCAATGCGTTTTTTTCATGTGCACAAAAGTTGCAGAATGCATTCTAAATGATAGGATGCATATGTATGCGTTTTTATCGTGTTTTTATAGCGAAAACACGCGAAAAAAATGCAACGTGTGCACCTAGCCTAAATGTCACAGGGATAATAGCATGTTGATTGGGCTTGCTCTGCAACTAAACAGTGCTAACTGCGCACACAAATGAAACAGATGCTGAGCCAAGAGAGAGAGCTCTTTGACGCTAGATACAATACCCTGTCGCTTTCACTGAGAAGTATAGCATAAGGGTTGAGCTTGCTCTGTAACTGAACTGTGCCAATTGCGCACATGTACGAAATGGATACTAAGCCAAGCAGCTAGTTACCCCAGTCCTGACAATAATGAACCTGTGCCTGACCGGCACCCAAAGCATGTAGCAGACTAGAGACTCAGGCTTTGAGCCAAGCGTACGAAGCCGCATAAGTGTGCAACCTGCCTGCCAATGTGTACAGTCTCTGAGCTAAGACACACACGTGCCGACAGAGTGGTAGGGTAGCCACCCACACACAACAAACATAAATGACACTAGTGCGCCCACGTGTGCCAATGAGAAGCCGCCACATCACGGACATGCTCAGTAAAGTGATCTCTGGACTTCAGAGAATTCAGAGCGCAAGGCTGCACCCGCATATCATTGGTTACCATAGACTTGACTGGAGTGCCAGCAGTAACTAAACATATACAGTACCACAAGCCTGAGCAAGATGCTGGGACCGATGTCTGTGCTGAGCAGCAATCACATAGGCCGGACCTGCATGGGAGACCGCAGAAGCATATAATGCTTGAGATCTATCCCGCACAGCGGGAGAATCCCGATGCCCAACACAGACTCGAAGAATAAAGTCGCCTAATCACTTATACTGCATGAGGAATGATGTAAAAAATGAATAAAACTAATTCTTCACCTGCTGTTGATTTTTCATTCTGCTATTAAGGCTCGGCGCATATTTATCCTGCGCTCTGTGCTGAGCGCTTGCACTGGGGTTTCCATGTAAATCTCTTACTTATGTGATTCAGATGGAATCTCTGGTGGAAGATTTCTTATAATGAGGCAGATGGACGCACTGTGGACGCATTCTGACCTGTGATCTGGCAGTGTTCATCTTTTTAGGATTGCATAAAAGTGCTGTTAGCGTTTTGTGCACTCCTGAAAAGGACACCGCTGAACACAGGCCATAACATACTGGTCACTACAACGTACTGATCAACAGCAGTTTGCAATTTTCACTTGGCAACATTCATGGCTGCTTGTTTCTGGAAAATACCCATGGAGTCAAAATCATCACTACACCTGTAGATAAATTACCAAAGGGGTATAAGTTCCAAAATGGGGTCACTTGCAGGAGGATTCTGCTCTTCTAGCAATTAGTATGTGGAGTCCTCAAACTGTTTTAGGAAAATCTGCGCTCCAGGAGGCAAATAGCGCTTTGTTCCTCCCGAGTCTCTCCGTATGGCTAAGTAATACTGTACAGCCACATATAGGGTATTGCCACGTTCACTAGAAATAGTAGGACAAATTATGGTGCCATTTTTACCCACTTCTTGTGTGAAAATTTAAATCTGGGCCTTAAACAAAATTTTGGTGGTAAAAATGTAATTGTTTTTTCTTCACTGCCCAGTAGTATAAAATTCTGTGACACACCCGTGGTGTCAATATGATCACTGAACCCCTAGATGAATTCATGGAGAGTTGGAGTTTGTAAATTGGGGTCACTTATGGAGGGTTCTGCTGTTTGGCGCCTGCAAAACATAACAGTAAAATCTGGCTCTCCTTGCATTCTGAGCTTTGCACTGTGCCTGAAAAATATTTCTCGATTACATGTAGGGTATTGGTGCACTCAGGAAAAAATGAACTTCAGTTTGTTGTAAAAAAAAATCCCTATTAGCCCTGTGGAAGGTCGGCTCACTTAACTGCTCCTCCAGGTAGACACAGGTACACATGGGGTTTAAAATTCTGGGTGGTTTATTGTATCATAGACCAAAAACCCAAAATGATAACAGAAAAAGAGCCTTTCAGGCTAAAAAAAAAACCAGTTCATACACAGTCCTTCCCAGTACTTCTGGGACAACACATATGGCAGCTCTCACAGGAGCTTCAGTATAGAGACTTCCTTCCGCCACACAATTCAGACTAAGAAAAAAAAATGGCATACTCCCTCCAGCCACACCCTGTAGGTGGAGATATGGTGGGTAGGCGTCCTGCCCATCTCTGACATACCCACCATAAAAGCCATGCCCATATAGCAACTGGATTGCTCTGAGCACATATCATGCTGGAGAAAACACTTATGGTTTTCACATCACGCAGAACAGCAACTTTTGTGACACATATTTTCCCTCATGTACGGCACCAGTGACCCTGTCACAGACCTTAGAAAAATTAAAAACTTGGGGCTATAATAACATTTTAGTGGTTAAAATGTAATTTATTCTTTCTTCCCCGCTCAGTGGTTTAAAATTCTTTGAGGCACACGTAGTGTAAATATGATCATTGCACCCCTAGATGAATTCATTGGGGAGTTTAGTTTGAAAATGAGTTCACATATAGGGGGTTACTGTTGTTCTGCCACCTCAGCTGCTCTGCCAATAAGACATGGCACCCTCAAACCATTCCAGCAAAATCTGAACTCCAATATGGCACATCTTCCCTCCTGAGTTTTACGATGTGCTTCAAAAGTAGTATTCCCTCACATATGGGGTATTGGCATACTCAAGAGATATTTTTGTGAGGAAAATGTGATTTTATTATTTTTACGGCTCAACGTTATAAACTTCTGTGACGCACCAGGGGGGTTAAGGTGCTCAACACATATCTAAATTCATTCCTTAAGGGGTCTAGTTTCTAAAATTGGAGTTACTTGTGGGGTGTTTCCACTGTTTACGCACATCAGTGGCTCTTCAAATGGGACATGACGTCTGCTAATGAGTCCAGGTAATTTTACATTCCAAAAGTCAAATGATGCTTATTCCCTTCTGAGCTCTGCCGTGCGCCCAACCAGTAGTTTTCTCCCTCATATGGAGTATCGGCATGCTCAGGAGAAACTACACAACAAATTTTGGGGTCCTTTTTTCTGTTACCCTTGTCAAAATAAAAAAAAATTGTATCTGAAGTAAATTTTTGGTGAAAGAAATTTAAATGTTAATTTTTTTTCCAAATTCCAAAAATTCCTGTGAAGCACCTGAAGGGTTTATAAACTTATTGAATGTGGTTTTCAGCACCTTGAGGGGTGCAATTTTTAGATGATGTCACTTTTCAGTATCTTCAAACATACAGACCCCTCAAAGTCTTCAAATGTGATGTGGCCCCTAAAAAAAAATTTTTTTGTTAATTTTGTTGGAAAAATGAAAAATCACTGGTCAATTTTTTTAAAACCCTATAGCTTCCTAACAAAAAAATTTTTGGAAAATGTTAGTTAACTATTAACTGTGATTTAAGGGCATGAAAATGCAATGTTGGAAAATTGCAAAAGTCATACCAAAGAAATTTTTCCACTATCAGGAAGTACAATATGTCTTGAAAAAACAATCTCTGAATCACCAAGATCCATTAAAGCGTTCCAGAATTTTTACCTCATAAAGTGACAGAGGTGATCCTGCACCATCTGTCTCCATCCTGCCCTATCTGCCTCCATCCTGCCCCATGATCTTGCCCCATCTGTCTCCATCCTGCCCCGTCTCTCCCCATCCTGCCCCATCTCACCATCCTGCCCCATGATCCTGCCCCATCTGTCTCCATCCTGCCCTATATTCCTGCCCCATCTGTCTTCATCCTCCACCACGTCTCCAGTCCTGCCCCCTGTCTCTTCAATCCTGCCCCGTCTCAATTCTGCCTCGTGTCTCCCATCCTGCCCCCATGTCTCCCATCCTGCCCCATGTCTCCATCCTGCCCCGTGTCTCTATTCTGCCCTTGTCTCCATTCTGCCCCTGTGTCTCCATTCTGCCCCTGTGTCTCCAATCCTGCCCCCGTGTCTCCAATCCTGCCCCCGTGTCTCCAATCCTGCCCCTGTGTCTCCCATCCTGCCTCCGTGTCTCCATTCTGCCCCGGGCAGGATGGAGAAACATGGTCCATGTGTCTCCATCCTGCCGGTGAAACATATTGCTTTCAATAAAAAAAAAAAAACTTTCTTCTTAGGTTAGGTTCACATTAGCGTTTCTGTGCGCAGCGTATCATCTGCATACGCATGCCAAAATGCATGCAAACGCATGCTTACGCCTCCGCATCATCTTACTCATGACGCCAAAAAAAACACACTGTGTTTGCATGCGTTTAAATGTGTTTAGCATGTTTGCGTTTTTTTATGCGCATGGTGCAGTTGGTGACATTATTTCCAGGACATGCGCAGTCTAAAGTACACATGCTTATCAAATGCATGCGTCCGCATGTCCTTGCATACCAATGTGTTTCCATAGACAGTAATGCCTTTTTTTTACGCAATCATCCGCATGTGCATGATTGCACAATATTTGACGCCTCAAAAATGCAACATGTTGCGTTCGACGGAAACGTGTGTCTCGGAAGCAGATTCAGTTACTGCACAGAGCGACCGCACTTAGAATAATGTGTACATTTCTGGTCTCCTGTATACAAGAAAGACATAGCTGAACTAGAGCGGGTGTAGAGAAGAGCGGCCAAGGTTATTAGAGGACTGGGGGTCTGCAATACCAAGACAGGTTATTGCACTTGGGGTTATTTAGTTTGGAAAAACGAAGGCTAAGGGGTGATCTTATTTTTATGTATAATATGAGGGGACAGTACAGAGACCTTTCTAATGACCTTTTTACTCGTAGACCTGAGACCGAGACAAGGGGGCATCCTCTATGTCTGGAGGAAAGAAGGTTTAGGGTATGTGCACACGTTGCAGATTTGGCTGCGGAATCGCAGCGGATTTGACGCTGCGGATTCACAGCAGTTTTCCATGCATTGTACAGTACCATGTAAACCTACAGAAAACCAAATCCGCAGTGCACATGCTGCGGAAAATACCATGTGGAAACACTCCGGTTTATTTTCCGCAGCATGTCAATTCTTTGTGCAGATTCTGCAACGTTTTCCACCTGCTCCATATTTGGAATCCGCAGGTGTAAAAACACTTGAGAAAACCGCACAAAAACTGCGGTAAATCCTCCCTGTGTTTTACCTGCGGACTTTTCTGAATAATCCGCAACGTGTGCACACACCCTTAAGCATAATCAGACGCGGATTCTTTACTGTTAGAACAGTGAGACTATGGAACTCTCTGCCGTATGATGTTGTAATGAGTGATTCATTACTAAAATTTAAGAGGGGACTGGATTCCTTTCTTGAAAAGCATAATGTTACAGGTTATATACACTAGTTTCCTTGATAGGGTGTGGATCCAGGGAACTAGTCTGATTGCTGTATGTTGAGTCGGGAAGGAATTTTTTTCCCCAATGTGGAGCCACATGGTTTTTTTTTTGCCTTCCTCTGGATCAACATGTTAGGGCATGTTAGGTTAGGCTATGGGTTGAACAAGATGGACTTAGTCTTCCTTTAACCTTAATAACTATGTGGGCCCCCTCTGCTGATCGGGCCCCATTTTCTAGTCATGGCAGTAATCAGGGCCGGCGTCAGCACCCGGCGTACCCGGGCAAGTGTCGGGGCCCTGGCGAGACAGGGGGGCCCATTCAGGGCTGGCGTTAGGGGCAGGCAGCTGCCTAGGGCCCCCCCGCTCCCGCAGGGGCCCTCAGCTAGTGGCACATCACGCAGCTTTTATGGGGCCTTTGTGAGGCAGGGGGGGCCCGCCTGTCGCCAGCACCAACTCCCCCGCCGCCGCATTGAACTATACCGGCATCTGCCAGTAAAGTTCAAAGCAAATGATGGAGGAGAGAGCGTCACCTGACGCTCCCTCTCCCATCATTCCCCACTCTGCCTCCGACACTGATGTCATCGCGCACTCACTGTGTGTCAGGCAGTGCAGCAGCAGCCACCGAGACTGGAGCAGGGAGCAGCGCGGGCACATTGAGAGGTGAAGAGTGTTTTTTTTGTTTGTTTTTGTAACTATAACAGTGAGTACTGGACTATGGGGCCATTCTTGGGGGGAGGGGGGCTGTGCTGTATACTACATGTCTGTGCTATATACTACATGGCTGTGTTATATACTATGTAGCTGTGCTATATACTATATGGGCTATTATATGCTACGTCGGCTGTGCTATATACTACATGGCTGTTCTATATACTACGTGGGCCGTGTTATATACTACGTGGGCCGTGTTATATACTACGTAGGCTGTGTTATATAATATGTGGCTGTGCTATATACTATATGGGCTGTTATATGCTACGTGGGCTGTGCTATATACTACGTGGCTGTTATATGCTATGTGGGCTGTGTTATATACTACATGGCTGTGTTATATGCGATCATGAATCATGGTATGTGTTAAAGGGGGTGGGGCGCACTGAGACTTTCACCCGAGGCCCTCAAAAACCTGGAGCCGGCCCTGGCAGTAATGCCCTGATGGCCGCCCTGATCATGACATTCCATCATGTGACTGCATTATCCACTTTCATTGTTCGACTTTTATATAAATTAACCTTTGTTCAGCACATGTATAGCTTTGATAAAGAATGCAGTCTGTGCGTTTGAAACGCGTTACTGTGTTTACTCTTATGATGGGATATTTTTACATTTTGCAACTACTGAAGCTGGAACCTTTCCTTTCTTCTATACTATACTGAACCGGAGCTGCCATCGCCTCCATGACTGATTACTGAATGCTGGCTGGGAGAATAAAGTTCATTTTCTCTCTGCTGCCTTCGGCTGCGTTTAGGTGCTTGGCAGCATGATTACATAGTTAACCTTCAGATTAAGAACACATCTGCAGGTTAATAGCGTTATTTCATTAGCTTTGTAAAGTGGGGCGTGCAATATTATTTGGCGCCTTTAACTTAATACTTTGTTGCGCCACCTTTTGCTGCTATTACAGCTGCAAGTCGCTTTGGGTATGTCTCTATCAGTTTTGTACATTGAGAGACTAAAATTCTTGCCCATTCTTCCTTGGCAAACAGCTCGAGCTCAGTGAGGTTTGATGGAGATCGTTTGTGAACAGCAGTTTTCAGCTCTTTCCACAGATTCTCAATTGGGTTGAGGTCTGGACTTTGACTTGGCCATTCTAACACCTGGATACGTTTATTTGTGAACCATTCCATTGTAGATTTTGCTTTATGTTTGGAATCATTGTCTTGTTGGAAGACAAATCTACGTCCCAGTCTCAGGTCTTTTGCAGACTCCAACAGGTTGTCTTCAAGGGGCAGCACGGTGGTGCAGTGGTTAGCACAGCAGCCTTGCAGCGCTGGAGTCCTGGGTTCAAACCCCACCAAGGACAACATCTGCAAAGAGTTTGTATGTTCTCTCCGTGTTTGTATGGGTTTCCTCCGGGTTCTCTGGTTTCCTCCCACGTTCCAAAGACATACTGATGGGGAATTTAGATTGTGAGCCCCATCGGGGACAGCGATGATAATGTGTGCAAACTGTAAAGCTCTGCGGAATATGTTAGCGCTATATAAAAAATAAACATTATTAAAAAATAAAGATTCAAGAATGGTCCTGTATTTGGATCCATCCATCTTCCCATCAATTTTAACCATCTTCCCTTTCCCTGCTGAAGAAAAGCAGGTCCAAACCATGATACTGCCACCACCATGTTTGACAGTGGGGATGGTGTGTTCAGGGTGATGAGCTGTTACATCAAACATATCGTTTGGCATTGTTGCCAAAATTATCGATTTTGGTTTTATCTGACCAGAGCACCTTCTTCCACATGTTTGGTGTGTCTCCCAAGTGGCTTGTTGCAAACTTTAAACAACACTTTTTATGGATATCTTTGAGGAATGGCTTTCTTTTTGCCACTCTTCCATGAAGGCCAGATTTGTGCAGTGCATGACTGATTTTTGTCCTATGGACAGACTGTCCCACCTAAGCTGTAGATCTCTGTATTTCATCCAGAGTGATCATGGTCCTCTTGGCTGCATCTCTGATCAGTCTTCTCCTTGTTTGAGATGAAAGTTTAGAGGGACGGCCGGGACTTGGTAGATTTGCAGTGGTATGATACTCCTTCCATTTCAATATGATCGCTTGCACAGTGCTCCTTGGGATATTTAAAGTTCTGAAAATCATTTTGTATCCAAATCCAGCTTTAAACTTCTCCACAACAGTATCACGGACCTGCCTGTTGTGTTCCTTAGTCTTCATGATGCTCTCTGTTCTTCAAACAGAACCCTGAGACTATCACAGAGCAGGTGCATTTATATGGAAACTTGATTACACACAGGTGGATTATATTTATCATCATAGGCATTTAGGACAAAGTTGGATCATTCAGCGATCCACAATGAACTTCTGGAGTGAGTTTGCTGCACTGAAAGTAAAAGGGCCGAATAATATTGCACGCCCCACTTTTTATTTTTTGAGTTTCCACAAAAATGTAAAATAACCAATAAATTTTGTTCAACTTCACAATTGTGTTCCATTTGTTGTTGATTCTTCACCAAAAATTTACATTTGATATCTTTATGTTTGAAGCATTATATGTGGGAAAAGGTTGAAAAGTTCCAGGGAGCCGAATACTTTTGCAAAGTACTGTAGGTCCCAGAGAAGCAGCGTTAGTGAAGTGAGAAAAATATAGGCAAAAATTAAATTTATGGGATAAAATAAATAAAACTTGGCATGTTAACAGGTATTCACCCTTATGCTATAAAGCCCCTAAAAAATTATGGTGCATGCAATTACCAAGTCACATACTTTGTGAAAGGAAGTCCATCTGTGTACAATCTAAGGGTCACATGGGCTGTCAGTATATGCACTTTTCTGAAATTCCATAGAGGCTGTAATACTATTAAGCAAGAGGCACCACTAACCTAACAACACCGTGAAGACCAAGGAGATCTCCAAACAAGTCAGAAACAAAGTTATTGAGAAGTTCAAGTCAATGTTAGGTTAACTTTCTGATGATTTCCCAGAACACCATTAAATCAATTATCATCCAATGAAAATTACATGTTAACACCAAAAACCTGCTAAGAGAGGCCGCTCACCAAAACTCTCAGTTCGGGCTAGAAGGGCATCAGGCAAGGCAGCACAGAGACCGAAAGTAACCCTGAAGGAGCTGCAGAGTTCTCAAGCAGAGACTGGATTATTTGTCCATATGACCACAATAAGCCGTACACTCCATAGAGGTGGTCTTTGTGGAAGAGTGGCCAGAAAAAAAGCCTTTATTTAAACACAAAAATTGTTAGGCTCATTTTGAATTTGCAAAAAAAATGTGGAAGACTCCCCAAATGTATGGAAGAAGATGCTGTGGTCAGATGAGATCAAAATTGAACATTTTGGCCTCCAAGGTAAACGCTCTGTCTGGCTCCACACCAACACAGCTCACTACACCAAGAACACCATCACCACAGTAAAACATGGAGGTGACAGCATCATGCTGTGGGGATTGTGACAGTCACTGGTGAAGTGATGCATGGGTGATACGTGTCACTGCGCATGATCGCGTCAGTGATGTAAAACCAGAATAGTTTCCTCCAGCACACTGCATGTTGGGACAGTTTATATAAAATTATATAATGGGCTGGTTTTAGTAGACATTCATAGAGCGGGAGGGAGAATTTTTACGTATCTCCTCCTGCAGAGCTGCCTGTGATGTCAGAATCATGTGATCAGTTACATGAGGGAGGAGTCACAAGGCCTGGGCTTAAATGCCTGACTGGCAGAGCTTCCAGTGTTCAGTGGTTCCTGGAGAGATAGGACTCCAAGAAAGTGTGTGCTCTATCTGAACCATGGACATTGCTGTCTGTTGGCAGGCTGATCCCGCTAGGAAAAGAACTGTGTTATGGTTCTCAATGGCAAGAGAACATAGCCCAGCAAACATAAGAACTAGCTCTTGGAAGGATGGAAACTAAACTGACCATGAACTAAACCTGCCGCACAACTAACAGTAGCCGGGTAGCGTTGCCTGCGTTTTATCCCTAGACGCCCAGCGCCGGCCGGAGGACTAACTAATCCTGGCAGAGGAAAATATAGTCCTGGCTCACCTCTAGAGAAATTTCCCCGATAGGCAGACAGAGGCCCCCACATATATTGGCGGTGATTTTAGATGAAAATGACAAACGTAGTATGAAAATAGGTTTAGCAAAATTGAGGTCCGCTTACTAGATAGCAGGAAGACAGAAAGGGCACTTTCATGGTCAGCTGAAAACCCTATCAAAACACCATCCTGAAATTACTTTAAGACTCTAGTATTAACTCATAACATCAGAGTGGCAATTTCAGATCACAAGAGCTTTCCAGACACAGAAACGAAACTACAGCTGTGAACTGGAACAAAATGCAAAAACAAACGAGGACTAAAGTCCAACTTAGCTGGGAGTTGTCTAGCAGCAGGAACATGCACAGAAAGGCTTCTGATTACAATGTTGACCGGCATGGAAGTGACAGAGGAGCAAGGCTAAATAGCGACTCCCACATCCTGATGGAAACAGGTGAACAGAGGGGATGATGCACACCAGTTCAATTCCACCAGTGGCCACCGGGGGAGCCCAAAATCCAATTTCACAACAGTACACCCCCCTCTAAGAAGGGGGCACCGAACCCTCAGCAGAACCACCAGGGCGATCAGGATGAGCCCTATGAAAGGCACGGACCAGATCGGAGGCATGAACATCAGAGGCAGTCACCCAAGAATTATCCTCCTGACCGTATCCCTTCCATTTGACCAGATACTGGAGTTTCCGTCTGGAAACACGGGAGTCCAAGATTTTTTCCACAACGTACTCCAACTCGCCCTCAACCAACACCGGAGCAGGAGGCTCAACGGAAGGCACAACCGGTACCTCATACCTGCGCAATAATGACCGATGAAAAACATTATGAATAGAAAAAGATGCAGGGAGGTCCAAACGGAAGGACACAGGGTTAAGAATCTCCAATATCTTGTACGGGCCGATGAACCGAGGCTTAAACTTAGGAGAAGAAACCCTCATAGGGACAAAACGAGAAGACAACCACACCAAGTCCCCAACACAAAGCCGAGGACCAACCCGACGCCGGCGGTTGGCAAAAAGCTGAGTCTTCTCCTGGGACAACTTCAAATTGTCCACTACCTGCCCCCAAATCTGATGCAACCTCTCCACCACAGCATCCACTCCAGGACAATCCAAAGATTCCACTTGACCAGAAGAAAATCGAGGATGAAACCCCGAATTACAGAAAAAAGGAGACACCAAGGTGGCAGAGCTGGCCCGATTATTGAGGGCAAACTCCGCTAAAGGCAAAAAAGCAACCCAATCATCCTGATCTGCAGACACAAAACACCTCAAATATGTTTCCAAGGTCTGATTCGTCCGCTCGGTCTGGCCATTAGTCTGAGGATGGAAAGCAGACGAGAAAGACAAATCTATGCCCATCCTAGCACAGAATGCTCGCCAAAATCTAGACACGAATTGGGTTCCTCTGTCAGAAACGATATTCTCCGGAATACCATGCAAACGGACCACATTTTGAAAAAACAGAGGAACCAACTCGGAAGAAGAAGGCAACTTAGGCAGGGGAACCAAATGGACCATCTTAGAGAAACGGTCACACACCACCCAGATGACAGACATCTTCTGAGAAACAGGAAGATCCGAAATAAAATCCATCGAGATGTGCGTCCAGGGCCTCTTCGGCATAGGCAAGGGCAACAACAATCCACTAGCCCGAGAACAACAAGGCTTGGCCCGAGCACAAACGTCACAAGACTGCACGAAGCCTCGCACATCTCGAGACAGGGAAGGCCACCAGAAGGACCTTGCCACCAAATCCCTGGTACCAAAGATTCCAGGATGACCTGCCAACACAGAAGAATGAACCTCAGAAATGACTTTACTGGTCCAATCATCAGGAACAAACAGTCTACCAGGTGGGCAACGATCAGGTCTATCCGCCTGAAACTCCTGCAAGGCCCGCCGCAGGTCTGGAGAAACGGCAGACAATATCACTCCATCCTTAAGGATACCTGTAGGTTCAGAATTACCAGGGGAGTCAGGCTCAAAACTCCTAGAAAGGGCATCCGCCTTAACATTCTTAGAACCCGGCAGGTAGGACACCACAAAATTAAACCGAGAGAAAAACAACGACCAGCGCGCCTGTCTAGGATTCAGGCGTCTGGCGGACTCAAGATAAATTAGATTTTTGTGGTCAGTCAATACCACCACCTGATGTCTAGCCCCCTCAAGCCAATGACGCCACTCCTCAAAAGCCCACTTCATGGCCAAAAGCTCCCGATTCCCAACATCATAATTCCGCTCGGCGGGCGAAAATTTACGCAAGAAAAAAGCACAAGGTCTCATCACGGAGCAATCGGAACTTCTCTGCGACAAAACCGCCCCAGCTCCGATTTCAGAAGCGTCGACCTCAACCTGAAAAGGAAAAGCAACATCAGGCTGACGCAACACAGGGGCGGAAGAAAAACGGCGCTTAAGCTCCCGAAAGGCCTCCACAGCAGCAGGGGACCAATCAGCAACATCAGCACCCTTCTTAGTCAAATCAGTCAATGGTTTAACAACATCAGAAAAACCAGCAATAAATCGACGATAAAAGTTAGCAAAGTCCAAAAATTTCTGAAGACTCTTAAGAGAAGAGGGTTGCGTCCAATCACAAATAGCCTGAACCTTGACAGGATCCATCTCGATGAAAGAGGGGGAAAAAATATATCCCAAAAAGGAAATCTTTTGAACCCCAAAAACGCACTTAGAACCCTTCACACACAAGGAATTAGACCGCAAAACCTGAAAAACCCTCTTGACCTGCTGGACATGAGAGTCCCAGTCATCCGAAAAAATCAAAATATCATCCAGATACACAATCATAAATTTATCCAAATAATCACGGAAAATGTCATGCATAATGACTGAAAAACTGAAGGGGCATTTGAAAGACCAAAAGGCATCACCAAATACTCAAAGTGGCCCTCGGGCGTATTAAATGCGGTTTTCCACTCATCCCCCTGCTTAATTCGCACCAAATTATACGCCCCACGGAGATCTATCTTAGAGAACCACTTGGCCCCCTTTATGCGAGCAAACAAATCAGTCAGCAGTGGCAACGGATATTGATATTTAACCGTGATTTTATTCAAAAGCCGATAATCAATACACGGCCTCAAAGAGCCATCTTTCTTAGCCACAAAGAAAAAACCGGCTCCTAAGGGAGATGACGAAGGACGAATATGTCCCTTTTCCAAGGACTCCTTTATATATTCTCGCATAGCAGCATGTTCAGGCACAGACAGATTAAATAAACGACCCTTAGGGTATTTACTACCCGGAATCAAATCTATGGCACAATCGCACTCCCGGTGCGGAGGTAATGAACCAAGCTTAGGTCCTTCAAAAACGTCACGATATTCAGTCAAGAATTCAGGAATCTCAGAGGGAATAGATGATGAAATGGAAACCACAGGTACGTCCCCATGCGTCCCCTTACATCCCCAGCTTAACACAGACATAGCTTTCCAGTCAAGGACTGGGTTATGAGATTGCAGCCATGGCAATCCAAGCACCAACACATCATGTAGGTTATACAGCACAAGAAAGCGAATAATCTCCTGGTGATCCGGATTAATCCGCATAGTTACTTGTGTCCAGTATTGTGGTTTATTGCTAGCCAATGGGGTGGAGTCAATCCCCTTCAGGGGTATAGGAGTTTCAAGAGGCTCCAAATCATACCCACAGCGTTTGGCAAAGGACCAATCCATAAGACTCAAAGCGGCGCCAGAGTCGACATAGGCATCCGCGGTAATAGATGATAAAGAACAAATCAGGGTCACAGATAGAATAAACTTAGACTGTAAAGTGCCAATTGAAACAGACTTATCAAGCTTCTTAGTACGCTTAGAGCATGCTGATATAACATGAGTTGAATCACCGCAATAGAAGCACAACCCATTTTTTCGTCTGAAATTCTGCCGTTCACTTCTGGACAGAATTCTATCACATTGCATATTCTCTGGCGTCTTCTCAGTAGACAACGCCAAATGGTGCACAGGTTTGCGCTCCCGCAGACGCCTATCGATCTGGATAGCCATTGTCATGGACTCATTCAGACCCGCAGGCACAGGGAACCCCACCATAACATCCTTAATGGCATCAGAGAGACCCTCTCTGAAATTCGCCGCCAGGGCGCACTCATTCCACTGAGTAAGCACGGCCCATTTGCGGAATTTCTGGCAGTATATTTCAGCTTCGTCTTGCCCCTGAGATAGGGACATCAAGGCCTTTTCCGCCTGAAGCTCTAACTGAGGTTCCTCATAAAGCAACCCCAAGGCCAGAAAAAACGCATCCACATTGAGCAACGCAGGATCCCCTGGAGCCAATGCAAAAGCCCAATCCTGAGGGTCGCCCCGGAGCAAGGAAATCACAATCCTGACCTGCTGAGCAGGATCTCCAGCAGAGCGCG
Source organism: Ranitomeya variabilis (assembly GCF_051348905.1). NCBI lineage: Eukaryota > Metazoa > Chordata > Amphibia > Anura > Dendrobatidae > Ranitomeya > Ranitomeya variabilis. The sequence continues at coordinate 218,219,261 of NC_135237.1, forward strand.
ATTTCAGGGACAAAAACAACTTGCAATTATTTTTGAAATTTTGAAAGCAAGATCTATTCCCCGAGAAAAATTCAGGCAAAGGAATTCTAGGTTCAGATATAGGAACATGAACAACAAAATCTTGTAAATTTTGAACTTTCGTGGTGAGATTATTCAAACCTGCAGCTAAACTCTGAATATCCATTTTAAACAGGTGAACACAGAGCCATTCCAGGATTAGAAGGAGAGAGAGAGAGAAAGGCTGCAATATAGGCAGACTTGCAAGAGATTCAATTACAAGCACACTCAGAACTGAAGGAAAAAAAAAAAAAAAAATCTTCAGCAGACTTCTCTTTTCTCTCCTTTCTCTGTCAATTAATTTAACCCTTTTCGGGCCGGTCAAACTGTTATGGTTCTCAATGGCAAGAGAACATAGCCCAGCAAACATAAGAACTAGCTCTTGGAAGGATGGAAACTAAACTGACCATGAACTAAACCTGCCGCACAACTAACAGTAGCCGGGTAGCGTTGCCTGCGTTTTATCCCTAGACGCCCAGCGCCGGCCGGAGGACTAACTAATCCTGGCAGAGGAAAATATAGTCCTGGCTCACCTCTAGAGAAATTTCCCCGAAAGGCAGACAGAGGCCCCCACATATATTGGCGGTGATTTTAGATGAAAATGACAAACGTAGTATGAAAATAGGTTTAGCAAAATTGAGGTCCGCTTACTAGATAGCAGGAAGACAGAAAGGGCACTTTCATGGTCAGCTGAAAACCCTATCAAAACACCATCCTGAAATTACTTTAAGACTCTAGTATTAACTCATAACATCAGAGTGGCAATTTCAGATCACAAGAGCTTTCCAGACACAGAACGAAACTACAGCTGTGAACTGGAACAAAATGCAAAAACAAACGAGGACTAAAGTCCAACTTAGCTGGGAGTTGTCTAGCAGCAGGAACATGCACAGAAAGGCTTCTGATTACAATGTTGACCGGCATGGAAGTGACAGAGGAGCAAGGCTAAATAGCGACTCCCACATCCTGATGGAAACAGGTGAACAGAGGGGATGATGCACACCAGTTCAATTCCACCAGTGGCCACCGGGGGAGCCCAAAATCCAATTTCACAACAGAACTGTTTCTTTTTGTTTCTTTGTTTGCTGTTTTGCCCGGAGGGCTATGTTTACTTTCCCAGCTTGGTTTATGCTGCTACAATAAACCAAGCATTTTCTTAAAGAGACAGTGTTCCAGTTGTGCAAGATCTCCCACTTAAAAAGATGAGAGGCCTGTAATTGACATCATAGGGAGAGCACAAGTATGAGAGTCAAAATGAGAAAACAAATACAGAAAATCACCTTGTCTGATTTGGCAAGATTTATTTTGCAAATTATGGTGGAAAATAAGTATTTGGTAGCGTAAAAACATGCAAGATTTCTGGCTCTCACAGACCTGTAACTTCTTGTCTTCTGTCCTCCACTCATTACCTGTAGTAATGGCACCTATTTGAACTTGACATCTATCCACAACCTCAAACAGTCACACTCCAAACTCCACTACAGTGGGGAAAAAAATATGTAGTCAGCCACCAATTGTTCAAGTTCTCCCACTTAAAAAGATTAGAGGCCTGTAATTGACATCATAGGAAGACCACAACTATGAGAGTCAAAAATCAGAAAACAAATTCAGAAAATCACCTTGTCTGATTTGGCAAGATTTATTTTGCAAAATATGGTTGAAAATAAGTATTTGGTCATTAACAAAAGTTAATTTCAATATTTTGTTATATATCCTTTGCAATGACAGAGGTCATACGTTTTCTGTGAGTCTTCACAAGGTTGGCACACACTATTGGTGGTATGTTGGCCCATTCCTTCATGGAGATCTCCTCTAGAGCAGTGATGTTTTGGGCCTGTCGCTGGGCAACACTGACTTTTCAACTCCCTCCAAAGGTTTTCTATGGAGTTGAGATCTGGTGACTGGCTAGGCCACTCCAGGACATTCATATGCTTCTTACGAAGCCACTCCTTCATTGCCCTGGCGGTGTGCTTGGGATCATTACCATGCTGAAAGATCCATCCAAGTTTCATCTTCAATGACCTTGCTGATGGAAGGAGGTTTGCACTCAAAATTTCACGATACATGGCCCCATTTATTCTTTCATGTACACGGATCACTCGTCCTAGTCCTTTTGCAGAGAAACAGCCCTAAAGCATGATGTTGCCACCCCATGCTTAGGTATGGTGTTCTTTGGATGCAGCTCAGCATTCTGTCTCCTCCAAACACGATGAGTTTTGTTTCTACCAAAAAGTTCTACTTTGGTATCATCAGACCATAAGACATTCTCCCAATACTCTTCTGGCTAATCCAAATGCTTTCTAGCAAACTTCAGATGGGCACTGCAGGATCTAAGTCCCTGGCGACGTACTGTGTTACTGATGATAGCCTTTGTTACGATGGTCCCAGCTCTATGCAGGTCATTCACTAGGTCCCCCCGTGTGGTTCTGAGATTTTTGCTCACTGTTCTTGTGATCATTTTGACCCCATGGGGTGAGAGCGTAGATCCCCTGATCGAGAGAGATTATCAGTGATCTTGTATATCTCCCATTTTCTTATTATTGCTCCCACAGTTGATTTCATCACACCAAGCTGCTTGACTATTGCAGATTCAGTCTTCCCAGCCTGCTGCAGGGCTACAATTTTGTTTCTGGTGTCTGGTCTTCACCATAGTGGAGTATGACTATTTAAGGTTGTGTTGTCTTTTATACTTATAACAAGTTCAAATAGGTGCCATTACTACAGGTAATGAGTGGAGGACAGAAGACAATCTCGCTGGGGCCTCCAAGTTGTTGAAGACAAGATTTTCTCTTACTCGAACCAACTTCAGGTATAGCTATTCTTACGCACCTAGAAATGGGAGAAATAAATCAGAGAGACAGACGAGCCATTGTCTTTCCAAGATACTCTGGTCTTTATTTTCAGGGCTGATCTTTTAAAGCCCAAGATCAAAAGAAAATATAGAGTTACATAATAAATTGGCAGAAATTTAGGTTATACAATGGGTTGTCAAACACATCCTGGGATACAAGATAGATTACCTGAGAAAAATGTGGGGGTGCTTCCCGTATGTCAGCGTTCTTTATGATATTTTGGCTGAATATTCAGGATCTTTGGGTGGATAAAGACAAAAACAGACATATATCGTTAATCTAGAGACAAACAACCAATGTCCTTGACAAATTCTAAGAAATACTGACCACTGCTATGTGGAATGTCCGGGAAATTGTCCACAAGTAGACAGATGATAACTAAAACATAGGGCATCTTGCACAACATCTTGCACAACACTTGGTATTTTCTATTTTATTCAGAATAGAGATTAACCATTTCCTTAACAACCCCAACAATCCTGCTGCTCCGTGTATTGACCTCTGGCTATTTCCAGACAACACTCCCTACTGTTTCTGCCCTTAGTGGTTGCAAAATCACTACTCCAACTCAGGTCAGTCCATAACAGAATAATCTCGCACACAAAATGGAGTGTGTTGCAGCCACTCTGAGGCAAGAAATTGCTGAACTTCAGAATTTTGATGCCACATACCAAGAAAAAATTTCTAAGTTGCAAACACAGGCGTTGGGTCAGCAAATATAAATGACTGAGTTGAAAAGAATTGAAAAAAAAAAGTTGAAAAAGAAAAGAATTGAGAAGAGTCAGCGCTTCTGTTTGCTGCGAGCTGTGCCGCTGTGGGTCTGCGCTTGATACAGCATAGACCCACAGCGGCACAGCTCGCAGCAAACAGAAGCGCTGACTCCTCTTACCAGACACACACAGTACAGAACCCGGGCTAACATACCACATGGACACTCAGTTCCCCATATGCATCTAACCCAGGCAACAGGCACTTTTTATCTCCCACTGAGACAATATAATTAAGGAGATATCCAGACTGCTGAAATAGTTTGTTCTGAAGAAGGTCCAAGTAAGGACCGAAAATGTTCATCTATTGTCTAGATGCATAATAAATGAACCACTTTTTTCTTTGAATTTTGAGTGTCAAGTTTTTGTAGACTATACAGAACCAAAGAGAGGTGGACTATAATTAACCCTGACTTGACCCTGATGGAGGCGGCACCATCCTGTCCAGGGTCATGACAGTACCCCCCTCTCAACAGGGGGCCACCAGACCCCCAGGTATCCCAGGAAACCGGACATGAAAGGAACGCATCAGGCGATCGGCATGAACCGATCAGGCAGGAACCCAGGATCAGTCCTCGGGACCATACCCCCTCTAGTGCACAAGATACTGAAGGGAACGGCGGACCAACCGGGAATCCACAATACACTCCACCTCAAACTCCTCCTTATTATCTACCAACACAGGTGGCGAGGGACGCAATGACGCTTCTTCCACAGCCCCCAAAGGTTTCAGCAGGGCCCTATGGAAGACATTGGGGATCTTTAAAGATGCTGGCAGATGCAAACGAAACACCACTGGGTTATCCACCTCCGTGTTCTCATAAGGACCAATAAACTTAGGTCCCAACTTAGCCGAAGGAAGCTTAAGTTTAATGCTTCTGGTAGATACCACACTTTATCCCCCACCTGAACGGTGGGTCCCACAGTTCCTTTTCCTGTCAGTAAAAAGCTTAAACTTCCTCAGCCTCCCCAATGCTCTTTTGGACTTCTCACCATAAATTCCCCAACTGTTGTACAGTTGTACAGCAGTATCAACCCCCAGGCAACCGGATTCCAGGCGAGAAAACTCCCCAAATTGTGGATTAAACCCATAATTACAGAAGAAAGGGGGGGTACCTGTAGAGTGGTTAACATGGTTATTAAATCTGAATTCTGGTAAAGGCAAGGCGTTGAACCAGTCCTCTTGACTGGAAGTGGCAGGGCAACGCAAAATTTGTTTCAACGACTGATTGGTCCATTCGGTCTGACCATTCGTCTCTGGATGGTAAGCAGATGAAAAGGACAACTCAATATCCATCCTTCTACAAAAGACTCGACAGAACCTGGACACAAATTGCACTCCACGGTCAGACACCACATTCCAAGGCACACCATGCAAACGAACCACATGTTGAATGAACAACCTAGACAAGATCTCAGCAGAGGGTAGAGCCACTAAGGGTACAAAGTGTGATTGTTTCGTAAGCCTGTCCACCACCACCCAGATGACAGTATTATCCTTGGAGGGTGGAAGATTGTTGATAAAGTCCGTGGACAAATGTGTCCAAGGTCTATCAGGAACTGGCAAAGGCCCCAATTCCCCGGACGGCCGACCAAGAGAACTCTTAGCGCGATCACACACTTCACAGGCAGACACAAACTTTCTCACATCAAATGTAAGCGAGGCCCACCAAAAAACCCTCGCAATGGCCCCACCAGTAGCCGAAATCCATGGATGTCCACTCAGGGCCGAATCATGGAACTCCTGGAGAACTTTTGGTCAAAGTTGAATCGGAACAAACAATTTTCCCACAGGCTTGGACGGAGGAGCTTGGGACTGGGCTTCCCGAATCTCCTGTTCCAAACCTGCGGACACATCAGCCATGACCACAACGGGTTGAAGAATGAAGGCTGGAGGCTCGGGGGAGAAACTGGGTCCAGACTTCGAGACAAGGCATCGGCCTTCACATTTTTGGATCCCGGACAAAAAGTGATCGAGAACTGGAACCGCAAAAAAAAGTGACCATCTGGCTTGCCTGGGGGTCAACCTTTTAGCAGACTCAATATACGCTAGATTCATGTGGTCTGTAATTACAGTAATGGGATGAACCGCCCCCTCCAAAAATGCCTCCATTCCTCAAAGTCCAACTTAACCTCAAGAAGTTCCCGATTACCCACGTCAAAATTTCTCTCCGCCGGGGAAAACTTCCTGGAAAAGAAGGTACATGGTCTCAAATTGGTCAAAGTGGCAGGTCCCTGGGACATCACCCCCCCACCCCCACCTCAAGGGCGTCAACCTCCACCACAAAGGGTTCAAATGGATCAGGTTGAACTAGAACCGGGGCAGTCATAAAGCATCTTTTGAGTGAGAAACGCCGCTATTGCTGAGGCAGACCAGTTCTTAACGTCAGCCCCCTTCTGTGTCAAGTCAATGAGGGGCTGGACCACCTGAGAGAACCCTTTAATAAACCTCCGGTAGTAATTGGTGAATCCCAAGAAGCGCTGAAGGTCCTTCAGGTCCCAGAGTTGAACCCAGTCTACAATGGTTGCACCTTTTTTGGATCCATATGAAACCCCTCACTAGAGATAATGAACCCCAAGAAAGGCATTTCCTGGGCGAAAAATGAGCATTTCTCTATCTTATTGAAAAGGTGGTTCTCCCTGAGTCTCTGAAGAACCACCCGATGGTGACCAATATGTGACTGCTTGTAAAGTGAATAAACAAAAATGTCATCAAAGTATTTCACCATCACCATAAACCGCCCAATAAAATCAGAGAACACATGATTGATGAAGTTTTGGAAAACTGCAGGAGCATTGGTCAAACCAAACGGCTTAGCTAAATTTTCAAACAAACCCTCTGAGGTGAGAAACAGTCTTCCACTCATCCCTCTCCCGCACATGGATGAGGTTATATGTCCCCCCGCAAGTCAAGTTTTAAAAACCATTTGGCCCCGGGCAATTTGTTACACAAATCAGGAATGAGTGGGAGAGGATATGTGTTCCTTACAGTAATCTTTTTTTAGTTCCCAAAAGTCAAGGCATGAGCGGAGACCACCGTCTTTTTTTTTTTTTTTTTTTTTGCAAAAAAAACCCTGAAGCAACAGAAAACATGGAGGGGCGAATATGCCCCTTGCGGAGACTATCAGATATGTACTCTTTCATGGCAACCCACTTGGCACCAGAAAGGTTAAACAATCAGGCTTTTGGCTATTTAGCCCCCGGAATCTGGTCAATGGCACAATCAAAAGGGCGGTGCGGTAACCCCTCGGCTTGACTTTCGGAGAACACGTCCTCTAAGTCCTTCAGGTACTCTGGAATACCCTCCAGACCGATGGACGACACAGACACATAATTCAGACATTTGTTTTCACAGTTGGATCCCCATTTAACAATCTCCCAGGCCTCCCAGTCAATGACTGAATTATGACCTTGCAGCCAAGGAAACCCCAAAACCAAACCAGCATGGAAGTTGTTCAGAATGAAACGGGCTATATGCTCCAAATGAACAGACCCCACTTTGAGGACAAACTCCTTAGTAACAGAGCGTATCCCGTCCTTGTTGAATGGGGTTGAGTCAATAGCCACCACTTTAATGGGTTTGTCTAACCTGACTGTCCCTATCTCACAGTGGCCACCAACCTCGAGTCAATCAAGTTCACTGAAGACCCACAATCCACAAAAGCAGAAGAGGGAAAAAACAATTGTTTTCACCTACTTCCACCTTTTAACAGTAGTCTGAAGGTTGAGGAAAAAAGTACCTGTGGGTCTGGATAACCTTCTCGGCAATTACCAAGACCTAGTCACTTCCCGAGACCTTGGAATCTGGGGGTCAGGAGGGACAATCCTTTATCCAATGACCTGGCTCTCCACAATAGAAGCAGAGTTTTTTCTCTCTGCAGCGCCTCCTCTCCTTTTTCTTCATGGAGACAGCCCCGACCTCCATGGGCTCAACTGACGACGAAAGCTCCGACTTCACTGGCCACAGAAGAGCCTCTCGTTGCACAATACCGCTCTCTCTAAGCCTGCAGTGCATACAGACGGCCTTGGTCATGGCCTCCTCCAGAGAGTCGGGTGGAGGGTGCAGGATCAAGGCATCCTTTAAATGCTCAGAGAGACCCTGTCGGAATAGCCCCTTGAGTGCGGAGTCGTTCCAGGAAACTTCGGATGTCCATCGCCTGTACTCAGAACAGTACCATTCAGCTGAGCGCTTTCCCTGGGTAAGACTCAAAACCGTGTCCTCTGCCAGTCTCTCACTATCAGGTTCATCATATATAAGACCCAAGGCCTCGAAGAACCGATGAACAGACATTTGCTCGGGGAGGTAGGAGATAGGGAAAAAGCCCAGGATTGCGGCCCCTCACGTAACAGGGAAATTACTATCCCCACCTTTTGACTCTCATCACCCGAGGACCGAGGGCGCAAAGAAAAAAGTAGTTTACAGCTCTCCTTAAATACCTGGAATTTGTTCTTATCCCCAGAAAAGGTATGCTGAAGTTTAATAGAGGGTTCAGGAGAAGATAAGGAAACATCAGACACCGTACCTTCTCCATTGCCAGACGAGGAAGAGGCACCCTGAACAGCATTAACTATCTGCCAACTCCCTCTGTACCTGTTGGTGAGAGACAACCAACGCCCTTAGCTCAACAGATAGATTCTGCATCATCTTAGTCAGGTTAGATACCTGATCTGTCAGCATGCAGCGGGTTCATAACAAATACACAAAATGCCCCGAAAATTGTATCGGTCGGTGATAATGTTGTAACACCCTAGGTTTCACTGGCACTGCCTAGGAGGCGCTGACGGAGGGCACGTGAATAAACGTAGGGAGTGCATAAACAAAGCACGCCAAGCTCAAGGACCTTAAACTAATGGAGTGAGCACCACCTGGCACTGAGCAGTCTTGTGACCAGGGAGCAGAGCTACCACACGTGAATGCAGGAGTAGTAGTAAGAGCACCCAACTCTCGTCAAAATGCCCACTTCCAGTTTTTGACAGGTGCCCCGCCCCTTTTTGACACCTAACACTAAGCCCGCCCCACTTCCGGTCTTAACCCCTCCCCTCAACTCCCCATTCGCCGCCCACTCTCCGCCCCTCTGTGTGTCACTATCTGTGACGTCAGTTCCGTGCCCACCCCGGAAGCCGCCCTGAGTGTGTCAATACCTGTTACGTCAGTTCCGTCCCCGCCCCGGAAGCCGCCCTGTTCAGCCTCTGTTACGTCCCCCATGACCGCCCATTCGCCGCCCATCTTGTGGGCTTATGTGGCATTCCTTGATAGGTGGAGAGGCCAAGTCCTCCCCACTTCCTGTCTAAACCTCTCCAGTGTGTAAGATCGGGCTTATGTGTCAGTTCTTGATAGGTGGAGAGACCAAGTCCCCCCCCACTTCCTGTCCAAACCTCTCCAGTGTGTAAGATTGGGCTTATGTGTCAGTTCTTGATAGGTGGAGAGACCAAGTCCCCCCCACTTCCTGTCTAAACCTCTCCAGTGTACGAAAAATCATGTCTTGACATGTTTGTGTGAGAAGCCAGTCCCAGGATTCCAAGGGTTAATGACAGCTGGCTGTAGCGCTCATAGCCCTCCAGGGTGTGTAGGAAAACTTGTCAGGACATGTTTTGTGTGAGAAGGCAGTCTCAGGATCCTGCGACAGTTGTAGCTTTCATAATAATGATGTAATAAAAACAGTGCTTAAAAAAAAAATACATTTATTGTAGCTTCACATAGAGGTATACACAAATCAAGAAATGAAAAAGGTGTAAATAGATCTAAAAAATACAGCGATATTCAAACGCCTATAGGTTGCAATGCAGTCAATTCAAAGTTAATATTTATAGAAATGAAAAAGGGGATTCATATTATAGTTCCAGGGTCGTTCATCCATACTTTGCGGCAGTGTTTTAAAAATAAAATACATTTATTGTAGCTTCACGTAGAGGTATACACAAATCAAGAAATTAAAAGGTATACACAAATCAAGAAATGAAAAAGGTGCAAACAGATCTAAAAATACAGCGATATACAAACACGACTATAGGTTACAATACAGTCATTTCAAAGCTAATATTTAAAGAAATGAAAAAGAGTCCTCATATTATAGTTCCAGGGTCGTTCAACCAGTTTTAGTTAGCAAGCACATCTAATCAGGTTTTCAGCAAACTATTTATTAGTACTCACCACCTTATACCTTCGGGTCAGCTTTTATCTAGAATGCTAATCTAAACAAGTTTTTCTATAGCTTCAGGTGTTTTTAGCTAAAAGACGCAGCTAAACAAGATTTTCAACAAACTATTGACACGAGTGTGTCGTATTAACAGACACACCAAAATAACCTAAATGACTTATTGAACAAGAAATAATTAGATCTAAGCAATGTATAGTACGCATTACAAAAAATGAAATAACGGTATAAAAACACTTTAGTGATATAACAGAAACAGAGCAAGATCATGTTGTGCAGGGAGGTTTGCAAGCCTGATTGTAGCCGCATAATGGCGTATGTAAAATCGTAATAGAGTTAGAAAGATTTTGTACAAAAGAGGCAACTAGACGATCATTCCATTTTAAATCATTTGTAAACTTTTTCAGTACTCTCTTCAATGTCATTCCCGCAGCGACATGATACAACACGTAAATACAAAACTGACCGCAAAAACTTGACATAGAGTCTTGCAGCTGGCGGTTCTGATAACAATACGACGATGTGTTTCTTCTTAAAAATTGTATAATCGTCTTCGGAAATACGGCGGCATCAGGTTGTAAACTGTAACTGTCAAAAAATACGGATTTGTTCCTGCATAAAATAATATGTAGCCAATGCGTACCGGGTTCTTCTGAAGAATCTGTGTTGACGATATAGGCGCTAGGTCTATGCCGGATAATGCGGCACAGTAAGAGGTCGCAAGGAAATACGCTGGCAAACATACTCCGAGTAACGGAATTTTGTCGCAAAAGGCACGTAAGTTGCACGGTATTCATTATAGACGAAGGCCGCGGTGGAGACACAAAAGTTTAATTAAAGTCGTATAGGACTTCTCGACGATGGTTAATCTCCAGTACAGCAGTGTTGACCGCATAAACGATCATATTCATTGTGTGGGGTGTGGCATCTGCAAAATGAATTTCGGCCCGTAGGTTGCCCGTTTTAATGAGCGAAAAGTGAGCGCTCGGCTCCTGATCCGCCGACAAATCGAACACGAAGAAAGTGTAGCCGCTCATAAAATAGTCACGGTCTACGCTTAATCCGACTTCTGCTTTTTGTTTTCCGGAGATGTGAACGAGCGCCATATATTCCCTCACAGCATGTTCAGCATCAAAATTAGGGTGAAACGGCTTGGCGGGAATCTGCTGTCCGTCCAAATACAGAGCCGCGTGATTGATCCGATAGTGGTGAAAACAAAGCGGGTTTTTCTGATAACTTCCGCTGAAGGCCTCGTTGTCCACAAAGTATAGAATCACAGTTTTTGGTATCTGTCCCAGAAAAAGATTTTCGTGATTACTATTTCTCGTTCCTACGGGGATGCTATAGATTTTCAAACAGGCTCTGTCTAGAGCGTATTTAGTGGGGCTTGATAGAAGAGCTTGGCTGTGACCGAACCTGACGGCAGGAGAGACTTGTACTCTTTTTACATAGAGGGCCGCGTTTTTGATCTGAACCTTAAACTGTTCCTGCTTGGCGGTCATAAGGCAAAACGCATCCTTATTTCTTGCTAACTTGATCTTAAGATCTAGGCCGTTCAAGATGAGTTTCGGTTGATTAAAAATGTCACCGAAGATCGGTCCCACGAGTTCCACAGGCCTTGAGAGATGGGTCGCGTGGGCTCTGCGTGCGAACCCTTGATTTTGATTATCGCCGTCGAGTACGGTGCTCTGATGATGTCCGGCCGTATCTTTATAGAATAACCCCGCTGTAAATTGCGATCTCAACGCTTGCGGGCTGTAGTTTAAAAGCGTTTCAATGTAGGCACGGTAACTATATGTCACGGGAAGCCTAGGTAGGCAAGAGCTAATAACCCAGGCCCCTGCGATCTCCCTCAACCCAGGGAAACCCTGACTATCCCTCTCCCAGAGTTTACACTGATGGTGTGCATGTCTGGGCCTCCACCCTGACCCGATCTCCTGTTTCAACCCTAGGCTGAAACCTCCACCCACCACCCAGTGACGAGACTACACACCAATACCTACAGATAGCACAGACAAGGATAACAGAAAATATGCACCACGCCGCAGTTACTCAGGAATACACTATAAGTGCACAGGGCAAAACAAATACAAATAAAGGAAGGAGAAAATACTACAAAGGGAAATACACCACCAGATACGAAACTCCTTCTTCTAGACCACCACTCCAGACCGAGATAACTGAGCACAAGACAGAAGCTATAATCGGCGACGCCCAATGTTCAGAAGAACTATTTAAAGGCAGTGGGCGTGACCCAGCTTCCAATCCGAGCACCAGCTAAATTAACCCCGGACCAGCTAGATAACAACTAGCCGACACCACTGAGCGCATAGTGGACAAAAGCGGAATTACCGCTGTCTGTCGAATGCCCTAGTATGAACAGCGTCTGACGTGACACTATAAAGGTTATCAGATTGTGAAATCAAACAGTCCCCCAGAGTAATGTCCACTTGATTGAAACCTGTGGCTATGGGGTAATTGATAAGGCCCACACGCGTGCCGGCCGTGAGAGCCGCACCATCCTGTTTCAGGATACGGCACTGGACGTTCAAGAGTATATTATTCAAATCATAATAATATTCCCCGCTTCCCGATATGAAAAATTCTAGGTGTGCGTTATCGGCTAGAGCGGCTATCGGTTGCATCTCGACAAAAAACGATTTTTCTACGCTTGTCTGCGTGGGTGGCACGGTAAATATATCCAGTTCGCTTTTAGCGCACTCTATTGATGCGTCGTGAATAAATGCCATGATCGGTTATTAGAAGATGTCACTCGTGAGGCGTCTTGCGGGTTTCTGACGAAAGCGCGATTTACGTCGAGCGGTGTTATTCATGAGGCGCGGCGGGATTCGTGATGAGCGACGTCTTTTTGCTCGCGCTAAAGTGTTTCTCTTTTTCTTTTACACGATTTTGTGGCTACGTAAATTAGACCGTCGCCCTCTTGATTGTTTTTAGCGTCGCGATTCAGTCTGTCCACTATGGCCGTAGACATACTAGTGAACGCGTCTTTAGCTATGTTTCTTACGGCCGTTTTTACATGCGGTTTGACTAGTTCTAGACCTTTTCTGAAAAGGGGGACGACTCTTCTAAAAAGGCTTCTAAACAGCCCTCCGAGGCCAGCGCCGTACATATATTCATCACTGTGGAACCCCTCTAAGCCATGACCCGCTTGAGCTACATAGTACCGTGCGTATAAGGAGGGATCGCCGTAAACTCTTTGAGACATCATTTTACCGTGGCGAGGCCTAAAATGTAATCGCACTATACACTTTCCGTATCTGAATTTAACCGGCGTACCCTGGTCCGACATGACTGTAACGTTTATGGAGTCAAAGTTTGCACAGCGATATGTAATCGGGATGCGAGTAGTGCACCGTGACAATATCATTATCATCGCCGCTAACTTCTACGGTTCGTAACAGTTGAACATAGCTGTCCCCCACAAGCTGATGTTGAATTATATCAGTGTATACAAAAAGCGAATAAAAACCAGCCTTTGAATCAGGGTAAAAAGCGGCGATTCCACGGCATTAAAGCAACGGGGGAGTCATCGACGGTCTGTAGGCCGAAAATAAATTTTAGCTTAGTACCCAGAGCAAACTGTATAGGGGCTGGGTCGTGTAGGATCACCTCTCGACGTAGCTCATCATGCCGTATTCTGTAGGCAGGCGTGGATAAATTCAGAGCTTCTATTCAGGCATTGACCGCGCCTACCAGCTTATGAATGTTCGAGTAAAATCCTGATTTTACGTGATAATGTTCTAACAGGTCGTTGTGTTTAGCCGCATAGAAGTTCCCTTCAAAGGAAGACCTGAAAGATGAACGGGCTTCGCTAACTTGGTGTTGTAGCTCGAAATGGTATTTTCAGGGTAGATTTTGATTGATGAATTGTTGGGTAATGTGATGAAAAACGAATCGCCTTCCATGCTTTATACGGCCGTTAATTGATTTTCTTCTATCCAACTGCTCAATTTATCGGGATAGCCTAACCACTTCACAAAATAAAGAGTTGTACCGCGATGCCTGTGTTTTTTATACTCTTTTTCAACTTTGTAAATCCTATTAGCGTCTTGCCGTACCTTTTGTAGTTCGTCTTCATAAAATGATCCTTCTATGCTTTCGCCGCTCAAATCGCTTAATGCGTAGAGAGGTTTTCTGAATCGTGTATTTACAGACGAGATGACGAAAATTTCACGCGTATAGGTATGTTCATACCCTTTTGAAAATATATGCTTATACCATACAATCCGGACTAAATTCCCCGGTTTTAATAGAGCTTTAAATCTTTTCACGGTGGAGACGTCTTGATAAGCGCGGCGCCATACGATCATGGAGTTAGCTTTCGTGACGGAGACAGGAAGACATTTTATAGTGCGATGATAAGCGTTATTGTAAGAGTGCACTATATCAGGTAATACGTCTATATATCTAAACGTAGTATTAGCCGTTAAATAGCGCCCCATACGCTCTTTCAACGTGCGATTAAATCTTTCCACAACCGCAGCTTTCACCGCATTATTCGTAAAGAACTGGTGAACGTTATACTCTTTACAATGTGTAGCGACGGGTTTATTCATAAATTCTTTCCCGCGATCCGTTTGTAGTTATTGCGGGATACGGCTCTCGCTTTTAAAAATCATCTCAAAAGCTTTTGCGAGTTCCTTACCGGTCTTGGTCCACAGTCCAACGACCCAGACATATTTGGATAGCACGTCTATGACCGTTAAAATATATATTAAACAGTCATTATCGCTCGCGTAGTCATTCATGCAGACGAGATCAGCCTGCCAGAGACTGTCCACATCGCTAACTATGATCCAATTTCTAATAAACCGTTTTCTTACGGGTTTGTGTAGAGAATACGCTTCTTGCTCGCTAAGCCACTCTGCGACATCCTTTCTACGCACGCCATATGTCTTAACGGAATTATACGGATGTTGTACACCTCCGTAGGAACCGGGTCTCTTTGCTTGTGCAACAGAGTGTCCGACGTTAGGCATTTTGAAAACAAAAAGGTATCGGATTTAGATTAATGAACTAACAACTTTTCATTATAACCGCTTACCGCAGCGGCGTCACAAAATGTCTACTGCAAAATTGCTAACGGTGTGTTTAATTACCTAGATCATAATTTGTATTATTATTATTATTATTATTATTATTATGATTATGTTTGTATAATGTTTATTTAATACTGAATACATGATTATCTAATGATACTTGTTTTAAACCTGAAAAAACAAATAGGAATGTGGTTTGGCGACTGTACAATCAGTAGGAATATATCCTGAGGGTAAGAACATTATCTAGTCACATCAGTCAATACAAATTAAAGTTACACGTGGTAAAAGAGGTAATGGCTTGACTTTTTCCTGACCTAGGTTACAATTTTTTTGCATGACTCAACAAAAACAACTCACGTGACATAGTCAGCCGTGTATATTTATATATATATATATATATATATATATATATATATATATATATATATATATACATACCGGTACGGGTTCTTCAGTCAGATTATCAGAACACTCCGGCTGAAGAGGTGGCAAGATATTGAACACCGTCAATGTGAGTATCTGTTAGCGTATCGTGGGCTGTATAACATTTATTTAATACTGAATGTCTGATTGGCACAATTATTGCGGCTTGTATATTATTTTTAATTATTAGTGTAAGTATTTTATAGTTTATGCGTCTATTTTGGAGCTATATACTATGTGACGTTATGTTGAATGTCTGATTGTCACCACTATTGCGGCTTGAATATTAT
The DNA here is from genome assembly GCF_051348905.1 of Ranitomeya variabilis. Classification (NCBI taxonomy): domain Eukaryota; kingdom Metazoa; phylum Chordata; class Amphibia; order Anura; family Dendrobatidae; genus Ranitomeya; species Ranitomeya variabilis. Next base: position 218,234,868 of record NC_135237.1, read on the forward strand.
TTTTAAATGTAATTATTGTAAGTATTTTATAGTTTATGCGTCTATTTTGTCGCTATATACTGTGTGACGTTATGTTGAATGTCTGATTGTCACCAATATTGCGGCTTGACTATTATTTTTAAATGTAATTATTGTAAGTATTTTATAGTTTAAGCATCTATTTTGTCGCTATATACTGTATGACGTTATGCGTTTGTTACAGATGAACCCTAGTTTTAACTATCACGTTGTCAACGAAGAGCAGCTCACGGACAGCCAGCTAAGTAAGCAAAGTTTTAGAGGGAATGCGTGAAAATGTAGTTATAGGACTGTGGGGGATAGCTAACACGCTTTTATTTTATTTTAAAAGCTATGTTCCTAGACGCCGATATGGTAGAGGAATGCCACGCAGCTCCACAGTGTCTGATGGCTGAAATGCATCGTGAAACGGTCTCGGGGGCCGTCATGGTAATTCAGAGTTAGCGGAAGCATCGCAATACCCCGACTCACAGGAGCTATTGACCGAATCGCAGCAATTGGACGCTGAAGTGATGGCTGAGTGGTGCCAGGACAATTCCACGCTAGCCGAAGATCCTCATAATAACCCACCTATGTATGGTTAGTCCGGAGACAAAAAAACTCTTTGTACTCTACATTACTTTGTGCAGTTTTGCCGTAATTTGACGTCTATCTATTTCAGAGAGTTTCATAGACTGTACAGGCTCTGACGATGACCTGCCGGCCATCACCACCAGCGACGATGAAGCTTGTGCAGTACAGCCGCTATATTCATTCACAGAACGGGATACCTGGAGCCCTACCTTCCCGACAGCCTCTACTGAAGGTAATTTCAACCACAAATGGCACTGTGCTCTGCAATTGAGCGTGCAGATGTGTGGTAAATCATTGGTTATTTATTTCAGAGACCATCATCGATTTGACAGGATAAGACGATGAAACAAAAGACAAAGAAAATATATCACCGGGAGACAACGGTACAAGAATCGAAGAAAAATATACAATACTGTCCACGTCTTATTCATCACCCACCCAATCGCTCTGGAGACCTACCAACCTGCCGTGTAAGTTTTTAAACCGTGCTAATCTGCAACAAAAATGTTTACTATCACTGTCCTATTTTGTTAGGATGCGTCGTAGATAAATTATGAGCTCTCCATTTTCTTACGCAGGATGCGACGTATATTAATAACCAGCTCTCCATTTGCTTACGCAGACGTGCCGAGAAAGACAGCGCACAGACAACCCTTCAGAACTATTTTTGAGAAAAAGGAATTTGAACACTGGCCGCCGCTGGGACGTCTGTGGAATCAATCCACTCACAGTAAAGAAGTAAACCCTCCGACACTCTCAGAGCGAAAAGCCGCAAGCAGCTTATTTCATTCAAGGCCTAAAAGCAGATCTGTCAAAAGCGGAAATCTAAATGCAGGAACCTCGAAATCCCACGATTCTGAAACACGCGCTGCGGGAACCTCAGGTAGGCCAGTGAGTAACGAACCAAATGTATTACGGGTTTGTGACACTATAGCTAGTACACATAAGCCTAAAGTTCAGAAACGTCCACGTAACTCCACAACACTCCCAATAAAACATAAAAAACTGAAAACTCGCGATTGTATATCAGCGTACAAACAATGGCCCCTAGACGTAAAAAGAGTATTTGACAACCTATACAGTAATACCATGACACTTATCAACGCACGCAATCATTTAGCTTACCTGCTGGATCGCTGAACAGAACTGTCCTCCCACCGCCCAGATAGAGCATCCATTTCAGAAATAATGGCTTTAGAGCCTCTGTAAACTGAGGCTGTTGAAGCTGTTAAAAACCTGCCGAGGGCTCGTACATTATGACTAGGCATGATGGGTCGCGGTATGAAACGCAACCCCCCGCATAAAGGTTTTTTTCAATAAAACACGCGTCATAAAACGTATTAAAAATACAACAGACGCTAAACGTACGTTAAAGAGGCGAAAAAAAACGAAAGAATAGGGTAAAGCGCTCTGCTATTCGCTCAACACACGTTACGCAAGCACTAACCCCACAGAACACTACAGCTCTTCAGGTTTTACCGACCGCCGACACTGAGGCACCAGATCGCGAATCCTCGATAGATTCGCAATTCCCAGACGCGCCGCAGAATTCAGCAGCGGAGATACCTACAGTCTCCGACGTTGAAATCTCGAGTGAAAACCGCCAAGGAGCGTCGTCACAGTTTTCACCGCCTCATACACCGGCCATAGGCGAGCATTCACCGTTTTTGGAACACTTATTTCACGTTCGTAGGGAGATGAGTAACCTCAACGCCTATCAGTATATCGACCATTTTAGATTTGTGAACTTAGACCGTATACGATCCTTTGAAGAAAGTTTGGAGATCATACACAGTTCTATTCAAACGTTACTGGGTAGAATCATGAGGGATATCGACCCGGGCGACTTTATACAATTAAGATTAGAAGGGGACGGTAGACTAAACCCAGTCTACGGTTTTAAACAATGTAGAGATAATTTTAACGTGACTGCTTTCCTAAATGCCGTGAGCAACGTATTGCAAAGCAACGCCGAGTGCATCGCCGGTGACTACTTGAAATTAACCCCTTCCCGACCTTTGACGCCACGTAGGCGTCATGAAAGTCGGTGCCAATCCGACCTGTGATGCCTATGTGGCGTCCCTGCAGATCGGGTGAAAGGGTTAACTCCAATTTCACCCGATATGCAGGGACAGGGGGAGTGGTACTTCAGCCCAGGGGGGGTGGCTTCACCCCCCCATGGCTACGATCGCTCTGATTGGCTGTTGAAAGTGAAACAGCCAATCAGAGCGATTTGTAATATTTCACCTATGAAAATGGTGAAATATTACAATCCAGCCATGGCCGATGCTGCAATATCATCGGCCATGACTGGAAAACCTAATCTGCCCTCCCCCACTGCCACCGATCGCCTCCCCAGTCCTCCTTTCTGCCCGTACTGTGGTCCACTCCCCTCCGTCCTCCTGTCCGCTCCCCCGTCCTCCTGTCCACTCCCCCCGTGCTTCGATCCACCCCCACCGTGCTCCGATCCCCCCCGTGCTCCGATCTCCCCCCTCATACTTACCAAGCCTCGCGGTGTCCGTCCGTCTGCTTCATGGGCGCCGCCATCTTCCAAAATGGCGGGTGCATGCGCAGTGCGCCCGCCGAATCTGCCAGCCGGCAGATTCGTTCCAGGTACATTTTGATCACTGTGATAAAACCTATCACAGTGATCAAAATAAAAAAATAGTAAATGAACCCCCCTTTATCACCCCCATAGGTAGGGACAATAATAAAAATATTTTTTTTCTTCCCCCACTAGGGTTAGGGCTAGAGTTAGGGTTAGGATTAGGGCTAGGGTTAGAATTAGGGTTAGAACTAGAGTTAGGGTTAGATTAGACTATGTGCACACATGGTGCGGATTTGGCTGTGGATCCGCAGCGGATTGGCCGCTGTGGATTCGTAGCAGTTTTCCATCAGGTTTACAGTACCATGTAAACCTACTGAAAACCAAATCCGCTGTGCCCATGGTGCGGAAAATACCGCGCGGAAACGCTGTGTTGTATTTTCCGCATCATGCGGATTCCGTTTTACACCTGCTCCTCAATAGGAATCCACAGGTGAAATCCGCACAAAAACACTGGAAATCCGTGGTAAATGCGCAGGTAAAACGTAGTGCCTTTTATCTGCGGATTTTTCAAAAATGGTGCGGAAAAATCTCACACAAATCCGCAATGTGGGCACATAGCCTTAGGGTTAGGGTTGGAATTAGAGTTAGGGTTGGAATTAGGGCTAGGGTTGGAAAAAGGGTTAAGATTAGGCTTGTGGTTAGGGTTAGGGGTGTGTTGGGGTTAGGGTTGTGGTTAGGGTTGGGATTAGAGTTAGGGGTGTGTTGGGTTAGGGTTGTGGTTAGGGGTGTGTTGGGGTTAGGGTTATATGTAGAGTTGGGATTAGGGTTTGGGGTGTGTTGGGGTTAGTGTTGGAGTTAGAATTGAGGGGTTTCCACTGTTTAGGCACTTCAGGGGTCTTCAAACCCAACATGGCACCACCATTGCTTCCAGCCAATCTTGCGTTCAAAAAGTCAAATGGTGCTCCCTTCCGAGCCTAACCATGTGCCCAAACAGTGGTTTACCCCCACATATGGGGTACCAGCATACTCAGGACAAACTGGGCAACAATTATTGGGGTCCAATTTCTCCTGTTACTCTTGCGAAAATAAAAAATTGCTTGCTAAAACATAATTTTTGAGGAATGAAAAATTATTTGTTATTTTCACGGCTCTGTGTTGTAAACTTCTATGAAGCACTTGGGGGTTCTAAGTGCTCACTACACATCTAGATAAGTTCCTTGGGGGGTCTAGTTTCCAAAATGGGTCACTTGTGGGGGGTTTCTACTGTTTAGGCACATCAGGGGCTCTGCAAATGGAATGTGACGCCCGCAGACCACTCCATCAAAGTCTGCATTTCAAAACGTCACTACTTCCCTTCCGAACCCCGACGTGTGCCCAAACAGTGGTTTACCCCCACATATGGGGTATCAGCATACTCAGGAGAAACTGGACAACATCTTTTGGGGTCCAATTTCTCCTGTTACCCTTGGGAAAATAAAAAATTGTGGGCTAAAAAATCATTTTTGAGAAAAAAAAATTATTTTTTATTTTCATGGCTCTGCGTTATAAACTTCTGTGAAGCACTTGGGGGTTCAAAGTGCTCACCACACATCTAGATTAGTTCCTTGGGCGGTCTAGTTTCCAAAATGGGGTCACTTGTGGAGGAGCTCCAATGTTTAGGCACACAGGGGCTCTCCAAACGCGACATGGTGTCCGCTAATGATTGGAGCTAATTTTCCATTCAAAAAGCCAAATGGCGTGCCTTCCCTTCCGAGCCCTGCCGTGCGCCCAAACAGTGGTTTACCCCCACATATGGGGTATCATCGTACTCAGGACAAACTGAACAACAACATTGGGGGTCCAATTTCTCCTGTTACCCTTTGGAAAATAAAAAATTTCGGGCTAAAAATCTTTTTTGAGGAAAGAAAAATTATTTTTTATTTTCACGGCTCTGCGTTATAAACTTCTGTGAAGCACCTGGGGGTTTAAAGTGCTCACTATGCACCTACATAAGTTCCTTGGGGGGTCTAGTTTCCAAAATGGGGTCACTTGTAGGGGAGCTCCAATGTTTAGGCACACAGGGGCTCTCCAAACGCGACGATTGGAGCTAATTTTCCATTAAAAAAGTCAAATGGCGCCTTCCCTTCCGAGCCTTGCCGTGCACCCAAACATATGAGGTATCGGCGTACTCAGGAGATATTGCCCAACAAATTTCAGGATCCATTTTATCCTGTTGCCCATGTGAAAATGAAAAAAATTGAGGCTAAAATACTAAATACTAAAATTGAGGCTAAAATAAGTACTTTAACATTTTTACGGATCAATTTGTGAAGCACCTGGGGGGTTTAAAGTGCTCACTATGCTTCTAGATAAGTTCGTTCGGGGGTCTAGTTTCCAAAATGGGGTCACTTGTGGGGTAGCTCCAATGTTTAGGCACATGGGGGCTCTCCAAACGCGACATGGTGTCCGCTAAAGATTGGAGCCAATTTTTCATTCAAAAAGTCAAATGGCGCTCCTTCCCTTCCGAGCCCTGCCGTGCGCCCAAACAGTGGTTTACCCCCACATATGAGGTATCAGTGTACTCAGGACAAATTGCACAACAACAATCATGGTCCAGTTTCTCCTTTTACCCTTGGGAAAATAAAAAAATTGTTGCTAAAAGATCATTTTTGTGACTAAAAAGTTAAATGTTCATTTTTTCCTTCCATGTTGCTTCTGCTGCTGTGAAACACCTGAAGGGTTAATAAACTTCTTGAATGTGGTTTTGAGCACCTTGAGGGTGCAGTTTTTAGAATGGTGTCACTTTTGGGTATTTTCAGCCATATAGAACCCTCAAACTGACTTCAAATGTGAGGTGGTCCCTAAAAAAAAAATGGTTTTGTAAATTTTGTTGTAAAAATGAGAAATCACTGGTCAAATTTTAACCCTTATAACTTCCTAGCAAAAAAAAATTTTGTTTCCAAAATTGTGCTGATGTAAAGTAGACATGTGGGAAATGTTATTTATTAACTATTTTGTGTTACATAACTCTCTGGTTTTAACAGAATAAAAATTCAAAATGTGAAAATTGCGAAATTTTCAAAATTTTCGCCAAATTTCAGTTTTTTTTACAAATAAACTCAGAAATTATCGACCTAAATTTACCACTAACATGAAGCCCAATATGTCACGAAAAAAAAATCTCAGAACCGCTAGGATCCGTTGAAGCGTTCCTGAGTAAAAGGGACACTGGTCAGAATTGCAAAAAATGGTCAGGTCATTAAGATCAAAATAGGCTGGGTCATGAAGGGGTTAATAGTAAGCATCGTGAGGAATAGACGGGGAGGTACAAAATGCAGACGATTGAGACCTATAGTTTACACGCAAATTATTCATCAGAAACGCCAAATGTTGTTTGATTTTAACAATTATGGTTCTAATCAGTGTTTGGCAGCGTCTCTCTACGCCTTACTGGCTGAAGAAGACACGCCTGACGCTGATTTAATGAAAAGTGTGGCGGAGTTGCACAGAAATTTGAAACTACCCGACGATCAACTAGTGAGCTTTAGCCACATTAGTGCGTTTGAGACGTATTTGAACGTTACCATTAACGTTCTATACTTTAATCAGGGAGACTGGCGCTATTTTCACACGGATAGAGAACCCACAGACAAAATATTGTATATTCTGCATCATGAAAATCATTATTATGGAATAAAAAATATAAAAGGATTCATAGGAGCGAAATTCTTTTGTGAAAAGTGCAGTTCCGCATTTCATCACAAAAAAATCACTCTTGTCAATACTTTTGCACCGCGTGTCAGAGGGCGGATTGCGCTGACACAGTTGCGGAGCAGCTGAGATGTCCCCGCTGTCGGGTATTTTGTCGTTCAGCGAGTTGCTTAGAACTCCACAGAAGTCTCGCTGAGACTGACTAGTCATTTTGTAAAGTTAAATTTTTCTGCGAGCAGTGCTATCGTTACATCCCCCAAACCGCGGATGACGAACACCGCTGCGTCGGTGTACGATGCACCGTTTGCGGCGTTCCGGTGAACAGATTCGATAATCATCTATATTACATGCAGCGCTATATGCCGAAGAAATCTATGGAACGATACATTTTTTACGATTTTGAATGGACGCAAGAGACGGGAACGCACCAGCCCAATTACGTTTTTGCCACAGATTTGCACGGTGTATCTAGCTGGGAGTTTGAGGGTAAAATGTGTACTACCGATTTTGTACATTTTTTTTTACAAAGGCAGGATATGTAGGCTCCACTTTTATAGCTCACAATGCGGCTCGATACGATTCCTACTTTATCATTAAAGAGCTGATCCGTGAGAAGCTACGCGTCAACATCATAGCACAAGGCGGTCGTCTTTTGTGCGTATCATTACCCGATTTAGACATGAGATTCATCGACTCTTTAAATTTAATTCCCATGAAGCTCAGTAAGTTGCCACAAGCTATAGGATTTTCAGGCGCTAAGGGGCACTTTCCACATTTTTTTAACACTGATGAAAATCAGACCCATGTAGGGCCTATGCCAGCTGCTAGCTATTATGGCGTAGAGTACATGACGCATAGTGAGAAAAAGGAATTCACAACGTGGTACGAATCGGTGAAAAACAATACGTTTGATTTGCAAGTTGAGCTCAAAGCTTACTGTCAACAGGACGTAGATGTCTTGAGACGCGCCTGCGTTGTGTATCGCGAGCGCGTCATGGAAATGACGGCCAAAAAACAAATACAATTCTGTAAGCGTGAAAATAAATTTACTGAAAAACTCATCAGTATAGATCTGTTTCCGCTCACGTCGCTAGCAGCTGTTTGTTTGGCAATGTATTAAATTAAATTTCTCCCCAAAGACAAAATAGCCATTTTGCTGGGGGATAATTATCACATAAAGCACAAACGTTACTCGTCCCCCGCTATTCAATGGTTAATGTACGTAGCGCATACAGAGAACCTAGATCTGCAACACGCTTTGAACGGCGATGAGAAAAGAGTAGGAAACTTTTTTCTAGATGGCTATGCGCTCATCAGCGGACGCCCCACGGCTTTTGAATTTCAGGGTTGTTTTTACCACGGTTGTCCCGTTTGCTGTAACAAGAATGACACAAACAAACTCACAAAGACCACTTACGGGCAATTGTATTGCATGTTTGAGGTGAAGAAATGTTTCTTACTTCAACAGGGGTTTGCCGTCCGCATATTGTGGGAGCATGAATGGCGTGAGATGGTTGAAAAAAAAACTGCCCTACAAGCGTTTCTGCGCCACATGCACTTCCGAGAACCGTTAGAGCCTCGTGACGCTCTGTATGGGGGTCGTACTAACGCCATCAAGCTCTATCACAAACAGGAACCCGGTGAAACTATAGAGTACTACGATTTCACCAGTTTATACCCGTATGTCAATAAAACAAAAGTGTACCCCGTAGGACATCCTAAAATAATCTATGAACACTTTGGCTATATCAAGCAGTACTTTGGCATAGCCAAAGTGAAAGTCTACCTGCCCAGGGATTTGTTTTTCCCAGTGCTCCCTGTTAAAATGAACAAAAAATTGATCTTTCCCCTCTGTCACACATGTGCTTTGCATTCAGAAGCTGCTCCCTGCGCTCATTCGGAGGAAGAGAGGGCACTGACGGGTATGTGGTGCACGATAGAGTTAGAAATGGCGGTGGAGAAGGGTTACAGGCTAGCACACATTTACGAGGTGTGGCATTTTGAGGAGATGACGACCGATCTATTAGCGCAGTACATCGATTTACATCTTAGACACAAACAGGAAGCCACGGGTTACCCCGCGTGGTGCACGGACGATACCATGAAAAAAGACTATGTAGCCGCCTTTCTTGAAAAAGAAGGTATAAAGTTAGACCCCGATCATATAGAGCCAAATTCAGCTAAAAGACAAATCGCTAAACTATTCTTAAACTCTTTATGGGGTAAGTTTGCGCAGCGCTCTAACCTACCTACCACCAGCGTCGTGAACAGCGCCGATGAACTCTTTGAGTATGCCTTTCTCCCGTACTATGAGGTTTCAGAGTTAAACTTTATCAGCGACGATACGGCGACTGTTAATTGGAAATACACAAAAGAACACCGCACCGCCAACAAAAACACCAACATTTTCATTGCATGCTTCACGACAGCTTATGCGCGCTTAGAATTGTACACCCTTCTAGACAAATTGCAAGAGCGGTGTCTTTACCACGACACGGACTCCATCATTTTTGTAAGTCGTGATGGCGAGTGGCAGCCGTCCTTAGGAGACTACCTGGGTGAACTCACCAGCGAAATACCTCCGGGGAGTCACATCACAGAATTTGTATCCGCCGGTCTGAAAACTTACGGCTACAAATTAAACATGGGTGACACGGTCTTGAAAGTGGAAGGCATAACCCTTAATATCACTAACGCCGGCGTTATCAATTTTGAGAGTCTAAAAGATCTAGTGTTAGCTTACACTTCCTCTACAGCTCCTGAAAATGAAAAGACACTCGTCGTAGAGCAGAATGGTATTGTGCGGGTCAAAGATTACTGGGACATTGTAACTCGCCCCCTACGCAAAACTCTACGCTGCATATATACCAAGAGGCAGTTGTTTGATGACTTTACTTCTTTACCCTACGGTTATTAGAGCTGAATTCCCCTTTTCTTCAAACAACTGATGTCCCTTTATCTCCGCTACTGGTGCAGAATACAATACAGACTACAGCACCATCAAGAGACCGAAGCATAGCTATAGACAGAGCCGTGACGTATAAAGAGAAACGTGCTCTGGAATTTACAGAGCCGCGCCACAGTTCTTAAACATTCAACATCATGGACCCACGGTTACAGCACCACTTCTCGTGCATTCTGGCGGGCCCTTCTAACTCTGGAAAATCCTATTTTGTCAAACAGATTTTAGCTCACGCGTCGACACATTTATCTCACAAACTCGATAATATTGTTTGGTTTTATTCTTGCTGGCAAAAAATGTACGTTGGACTGAGTCATTCCTTCCCCAGTATTCGTTTTATCGAAGGTTTGCCACAGACGTTTGTAGATGATGAACTATTCCCGCCTGACAAGATCAACTTGGCGGTGGTGGACGATCTCATGGAGGCCGCTAGCTGTAATTCAGAACTGGAAAAAGCGTTTACTAAGTACGTTCATCATAGAAGCTTGAACCTATTCTATTTGGTTCAAAATGTTTTTTGTCAGGGGAAAAAGAGTAGAACCATCACCTTGATTGCCAAGTACATGGTTCTATTTAAGAACCCCCGCGATAAAATACAAATTGTCATGCTGGCCCGGCAGATGTACCCGAGGAACTCGTGTTTCTTCTTAGAAGCTTTCGAAGATGCTACGCGAGAGCCTTACGGATTCTTGCTCGTAGATTTGAGAGGTGATACGCCCGAGGAATATCGTTTAAGAACGGGGTTGTTTCCACCAGCTTTACCCGCAGCGTACGTTCAAAAAGAAAAAATTCATTCTAAAAAGTGAATTTTTTCTCTGCGGTGATTATTCAACCCCGTAATCTTCATTCTATCAATATGTCTGAGAGAGTGAGGCGTAACTGGGGGCTCTTGAAAAAGCTGATGAAAGCATCCTCGTCGGAGAGAAAGTTTATTCTGAAGACCGCCGGCAGAGATTTAATTGTTGCCATCATGGAAATAGCTCTCAATATTCTGAAAGGACGGCTTCCTCTCAAAGAGTGCCAAAGAAAAATATTACAGAAATGGCGTAGAGTATAAGAAATCTGAGTGACAAAAAAGTGTCCATAGAGAAAACAACATCTGCTGAATCAGTCTGGAGGTTTCATAGGGCCGCTTCTAGCTATCGCTATACCGCTAATAACGAGTTTAATAACCGGTAGATGATGGAACGTGCGGAGAAAATGTACTTGGTTGCTGCGCATGAGATTAACAGACTAAAAAACATCGGCACGTCTGGGCCTACCGTACGTCAGACGACCCTCCAAAGGTTAGACGACGAAATCGGCGCCATTCTACGACGTACTGATTTGCCTGACGATGTAAAGATTAAAAGGTACACCGAAATAGTACAGAGAAGTTTGCTGTATGCTAAACGCGATGTTTCTGAACTTACGCGTTTAAATCTTGTGATCCCTCCTGACGGTGAACAATCACCATCAACAGCGGCCGAAATAGAGATACGACCCTCTGCCCCCGAGCTTATAGAACACATCAACCCCCGTTTCCGAAAATATGCTGATATACTACTCAGCAGCTTCTTGCAACACAAAGATATTGTTACATGGACTGAGAAAGGTGAATTTGTCTACAAAGGTTCCGTCATTCCCGGCACCCATTTGTTGGACCTTGTACGGACCACTCTGCAAACTCACGGACTAACCAAAAAGAACGCCCCACATGGATGGGACATTTTTATGAGGGCTATGGCCGAATTAAACATACCTTCGTCCGTGATCGGTCACCATACAACCAGACCCGCTCTGAACTAATTAAAAACGATGTTGAGCACCCCGTCAAACCCCTTCAAAAAAATATCACAAGTACTCGCTACCTCAACTCCGGACACTAGAGGTCGTTTGCTGCCGAAACAGAGAATCTCGCCGCTGTCGCCAGGCGCGTGGTTAACTTTGTAAATGTTAGCTTTGAAATGACTGTATTGTAACCTATAGGCGCGTTTGTATATCGCTGTATTTTTAGATCTATTTACACCTTTTTCATTTTTTGATTTGTGTATACCTGTTGTGAAATTGGATTCTGGGCTCCCCCGGTGGCCACTTGTGGAATTGAACTTGTGTGCATCATCCCCTCTGTTCACCTGCTCCTATCAGGATGTGGGAGTCGCTATATAACCTTGCTCCTCTGTCAGTTTCATGCCGGTCAACAATGTAATCAGAAGCCTTCTGTGCTTGTTCCTGCTACTAGACAACCCCCAGCTAAGTTGGACTTTTGTCCTTGTGTGTTTTTGCATTTTGTTCCTTTTCACAGCTGCTGTTTCGTTACTGTGTCTGGAAAGCTCTTGTGATCGGAAATTGCCACTCTGGTGTTATGAGTTAATGCTTGAGTCTTAAAGTAATTTCTGGATGGTGTTTTGATAGGGTTTTCTGCTGACCATGAAAGTGCCCTTTCTGTCTTCCTGCTATCTAGTAAGCGGACCTCGATTTTGCTAAAACTATTTTCATACTACGTTTGTCATTTCATCTTAAATCACCGCCAATATATGTGGGGGCCTCTGTCTGCCTTTTGGGAAAATTTCTCTAGAGGTGAGCCAGGACTGTCTTTTCCTCTGCTAGGATTAGGTAGTTCTCCGGCTGGCGCTGGGCATCTAGGGATAAAAAAACGTAGGCATGCTACCCGGCCACTTCTAGTTGTGCGGCAGGTTTAGTTCATGGTCAGTATAGTTTCCATCCTTCCAAGAGCTAGTTCTCATATATGCTGGGCTATGTTCTCTCGCCATTGAGAATCATGACATATACCTCTACGTGAAGCTACAATAAATGTATTTTATTTTTTTAAGCACTGTTTTTATTACGTCATAATTATGAAAGCTACAACTGTCGCAGGATCCTGAGACTGCCTTCTCACACAAAACATGTCCTGACAAGTTTTCCTACACACCCTGGAGGGCTATGAAAGCTACAGCCAGCTGTCATTAACCTTTGGAATCCTGGGACTGGCTTCTCACACAAACATGTCAAGACATGATTTTTCGTACACTGGAGAGGTTTAGACAGGAAGTGGGGAGGACTTGGCCTCTCCACCTATCAAGGAATGCCTCATAAGCCCACAAGATGGGCGGCAAATGGGCGGTCATGGGGGACGTAACAGAGGCTGAACAGGGCGGCTTCCGGGGCGGGGACGGAACTGACGTCACAGATAGTGACACACAGAGGGGCGGAGAGTGGGCGGTGAATGGGGAGGAGAGGGGAGGAGTTCAGACCGGAAGTGGGGCAGGCTTAGTGTTAGAAGGTGTCAAAAAGGGGCAGGGCACCTGTCAAAAAACGAAAGTGGGCATTTTGATGAGAGGTGGGTGCTCTTACTACTCCTTGCAGGGAAGACACAGAACACACAGAGTGCAGGGACAGACAGAAAACGTCAAGGATAGCCGAGGGTCAAAGCCACGAGGGAGCGAAGTACCTAAGGATAAGACAAAGAGTAAACAGAGACAAGCCATGGGGTCTGATTACCGGGAGAGACCGAACAGTACAAAGCAGAATGCAAAGGCAGAAGTACGGGAACAGAACCGAGTCATACACAGCAAGGCACACAAGCACAGAAGCATAAAGTTTACAGACGAATAAACCTGGGTCAGCAACTACAAGCAGAGTATACAGAAGTATCACCGACACACAATCCAGGAACTGCCAACATTAAACAGCTGGCCCAGAGCCAAAGAGAGGCGGACTAAAATTAACCCTGACCTGACCAGGATGGAGGCGGCACCATCCTGTCCAGAGTCATGACACCAGCATTTCTACTTCATTGTTATTGAACCATTTCTTCACCTACCTAGATGTATGCTTTGGGTCGTTGTCCTACTTGCAACACGGTCATCCTTTTCATACCCATAGTACTCGAGCGTATGAAGTAACTCATTTTGTAAGATACTCACATGTAGCTTAGCATTAAGACCACCATCAGTCCTGGTCAAGTATCTTATGTCTTTGTTTGTGAAACAACGCCATGTCATCAGGCTTCCTCCACCGAATTTGACAGTTCCTTCCAGGGCCGGCGTCTGCACCTGGGCAAGTGCTGGGGCCCTGAGCAGGCGGGAAGACCCACTCACCATCGGAAACACCAGCGCGCTGTTGGAGCCCGATGCCTGTGCCGGTGCTCACGAGTGCCCCCCTGTTCAGGGCCCAGGCACTTGTGATAGTTACCTCTCCCCACTCCACTTCTGCGGCGTCTTCCAGCTCTATGCACTCTGACATTACGTCTCACAGTGCAGAGAGCCATATGTGTTATGATCTGGTGGCCTAGGAGCAGCATGAAACGTACTCTGGAGAATGTGGTAACTGTACTGACCGCAGACCCTGGACTTAACACTGCAACTAGAAGTAGCCGTGGGATGTACCTACCAATCCTAGACACCTCGACACAGCCGGAGGACTAATTAACCCTATAGATAGAAAAGGGAAAACTATCTTGCCTCAGAGAAAATTCCCAAAAGATAGGCAGCCCCCCACAAATATTGACTGTGAGAGGAGAGGAAAAAAACATACACAGGCTGAAAACAGAATTTAGCAAAGGAGGCCAATCTAGCTAGATAGAAAAGATAGGACAGAGGATTATGCGGTCAGTATTAAAATACTAAGAAATGTCCACCACAGATAATACAAAAAACTCCACATCTAACTAAAGACATGAAGGGTAAATCTGCCTCTCCAGAGATTCCAGCTTGGCTGCATAAATCCTTACACAGATAAAGCTGGACAACAAAAAACATGCAATGCACTGAACATCGAGGCCCACAACATGTGGGCAGAAAAACAAGCAGAACTTATCTTGAAGAAATGAACTGCAAGCAGGAGCGACCAGGAAGGGATGTGAATCCTCCAGAAACAATGAACAACTGGCACTCACTAAAGGGTGAAGCCAGACTAAATAGCCCCGTCCGAAGTGAACGCACCTGATGACTGCTGTGAAGGACAAACAGCAGCACTACCACTTATAACCACCGGAGGGAGCCCAAGAGCAGAACCCACAACAGAATTCACAACAGTACCCCCCCTTGAGGAGGGGTCACCGAACCCTCACCAGAGCCCCCAGGCCGATCAGGACGAGCCAAATGGAAGGCACGAACCAAATCGTCAGCATGAACATCGGAGGCAACAACCCAAGAATTATCCTCCTGGCCATAACCCTTCCACTTGACAAGATACTGAAGCCTCCGTCTTGAAAAACGAGAATCCAAGATCTTCTCCACAACATACTCCAACTCCCCATCAATCAACACCGGGGCAGGAGGATCAACAGAGGGAACCACGGGCACCACATATTTCCGCAACAAAGATCTATGAAAAACTTTATGGATGGAAAAAGAGGCTGGAAGGGCCAAATGAAAAGACACTGGATTGATAATCTCAGAAATCCTATAAGGACCAATAAACCGAGGCTTGAATTTCGGGGAAGAAACCTTCATAGGAACATGACGGGAAGACAACCAGACCAAATCCCCAACCTGAAGCCGGGAACCCACACGCCGACGACGGTTGTCAAAACGCTGAGCCTCCTCCTGAGACAACACCAAATTGTCCACAACATGAGCCCAAATTTGCAACCTGTCAACCACAGAGTCCACCCCAGGACAATCAGAAGGCTCAACCTGCCCTGAAGAAAAACGAGGATGAAACCCAGAATTACAAAAGAAGGGTGAAACCAAGGTAGCAGAACTAGCCCGATTATTAAGGGCAAACTCGGCCAATGGCAAGAAAGCCACCCAATCATCCTGATCGGCAGACACAAAGCATCTCAAATAAGTTTCCAAAGTCTGGTTAGTTTGCTCGGTTTGGCCGTTTGTCTGAGGATGAAATGCGGAAGAAAAAGACAAATCAATGCCCAGCTTAGCACAAAAGGACCGCCAAAACCTAGAAACAAAGTGGGAACCTCTATCGGACACAATATTCTCCGGAATGCCATGCAAACGAACCACATGCTGAAAAAACAACGGAACCAACTCAGAAGAGGAAGGCAATTTAGGCAAAGGTACCAAATGAACCATCTTAGAAAACCGGTCACAGACCACCCAGATAACCGACATCCTCTGGGAAACAGGAAGATCCGAAATAAAATCCATAGAAATATGCGTCCAAGGCCTCTCAGGGACCAGCAAAGGCAAAAGCAACCCACTGGTGCGGGAGCAGCAAGGTTTGGCCCACGCACAAGTCCCACAGGACTGCACAAAAGAACGCACATCCCGTGACAAAGAAGGCCACCAAAAAGACCTACTAACCGAATCTCTGGTACCAAAAATCCCAGGATGGCCAGCCAACACAGAACAGTGAACCTCAAAAATCACTTTACTAGTCCGTCTGTCAGGAACAAACAGTTTCCCCGCTGGACAACGATCAGGTTTATCAGCCTGAAACTCCTGAAGAACCCGTCGCAAATCAGGGGAGATGGCAGAAAGAATCACCCCCTCCTTCAGAATACCAACCAGCTCAAGAACCCCAGGGGAATCAGGCCAAAAACTCCTAGAGAGGGCATCAGCCTTAACATTCTTAGAGCCCGGAAGATACGAGACAACAAAATCAAAACGGGAGAAAAACAGGGACCATCGGGCCTGTCTAGGATTCAGCTGTTTGGCAGACTCGAGGTAAATCAGATTCTTATGATCGGTCAAGACCACAATACGGTGCTTGGCCCCCTCAAGCCAATGTCGCCACTCCTCAAATGCCCACTTCATAGCCAACAACTTACGATTGCCGACATCATAATTGCTTTCCGCAGGCGAAAACTTTCGTGAAAAGAAGGCACACGGTTTCATCAAGGAACCATCAGAATTCCTCTGAGACAAAACGGCCCCTGCCCCAATCTCAGAAGTGACAACCTCAACCTGAAAAGGAAGAGAAACATCCAGCTGACGCAACACAGGGGCAGAAGTAAATCGGCACTTAAGCTCCTGAAAGGCAGAAACAGCCTCAGAGGACCAATTTGTTACATCAGCGCCCTTCCTCGTCAAATCGGTCAGGGGTTTAACCACACTGGAGAAGTTGGCAATGAAATGGCGATAAAAATTAGCAAACCCCAAAAATTTCTGAAGGCTCTTCACAGATGTGGGCTGGATCCAATCATGAATGGCCTGAACCTTAACCGGATCAATTTCTATAGATGATGGAGAAAAAATGAAGCCCAAAAGAGAAATCTTCTGTACTCCAAAGAGGCACTTAGACCCCTTGACAAACAAGGCATTATCACGAAGGACCTGAAATACCATCCTGACTTGTTTCACATGAGACTCCCAATCATCTGAAAAAATCAAAATATCATCCAAATATACAATCATGAATTTATCAAGATAATTCCAAAAAATATCATGCATGAAGGACTGAAGCACAGATGGGGCATTAGAGAGTCGTCCGAATGGCATCACAAGATATTCAAAATGGCCCTCAGGCGTATTAAACGCAGTTTTCCATTCGTCACCCTGCTTAATACGAACAAGATTATATGCCCCTCGAAGGTCAATCTTAGTAAACCAACTAGCCCCCTTAATCCTGGCAAACAAATCAGAAAGCAAAGGCAAAGGGTATTGGAATTTGACCGTGATCTTATTCAAGAGGCGATAATCAATACAGGGTCTCAAGGAGCCATCCTTCTTGGCAACAAAAAAAAACCCTGCTCCCAATGGAGAAGAAGATGGCCGAATATGCCCCTTCTCCAAAGACTCCTTAACATAACTCCGCATGGCGGCATGTTCAGGCACAGACAGGTTGAAAAGTCGGCCCTTAGGGAACTTACAGCCTGCAATCAAGTCGATAGCACAATCACAGTCCCTATGCGGTGGAAGGGAACTGGACTTGGGCTCATCGAAAACATCCTGGAAATCTGACAGAAACTCAGGAATTTCAGAAGAGGGGGAGGAGGAAATTGACATAAGAGGAACGTCATCATGAACCCCCTGACAACCCCAACTAGTCACAGACATAGATTTTCAATCCAACACCGGATTATGTACCTGTAACCATGGAAACCCCAGCACAATAGCATCATGCAAATTATGCAACACCAGGAAACGACAATCTTCCTGGTGGGCTGGCGCCATGCACATGGTTAACTGTGTCCAAAACTAGGTTTATTTTTAGCCAATGGTGTAGCATCAATGCCCCCTCAAAGGGATAGGACTCTGCAAAGGCTGTAAGGGAAAACCACAACCTCTGGCAAATTCTAAGTCCATTAAATTTAAAGCGGCGCCTGAATCCACAAATGCCATGACAGAAAATGACGATAATGAGCAGATCAGGGTCACAGATAACAGAAATTTAGGTTGTACAGTACTGATGGTAACGGAATTAGCGATTCTCTTGGCACGCTTAGGGCAATCAGAAATAACATGAGCAGAATCGCCGCAGTAAAAGCACAACCTATTCTGATGTCTGAATCCTTGGCGTTCAGCTCTAGACACAATCCTATCACACTGCATAGGCTCAGGACTCCGCTCGGAAGACAACGCCATAGTGTGCACAACTCTGCGCTCACGCAAGCGCCGATCAATTTGAATGGCCAGAGACATAGAATCACTCAGACCTGCAGGCTTGGGGAACCCCACCATAACATCTTTAACAGATTCAGAAAGACCCTTTCTGAAAATTGCCGCCAAACCATCCTCATTCCATTTAGTAAGCACAGACCATTTTCTAAATTTCTGGCAATACGATTCTGCCGCTTCTTGACCCTGACACAGGGCCAACAAGGTTTTCTCAGCATGATCCACAGAATTAGGTTCATCATACAATAACCCAAGCGCCTGAAAAAAAGGTGTCTACATTAAGCAAGGCCGGATTCCCAGATTCCAGGGAAAATGCCCAATCCTGAGGGTCGCCACCCAACAGAGATATGACAATTTTTACCTGCTGGATGGGATCACCAGTGGAACGGGGCTTCAGAGCAAAAAACAGTTTACAATTATTTTTAAAGCTCAAAAATTTGGACCTGTCCCCAAAAAACAGATCAGGGGTAGGAATTCTAGGCTCTAAAACAGGAGTCTGCACGATATAATCAGAAATACCCTGTACTCTAGCAGCAAGTTGATCCACACGAAAAGCAAGTCCCTGAAAATCCATGTCAGCGCCTAACTCCTGAGCCACCCAGAGGTAAGCGGAAAAAAAAACACAACAGAGTACAGAAAAAAAAATGGCTCAGCACTTTCTTTCCCTTCATTTGAGATGCGGTTAACTCGTTGTTGGCCAGTTGTACTGTTATGATCTGGTGGCCTAGGAGCGGCATGAAACGTACTCTGGAGAATGTGGTAACTGTACTGACCACAGACCCTGGACTTAACACCGCAACTAGAAGTAGCCGTGGGATGTACCTACCAATCCTAGACACCTCGACACAGCCGGAGGACTAATTAACCCTATGGATAGAAAAGGGAAAACTATTTTGCCTCAGAGAAAATTCCCAAAGGATAGGCAGCCCCCCACAAATATTGACTGTGAGAGGAGAGGAAAAAAACATACACAGGCTGAAAACAGAATTTAGCAAAGGAGGCCAATCTAGCTAGATAGAAAAGATAGGACAGAGGACTATGCGGTCAGTATTAAAATACTAAGAAATGTCCACCACAGATAATACAAAAAACTCCACATCTAACTAAAGACATGGAGGGTAAATCTGCCTCTCCAGAGATTCCAGCTTGGCTGCATAAATCCTTACACAGATAAAGCTGGACAAGAAAAAACATGCAATGCACTGAACAATGAGGCCCACAACAAGAGCAGAACCCACAACAGAATTCACAACACAGATGACGCCGAGCAGTCCGAGGCATTTCAGCAGCCATCAAGGAGAGGCGAGTATTTCATTTTTATTATTTTATGTTTGGAGCAATGTATGGGCCCATCATACACTGGAGCATCATATATGGGACCCATTATACACTGGATCATTATATATGGGTCCCATTATACAATAGGACATCATATATAGGGCCCATTATATATGGAACATTATATGGGGCTCATCATACACTGCAGCATCATATATGAGGCCCATCATATAATGGAGCATCATATGGGGCCTATATATATAATCTCACAATCAAAGCAGTAGTGGATGATGAGATATATGGAGCCTGAAAGTGAGAAGTTCAAAGCATTGTTACCCTTTTGCTCTTCACTGTATCTATTTGAGTGACTGCAGTCTTCAGTATGTGGGGAGAACAACACAATCTATTAGATGCAGAATTAATAAGCATAGAAATAATATCAATAATGGCTTTATGAATCATAGCTTATAGAGATACCTCATAATGTAGCATAAACAACTCAATGAATATACGTTTGACCGTAATAAAATAAATTCTCAGCCGCTTACCAAATAGATTCCAGAAATTACAGTATGCCGATGGGGCCCCAAGTAGTAATACAGGGGTCCATCTATATATATATATATATATATATATATATATATATATATATATATATATATATATATATATATATATATATAATCGTACAATCGGGCTTGAGAAAGGCTCATTTAGAGCCGAAACGTCGGACACACATGTGGGTGTAATTAAACACTGCACGATAAAGTAAGATACAATGGAGTGCTGCCTGGTTTTTACTTAATTATATATATATATATATATATATATATATATATATATATATAATTGGCTAAAGGGTACTTCTGTCTCTTTCTAACTTCCGTCTGTCTTTCGCGGAAATCCCGGGTTGCTGATTGGTCTCGGCCAGCCAATCAGCGACAAGTACAGTCCGGCCGCGAATTGGCCCCTCCCTACTCCCCTCCAGTCAGTGCCCCCTCCATACTCCCCTCCAGTCAGCGGCCACATAGGGTTTTAGCAGTCCATTGCACGGAGTGCGTTACACCGCAACATAACGCGGTGTAACGCAGTCCGTTAACGCTGCTATTAACCCTGTGTAACCAACTTTTTACTATTGATGCTGCCTATGCAGCATCAATAGTAAAAAGATCTAATGTTAAAAATAATACAAAAAATAAAAAATCATTATTTTCTCACCTTCCGGTGCCTTTCCCGCTCCTCGTGACGCTCTGGTCCCAAGAATGCATTGCGGCAATGACTCAAGATCACGTAGCGGTCTCAGGAGATGATGTTGCGGTCTTGCGAGACCGCTACATGATCATGTGTTATTGCCACAATGCATTCTTGGGACCGGAGCGTCTCTAGGAGCATCGCTAAATGCCT
Source organism: Ranitomeya variabilis (assembly GCF_051348905.1). Lineage (NCBI taxonomy): Eukaryota > Metazoa > Chordata > Amphibia > Anura > Dendrobatidae > Ranitomeya > Ranitomeya variabilis. The sequence continues at coordinate 218,255,845 of NC_135237.1, forward strand.
GGGCTGGAGTCGGGGGCCGACAGAAGGTGAGTATATAACTATTTTTTATTTTAATTCTTTCTTTTAACAGGGATATGGTGCCCACATTGCTATATATGACGTGGGCTGTGTTTTATGCTACGTGGGCTGTGTTATATATTGCATGGACTGTGTTATATACTGTGTGGCCTGTGTTATATACTGTGTGGCCTGTGTTATATACTGTGTGGCCTGTGTTATATACTGTGTGGCCTGTGTTATATACTGTATGGCCTGTGTTATATACTGCGTGGCCTGTGTTATATACTATGTCTCTGCTATATACTGCGTGGCTGGGCAATATACTACGTGGCTGTGTTATATACTGTGTGGCCTGTGTTATATACTGTGTGGCCTGTGTTATATACTGTCGGCTGTGTTATATACTACGTGGGCTATGTTATATATTGCGTGGGCTGTGCTATATACTACGCGGGCTGTGCTATATTCTACGTGGACTGTGCTATATACTACTATACATATTCTGGAATACCCGATGTGTTAGAATCGGGCCACCATCTAGTGTGTATATAAATTGCTGAAAGAGTAAAAAAAAAAAGACCATATACAGTAACGACTTCAAATTAAAAAGCAATTTTTATTGACTACTTGATTTGCATAAAATCATAAAAATGAGGATGATGTCAATACAACAGACAAAAAGTGAAAAACTGACAGTAGTGTGTGTTTATATGTAGCCAAAAATGAAGTATCTATAAAGCACCTATTGGCAGGGGTAGCACGGTGGCGCAGTGGTTAGCACAGCAGCCTTGCTGCGCTTTAGTCCTGGGTTCAAACCCCACCAAGGACAACATCTGCAAAGAGTTTGTATGTTCTCTCCGTGTTTGCGTGGGTTTCCTCCGGGTACTTCGGTTTCCTCCGACATTCCAAAGACATACTGATAGGAAATTTAGATTGAGAGCCCCATCGGGGACAGCGATGATATTGTGTGCAAACTGTAAAGCGCTGCGGAAGCGCTATATAAAAATAAAGATTATTATTATTATCTGTATCCGTGCATTCATACCATTTGGCCTAAAGTAAATATAACTTTTTTTGGACTTGTCCTGTACTTGAAGCATGGATATGTCACTTCTTTTAAACATTTGAGGTTTTTAAATGACTGCAGCCTTTAAGAGATGCTCAAAGGCAAGAACAGCAAATCATTTTTCCATAGAATTCAATAGGAAGATTCTTTTAATTGTTTTGTAGACGCTATATATGACCTGCTATATATAGACCTGCTCAAAAATAAAGCAGAAAAAAAGTAGTGTAAACATACCATAATTCGCTTAAAAGAAGTCTGTTACAATTAGCTGGAATAAATGGTTTTATCCTTACTGAGGGCATTTAGAATACAGGGAATATAGAGTAACATTTCAATATTTCCAGGTAAAGTTAAACTCTACAATGTAATCAATACAGAGAATGATAATTTAACATTACAGAGGCATTTAGGGAACTTGGAGGCTTGGGCAGAGAAATGGTAATTGAAGTCTAGATAGATTTAGATGTGCATAGATTTACACAGGTAAATATAAAGTCATACTTGTAGATGAAAAAAATATTCAATTATGTTCTAAATAATAAAACACTGGGTAAAACTGCATCCAAAAAAGACTAATGGTAAGAAAAAAAGTGAGGGTCCATTGGTAGGCAGTAAACTCAAATTAACCCCTTAACCACCAAAACATGTTTTCATGATGTTCATTAAGGGGCATTAATTCTCAGTGTCACTCTTTCATAGTGCTGAGGATTACTTCTATAGTGCCCTCCAACAGGTGAAAATACAGCAAGTGTCGGCTTATACCCCGTAGAATGTAAGTCCGCAAGGACAGGGTCCTCTCCCCTCTGAACCAGTCTGCCATTGTAAATTTACCACACAAGAGAACCAAAAGAGAGTACACAAAGTCCTGAATAAAATCCAAATAATTTATTTAATAAATACAAATAATTCCAAACAATGACCAACAAAGGTAATCATGTATAGACAAGGTGGAAAAAATTGACTTCACAGGTATAACACCCAGGGACAGCAAAACTATATAGATGGGAGGACACAAAAACACAAAACCTATAATTAATAGATGTCACTCACATTTTATGGCGCAGCCGCTATAAAATACCAAGTGTGATAAATTGATGCTATTTTAAGGTGCCAAGTGCATAGGATTATCCCCAAATATAAAGTGCTACTATTCCAAAAGCAGCCAAGCCATTCAACATCTCATAAATCCAGTAGTTACATATATAACCTCTACAGATGAGGTCATAGTATTAAGGAGACCTGCTAGTGTCCTTACCCATAGTCTCCACTGCTGAATCCTAAGCAATACAGCCCCTGGTAGGCAGTAAACTCAACTTAACCCCTTAACCGCCAAAACATCTTTTCAAGATGTTCATTAAGGGGCATTAATTCTCAGTGTCACAGTGCTGAGGATTACTTCTATAGTGCCCTCCAACAGGTGAAAATACTGCAAGTGTCGGCTTATACCCCGTAGAATGTAAGTCCGCAAGGACAGGGTCCTCTCCCCTCTGAACCAGTCTGTCATTGTAAATTTATTTACTGTAAACGATATCTATAACCCTGTACTTAACCCCCTTTTCTCATGTACAGCACCATGGAATTAATGGTGCTATATAAATAAATAATAATAATTGTAATAATAATAATACCCTACGGCAACAGCCCTAATCGGGTTTTAGAGCCAGTCAAGGCAATTAGCCCTTAGATGCCACTGGCAAATACAACAGTAGCAACCAGATTGTTAAACCTAACGGGCCCACAATTATGCATGCTGAGGGTTGCAATTGCTACGGGAAGTCATATGATGACCTCAGGGTACAGTGGTCTGTTAGACCCTGCCATCAGCAGGGACTAACAGGCTGTGTCAGTGAAAGACTGACAGATCTCAAGGACTACAGTACTTGTAGCCAGCGGTCAGCGTGAAAAATATTGAAAACCAAATCCGCTGTGCACATGCTGCGGAAAATTCCGCACAGAATTGCTCCGGTTTATTTTCTGTAGCATGTCAATTCTTTGTGCGGACTCCGCAGCCTTTTACACCTATTTCTTAATAGGAATCCGCAGGTGTAAAAACGCAGGCGAAATCCGCACAAAAACTACACTAAATCCGCGGTGAATCCGCAGGTAAAACACAGGGCGTTTTACCTGTGGATTTTGCAGAATACGCACAGAAAAATCCACAATGGAATCCGCAATGTGTGCTCTTACCCTTATGCTGTTTTGGCACATTTGGAGCTCGGTAATATAGCCCACAATCTATTCAAACAAAATCTGCATTCCAAAAGCCATATAGCACTTTTCTAAATCCGATCCCTGGTGTTTGCCCAAACAGTAGTGCCAAGGAACAGCAGGACAATCTAGCAGATATCCCACAACTGCCTCCACTTTGGCAGAAACCATTGTACCCAGTGCCTCCAATCATCAAGACAATTACTCAATTGACTGACAATGGATGGAGTAGGTCACAGATGCTTTTGCTACTAGGCCAAATGTTGGGGAACCCAGAGTGAATGTATAGTATAAACTGATACACAACAATTGCTGTTCAAAAATCAGCATAGGGTAACACAATAATTAACAGTTTGCACCCTAACTAAAGATTAAAGTAAAACATAACTTTTAATCAGACTATTAAAGAACAACATTTTTAAAATCGTATGGAGAGACAATGTAAATTAGGATATTAGATCATAGATGACAGTGTATTCTTCTTGTCATCTTCTGGGTATATTCCATTGTGTGCTAATATGAATGCCCAGAAAAGTCTCTGAATAAATCTTCACTCCTTTATGTATCCATTGAGAAAATTAAACACATGTGTATTTACTTACCTATAGGCATTTATCTACTACTGAGAGAATTAAGCACGAATGTGTATTCTTTATTCTCTGAAAGTTGAGATTCATGAATATATCTTTAAGTCTTTAAGTAATAGTGTAATCTCCCATTTACGATGTTGCTGAGATAGAAATACAACACCTTCCTGCGCAAGTGCGATAATTCGCCAAGATGATATACACAGTTAACTTACAGCATTGCTTTGTCCAAAGTTGAGAGCGCAAGCACGCTCATCATCACGGGAGTGCTCCGTAAGCAATTGGTGTGTATCGTATTCTGGTGGTCACAGTGTGTGATGGAAAAAGTGGTGATTGGCTGAGCCGTGAGCGTACACTAGCAATGGGCACCCGGAATTGATGCAGGGAAGGTGCAGTGTTATTTCTGATCCCCTCCCCGAATAGCGATATTTAAATGTACTCTTAAGGTGAAGTGAGGATTTATCTAAGAATGATATATGAGTATTGTCACAATATGGTATGAAATATCATATAAGTTTAGTTTCTCCTGTTAGCCCAGGCTGTGGGCTAAAACACCCCCCCCTTCCCTGTGTTTCTAACTGTCTGTGTAGAAGAGCTTGCCTTGTCAATGTATGTGGGGGGGTTTTATTACCTGGGCCATAAATTCCAGGCTCTGAAGAAAGTTACTCGTCCCCCTCCCAACTGCACTAGTAGAAACTGGTATGGAAGCTTCCAGAATCCATGAAAGTCCTTTGTTCTGTTTTTGTAAGATATTAGGCAAACCATTTAAGTTAGGAACAGGAAAATATATATTCTTAAAGTCCATCGGAGCATCTATCCATCACTGTAAACATGAGCTTCTAACTTCATCAGGTAAAGAGTTTGGATTTCTCTGTAAATAGGCATCACACATAGGACATATTTGATCTCATTAGAAGGCCAACGTTAATACGAGATGAATGCTGGGTGTGTTATGATTGTGACATGTACTGGAGAGAAGTTACGGGCATTAGATAAATTTAAGGTACATTTAGTTAAACTGAAGAGATAGGAGGGTCTGGTAACCCAGCCCTTTCTGTGATGTCACAGGCTGCAGGTTATAAGTTTCTGGCAGGCTTCCAGCAGGCAGTTTTTCACATGAAGAGCCCTGAGCAAGTCCTAATGCACTGGGATGTATGGGAACTCCACTAGCCTGGTTGCCTGCAATGCTCTGAACACATGTAAGTGTTATTTCTCAGTTATTCCCTGTTTTGTTATAATTACCTTTGTACATATTTGCAATTGTCTCATATTGTAACATCCTTGTAATATTTTGATGTAAACACTGCCCTTTCTTTTTTCGGAGTAAAATATATAAATTACTAGTTCGTTCTTCCTGTTCTAAAACATACCCTGTCCCCTGAAGGGAATTTACGCTACTGTGTTGGGTTAGCTTCGGACCCATTTAATCGAAGCTGGTGGCAGCAATACCGTGTACTGTGCAGGCCTTTGGGTTTCATTGTAGCGACTGCGGCGTTGATAATTATTGTTCCTGCCTGAGTGGGAGTAGTTTATCGCGTCGCGGTAGCGTGCCCAATAGCCAGTACATAGCAGGCAGCCTTTCTGGTGACTAATTATCCTAGGTGCAGTACCTAATTTGACCTGAGGGTAAGGGGGGCACCAGAGAGCTGCAGGTTGCAAGGGGAACTGTAAGCGGGGTATTCATAGATCCCTGCAGTTCATGGTATATGGAAGAGCAGTGGGATACCTAAAATAAGCCCCTGCTGAAAACTAAGAGGTCAATAGCCTTGTGTGTGTTTTTTTTAATCACATTGTAGCAGTGGAGGGATAACTAAGATAAGCCCCCTGCACATATGATAGCCGTCTGTTGGCCTAAAGTCACCCCAATCCGTGATGTAGGGGTGACGGTCACGGTGTGAATCGTGACAAGTATCCTTAGTAATATCTATTATTCCCTATGACAACATAAAGGGATTTGTTGCATTATTTGATATTGAAGTGTTTAGCTATGTCGGTGGTGATTGGTGTAATGCTTTGAGCGCTTTGATTTATTGACCCCCGATTTGTTCCTTAGTGATGACATCATGCCAAATATTTTGAAAGATCCGGTTATTCATGTGCTTGCTCAGTCTAGCCTCATACCCCGATGAAGCCAGTTCTGCTGGTGAAACATGTTAGGGAGGCCTAGGAGTTATTTTAGTTGCTAGCTAGTGGAGTATATATTAACTCTAAATGAGATTAGTGGTTCTCTTGAAAAACAATATAATATAGGATATGAAATTAAAGTCCAGGTGATTAGACAGATTATCTATTGATAATCTACTTATGGATACTCACTAGCTTAGCTTATTTTAAAAATGTTGTTCTTTAATAGTCTGATTAAAAGTTATGTTTTACTTTAACTTTTAGTTAGTATTCAATTGCCATTGGCAGTCTGTTAATTAATGTGTAGTATATACACATCTGATTCCAACACACTGGGGAAAAAAAAATACATATACAGTATACTGTATATACACTGCTCAAAAAATAAAGGGAACACTTAAACAACAGAATATAACTGCAAGTAAATCAAACTTCTGTGAAATCAAACTGTCCACTTAGGAAGCAACACTGTTTGTCAATCAATTTCACATGCTGTTGTGCAAATGGAATAGACAACAGATGGAAATTATTGGCAATTATCAAGACACACTCAATAAAGGAGTGGCTCTGCAGGTGGGGACCACAGACCACATCTTAGTACCAATGCTTTCTGGCTGATGTTTTGGTCACTTTTAAATGTTGGTTGTGCTTTCACACTCGTGGTAGCATGAGACACACTCTACAATCCACACAAGTGGCTCAGGTAGTGCAGCTTATCCAGGCTGGCATATCAATGCGAGCTGTGGCAAGAAGGTTTGCTGTGTCTGTCAGCGTAGTGTCCAGAGGCTGGTGGCACTACCAGGAGACAGGCCAGTACACCAGAAGATGTGGAGGGGGCCGTAGGAGGGCAACAACCAAGCAGCAGGACTGCTACCTGAGCCTTTGTGCAAGGAGGAACAGGAGGAGCACTGCCAGAGCCCTGCAAAACTACATCCAGCTGGCCACAAATGTTCATGTGTCTGCACAAACGGTTAGAAACTGACTCCATGAGGATGGTCTGAGTGTCTGATATCCACAGATGGGGGTTGTGCTCACAGCCCAACACCATGCAGGATGCTTGGCATTTGCCACAGAACACCAGGATTGGCAAATTCTCCACTGGTGCCCTGTGATCTTCACAGATGAAATCAGGTTCACGCTGAGAACATGTGACAGATGTGACAGAGTCTGGAGACGCCATGGAGAGCGATCTGCTGCCTGAAACATCCTTCAGCATGACCGGTTTGGCAGTGGGTCAGTAATGGTGTGGGGTGGCATTTCTTTGGAGGGCTGCACAGCCCTCCATGTGCTCACCAGAGGTAGCCTGACTGTCATTAAGTACCAAGATGAGATCCTCAGACCCCTTGTGATACCATATACTGGTGCGCTTGCCCCTGGGTTCCTCCTAATGCAGGACAATGCGAGACCTCATGTGGCTGCAGTGTGTCAGCAGGTCCTGCAAGATGAAGGCATTGAAGCTATGGACTGGCCCGCCCATTCCCCAGACCTGAATCCGATTGAACACATCTGGAACATCATGTCTCGCACCAACGTCACTTTGCACCACAGACTGTCCAGGAGTTGGCGGATGCTTTAGTCCAGGTCTGGGAGAAGATCCCTCATGAGACCATCTGCCGCCTCATCGTGAGCATGTCATCGTAGGCAGGTCATACAGGCATGTGGAGGCCACACACTACTGAGCATCATTTCCTTGTCTTGAGGCATTTCCACTGAAATGTAACTTCATTTTCCACTTTGATTTTGAGCATCATTCCAACTCCAAACCTCTGTGGGATATTAGTTGTGATTTGTGTTGATAATTTTTAAGGTTTTGTTGTTCTCAACACGTTCCACTATGTAATGAATAAAGATTTACAACTGGAATATTTCATTCAGTGATATCTAGGATATGGGATTTTATTGTTCCTTTTATTTTTTTGAGCAGTGTATATACACATATACATATATACACTCCGGTATTGTCATTGCCAAGCTCCGCAATAACCCAAGAAAAACTAGCTGCCACCACCAATCTTTTATACAGGCTGATGGGACACCCATTTACGAGTAGCTAATGGCTACAAGGATGCGCAGGCTATCCAGTGATGTAAGTAAATGCAGAATGCTTGCCACTTTGTCATGATGCCAAAAATATGTCTCTCATATAACTGTAGGACCTATATCAGTAACAAAAATCACACTATGCATAACTGGAATCTGGCTCCAAAAAGTCTGCTATAATTCCTTTGAAAACCAGAATGTTTACCTACGGAGGTGATAAATTTGTCGCCTCCCAGCCTCTCTTATAGACTTCTTGTCTGCTCTACATCAGATAACCCACTTTAGTTACCTGCTCCCAGCAGGGGGCTCAAAGTTTTATAGAAATTGCAATGAAGGGCAAGATCTTTTTCTCTCCCCAGGCTATAATTAGGCAGTGTTTCAGTAGTCAATATGAGAGTGACATGTCCCTTCTTAAACTATGGGATTATGGATTTTGATCCCATTTTACGATTACATCTCTAACAAGTAGTTTACAACCAATGTAGGAATTAATGCTTCATGGCAGCGGAAATAGAACACACATGCACTTGGGTTTGGCGCAACACAGTCTTATGTTTATTTTCCGGCATAAACCTTAACAACATTTACATGAAAACAGAATAGCCATTCTCTGGCTTCAAATGAATAACAACAAATTGCACATCTAGGTGAGGCAGGTGGGCGAAGTAACATAGTAACATAGTTATTAAGGTTGAAGGAAGACTAAGTCCATCTTGTTCAACCCATAGCCTAATCTAACATGCCCTAACATGTTGATCCAGAGGAAGGCAAAAAAAAACCATGTGGCTCCACATTGGGGAAAAAAATTCCTTCCCGACTCCATATACAGCAATCAGACTAGTTCCCTGGATCAGCGCCCTATCAAGGAATCTAGTATATATACCCTGTAACATTATACTTTTCCAGAAAGGTATCCAGTCCCCTCTTAAATTTAAGTAATGAATCACTCATTACAAAATCATACGGCAGAGAGTTCCATAGTCACCCCTGGCGGCGGAATAGGAGACGGCTGTTATCTGATCCAGCTGTCAGATGTGAGTACAATTGAAGCTCTTACCGCCGGGTCAGGGCGACAACAGCAGTGTGATCAAGTTATGTGATCACACTGGGGACGTCACTCACCGACATGCCGGGGATGCGAATAACATTAGTGGTAAGTACTCTAAACGAGTGCAACTAAAGACTTAGAACATTTAGTGCAATGGGGGAGATTTAGTGTGGAAATGGGGGTATTTGGTGTGTGGTGAAGATTTAGTGTGGGGATGGGGAAATATAGCGTATAGGGAGAGGTGGTGGAGATACAGTGTATTGGTGGTGGGGAAGACTTGAGGACACAAGTTTGAGGAACAAAGAAGGGAGAGGTGCAGTCACAATATGGGGAAAGGGAAAAATTTGAAGGCACAGTATGAGGAGCATAGGGGGAGTTAGGAGGAATGTATGAGGAAACAGTATGGATGCAAACACGCTATGGTGAGGGGGATGGTGCTGACACAATATGAGGAGCAATGGGGGAAATTTATAAGGGGGATGGGTGCAGACATGGTGAGTGGGGAATTGGTGAGAACACAGTATGGGGAGAGAAGGGGGAATGTATAAGGACAGAGTATGGGGGAATGAGTGGTGCTATTGGTGAAGACACAGTAAAGTGACTGGGATGGGTGCAGACAGTATGAGTAGCGTGGGGAAAAAAAGTATTTGGACTCAGTATGGGGAGCAAGGGTGATGGGATGTGTGCAGACAAAGTATGGGGAGTGAGGGGGTGAGATGTGTGCAGAGACAGTATGGGGAGTCGGGGGGATGTGTGAGGAGGCTATATGGAAAGTGAGCATGTAAATGTATGAGACGGCATGGTTAGCTGGTGGGATGAGAGAGGAGGTAGTTTGAGCACGGAGGGGGAAACGTGTGAGGAGTCTATTGCAGGAAATAGTGTAAAGAGACCGTATTGGGGAGAAAAGTGTGAGTGGGCACAGAATAGAAATTGAGTAATGTGGGAGGATAGCATGTGGGGACAGTATGCCAAGGAGGGGGGAGTGTAATGAGTGGGCACAGTAAAGAGACGGCCCTATAAGGATAACACAGTGCGAAGAGAAATCCCAGTATTGTAAGGAGGAGGCTATGTGGAGGGCATGTACCATAAGAGGGACAGTGTGTGGATCATATTTTGTGCAGGGAATATGGTGACTATGTGACTGCAGACTTCTGAATTTTCACAGTGCGCACTGCATGCTGTCAGGATTCTCTGGTGTGGGTGCTTTGCATACATGTGGTCACATGCTGACTAGACATGCGTGGCCTCACTCAATGAAAGTGAATTGACCAAAGCTGGACACGTCCTGTCAGAATGTGGCCAGAAGTTTACAAATCACCTACTTGTGCTGCTGACATGACTATCCACTCTTGCCATCGGGAATCCTAAAGGTGTGCACTGCATTCACTGTGAGAATTTAGAAGCCTGCAGTAACATAGTGACTGCACACTTTCATCTAAAATCTGGACAAGCCCTTTAATTATAAAATGAAGCACCATAGCATGCCAATCCTAACATGTCATATATTTACTATCAGGATTCACCTCTGCTTGCTGGTTCCAGCAGTCATCATATGGCCACTTCATTCATATGCAATTTTCATACTTTGTCACATGACAAGTAGCTTTTCTTCCGGCTTCTATCAGTTTTTCACTGCACATTGAGAGAATTATGGAGAGCAGCTAGTCGGCACGTGAAAAATCGCATATGTGCTTGGATAGAGTGAGGGGCTGCGAAACTGAATTATTGCCCTAGGTGCCAGAAAATCTAGCTATACCTCTGACTTGTGGGTTTTTTGCTGTCTTGGTACCTCAGAGGCTATGCATATGAATCATGGTGTCTGCAATCCAACCAAATCTATTCCCCAAATACCAAATAGCTCTTTTTCCTTTCTGAGCCTTCGTATGTGCACAAACATCAGTTATTAATCACATATGGGGTATTACCACATGCTAGAGAAATTGCATAGTATATTTTAGGTCCCATTTTCTTCTAGTACCACTTGTGAAAATGAAAAATTTGCAGCTAGAACAATATTTCCGTGGAACAAAAGTGATTTTTTTAATTTTTTTTCATTACACTATGCGTTAATTCCTGTGTAGCACCTGAAAGGTTAACAAATTTCCTAACAGCAATTTAGAATAATTTGGGTTTTTTTTTAACATGGAATCACTTCTGGGCTTTTCCATTATATGGGTCCCTCAAAGTCACTTTAAAACTGAATAGGTCTTTAAGAAATAGGATTTGTAAATTTTCTTAAAAAATTAAAACTTTCTGCTAAATTTTAACCCTCCGAAAAAAATTAAAGGAGGTTTAAAAATGAGGCAAACATATAGGAAATGTTGTTTAATAACTATTTTGTGTGGAATGTCTCATGAAAACCTGGTTTAAGGATATATACATTAAACATTTGAAAATTGCAATTTTCATCAAATTTCAGATATTTTCACAAAAAGATTAAAAAAATCAACTTAAATTTACTGCTAACATAAAAAAAAATGTTTCACAAAGAAAAAAAATCTCAGAATCACTGTGATATATACACATTTCAGAGTTATTACCACATATAGTGACATGTGTCAGATTTGAAAAAATGGGGCTTGGTTATTAGTAGTGATGAGCGAATATACTTGTTACTCGAAATTTTTCGAGCATGCTTGGGGGTCCTCCGAGTATTTTTTAGTGCTCGGGGTTTGTTTTTCTTGCCGCAGCTGAATGATTTACATCTGTTAGCCAACATAAGTACATGTGGGGGTTGTCTGGTTGCTAGGGAATCCACACATGTACTTATGCTGGCTATCATTCAACTGCGGCAAGAAAAACTAAATCTCCGAGCACTAAAAAATACTTGGAGGACCCCCGAGCATGCTCGAGAAATCTCGAGTAACGAGTATATTCGCTCATCACTAGTTATTAGGCTCAAAATTGTCTCCCATCACTGAGGGGTTAAAATACACAGAAAATATGGAATGCATTAACCCCTAATGAACAGTGATGCTAAAACACTTCACTTAGAGCTGTCAGGCGCTGGGTCCACTTTATACAACATCAGATGATATCTGTGTTACACAGCTGGCATCTGTCTATAACAGCACCGGTTGGAGAAAGCTGCAGTCGCTAATATTATGCATGGAGAAACTATACCAACATATCATCATTAATATAGCATAAGTCCCTAACACAATACACAAATAGTGGAACTTGTATAAGCCTATACCTAAGTATAGTCACCAACTTGTGAAAGAGTCACAACTGGTCATAGCATGAACAAATATTCATGTAGTACCTGTGGCCATAGCTAAAGCTGGTGTATCTCCCCTGTTGTCACGCTGGTGGGCACCTCAACGCGCGTTTCCCCACTAAGGCTTCGTCTGGCTAACATGAGGGAAGTGAGTTCCAAATATAGTGCCATCTATTAGAGTGTATATGGAACTGGTGTGTAATTAGGGCATTACTCCACTTGTGTAGATATAATTTGATATCCCTGGTCTCAGCTATCTATATACTTCACCCTAGGTATATTTATGTTTCCTCTCATTGAGGTTTTTCATGTGTTCCATCTCTAGTACCTTTGGCTTATTGGCACCTCCGGCTAGTCCCACTATGGTGGATGTTGTTGTTTTGTCTTGGATTGCCTTCTTTGTACTTGCTCACAGTATTTGACTTGTCCATGTGATTTTACGTATTATTTTGATATATATAATAAAATTTGCTATATTTCGTTATATATGTACAGACTATTATTTGGTCTCCTCTTCAATCTATATAGCCCGGGATGCACTAAGCAACCTTATTATGTTGTGGCAAATCTAGGACTATGTGGAGATAGGTAAAATGCAGATACTGGCACTGGCTAGTGTCCGAAAGTAAACTTTAATTTCACTTGCTGCAGCATTCAGTAGTAGTCCCTTCTGTTGTTCCTGTGAGGTCAGAAAGGTCATAGATGCTTCTTGGTTGCAATAGAGGGGAGAGAAAAGGGCCATGTGTGAGTCTGGAGCTGGCTGGAGCTCCTGAAAGTCCAGGAAGCTACTGAGAGTCTGGACTAGTGACAGGACCAATGTAAAGCCAGTCTGTAAAGCAGGTAACCCAGAGCATGGGAAATTGTGTGCACTGAGAGATGTCAGTTATTGAACTGTGCGGACATAACCGGAGTTCAAATGGACTTATAGGACAGATACGTTTCTGTAAAGCATGCAGATATATCCACTGAAGAGAATATACGGAATGTCAGGTGTCATGTACCCATTTCTCAGCACGCGACATGGGGGTGCGCCTGCAAGGGTTAATCTATGTCCCCTCTCTCAGTCCAGTATTCAACCTCTGTCCTATGCTGTAATGGGAGCATAAATCACACACTGCCCTGGCCACACACCCGCTCATACATGCTGCCACCACTCACCGAACACACGGGCGATAAGTCCTGGAAATATTATTACTACTGTCTGCCAATCATAAGGCTCACGTGCTTTAAGGGTATGTGCACACGTCAGGATTTCTTGCAGAAATTTCCTGAAGAAAACCGGAAATTTTCTGCAAGAAATCCGCATTTTTTTTTTGCGTTTTTTTTTAGCATTTTGCAAGCGTAATTAGCTTGCAGAATGCTAAAGTTTTTCAAGCGATCTGTATCATCGCTTGGAAAACTGACTGACAGGTTGGTCACACTTGTCAAACATAGTGTTTGACAAGTGTGACCAACTTTTTACTATAGATGCTGCTTATGCAAAAGATAGAATGTTTAAAAATAATAAAAAAAATAAAAAAATGGTTATACTCACCCTCTGCAGACAGCCGATATCCTCAGCGGTGTCCGTTCCTGTGGTTCAGGACCTTCGATAACGTCGCGGTCACGTGAGCGGTCACATGACCGGTCTCGCCACCAATCACAAGACAGCGACGTCATTGCAGGTCCTGAACCACACCATCTTTAGGAACCGAAGCGGCAGCATGCAGCGGTGAGAGGCGGGAACACTCCGGAGGCCATCGAAGGTGAGTATATGACTATTTTTAATTTTAATTCTTTTTTTTTGACCAATTATATGGTGCCCAGTCCGTGGAGGAGAGTCTCCTCTCCTCCACCCTGGGTACCAACCACATATAATCTGCTTACTTCCCGCATGGTGTGCACAGCCCCGTGCGGGAAGTAAGCAGATCAATGCACTCCTAGGTGTGCGGAATCCCCGCAATTCCGCATTTTTAATGAACATGTTGCTTTTTTTTCTGCAATGCGATTTTTTCGCGGAAAAAAATGCAACATTTGCACAAAAAATGCGGAATACACTGTAAATAATAGGAGGCGTATGTTAGCGTTTTTTTCGCGTTTTTATCACGTTTTTATAGCGAAAAAATGTGAAAAATACTGAACGTGTGCACATGGCCTAAAGCTATGGATTCTTTAGAACATGCACGGTCAACTTGTTAAAGTTTTAAGATTTATTACAAAAGGTACAGTGCTTACAATAAAAAGGGTATAAAAATATGGTAATTAAAAGACATACAAATATGCAAAACAGTTATAAAATAAACGGGAGAAAACTTACAGAAATATCTAAATTTGTAGTCTGCTTTCTGCTCCCTGAGGGGGGAACAAATATGGACTGGAACACATCAGCTTGACTGCCCCTCAATCTGTGAACACCCCCCTTTGTGTACAGGTATAATTTATAGAGTCAACCTGGAGGTCAGATTTCTAGACCAGCCTCTCAGGCTGATATTATAATTGCTTGTCTCTGATTGGACCATGACCACTCCGCCAATGAATATATTATCCTCTGAAATTCTCAGTGTAAGTTTCTCACAGATAGTGTCAGGCTGTAATTGACATCTCTCTTCAAAAGAGACAGAAGGTGTGAAACGCTTCCTGGTTCTTAGCAAGTTCTTAGCAAGACCCCCTGGCGAGATTGAAGAGAGTAGACTGCTTTCTCAGGATAACATATGCTGTGACTCCTGTGAGACCTGCAGTCTCAGGACAGATGTTAAATTACTTTTAGTCACACATATATACCTATACATATTTCGCTACACCTCCCTCCTTGTGAACGTGCATGGGGGTTGACTTACAGGTCAGCTCCCGAGCGCATATCTGGTTCCGCCCTGCCTTGGTGAGATAGGCCATCAGCATTGCCATGATCGATTCATTTGTTATGCTGAATTGTAAAATCATATTGCTGTAATATCAGACTCCATCTAAGCAATTTCCCGTTGTCCCCAACTACTCTGTTGAGCCAACTCAATAAGTTATGATCTATTATCACGGTGAAGTTGCCTCCATAGAGGCATGGTTGCAGCTTCTGCAGAGCCCATACAATTGCCAAACATTCCTCCTCAATTGTGGCATAAGCCACTTTTCTGGGCAGGAGTTTCCTGCTTAGGTAAAGAATTGGGTGCTCCTCACCTTGCTGGTTCACCTGGCTGAGAACTGCACCTAGCCCATAGGTGCTGGCATCTGTCTACACTACAAACCTGCTAGTGATATCTGGGGCCTGAAGGACGGGTGAACGAACCAATGCCGACTTTAGGGCAGAAAATGTTTCCTCACACTGAGGAGTCCAGGAAACAATTTTGGGAAGCTTCCTCCTGGTCAGATCAGTTAACAGTTTGGCCAGAGCATTGTAGTTTGGTACAAACCTCCTATAGTAGCCAGCCGTACCCAGGAAAGACAGTACCTGTATCCTTCCAATAAGTGATTGACCAACCTCTGGAAGGTGGCAGAGGCATTCTTCATACCAAATGGCATCACCAGAAACTCAAACAGCCCGAATGGTGTTATAAAGGCAGACCTCTCTTGAGCTTCTCTGGTCAGAGGTATCTGTCAATAGCCCCTACTTAGGTCCATGATGGTGAGGTACGATGCTTTAGCTAGCTGTTCTAACAGCTCGTCTATCCTCGGCATGGGGTAGAACTCACATGTAGTCAGTAGATTTAATTTCCTGTAGTCTACACAGAACCGGGTAGCATGGTCCTTTTTCTGGACAAGAAGCACAGGCGAGGCCCAGGCACTCTGGGATTTTTGTATTACCTTGAGGTTCAGCATCTCCTCTACCTGTTCCCTCATGTGTGCCTTCACCTCTGCTGACACCCAGTATGCAGACTGCCGTACTGGGGGATTAGTACCAGTGTCCACATGGTGAGTTGCTAGGTGCACCCCCATCAGCTCAGACCTCTGACTGTGGGATAGCTCAGGGTTAAACTCTGCTGACTCCAGGGACTCCATGTACTTGTCCCAGCCCCCACATCTAGTAACAGATCAGCTTCCTCCTCTTCAGGCAGGCTGCAGACAGGTAAGACACAGGTCTCCCTGTCATGATGAGTCTTAAACATATTTACATGAAATACTTTCTGACGCTTTGCATGCTCATCTAGTTAATCTAATTAACATAATTTAGCCGCTTGTGTACAGTGTATGGTCCTTCCCATGCAGCCTGTAATTTATTCTGTAACATAGGGAACAACACCCAAACCTTCTGGCCCTCCTCGTAGGCCCTCAGTCTGGCATTACGGTCGTACCAGACCTTCTGGTTGATTTGGGCCTGGGTCACGTTCTCATGGGCCAGGTTGCTGAGTTTTTGCATTCTTTCTCTGAGCTGCAGTACATATTCAATTACTGAGACTCCTGTAGTTTTAAGGTCATCCTCCCAACAGTCCTTAATCAAATCAAGTGGCCCCCTGACCCTCCTCCCATAAACCAGTTCAAAGGGGGAGAATCCTGTAGACACCTGAGGTACCTCTCTGTACGCAAACAACAGATGGGGGAGGTACCGCTCCCAGTCTCTCCCTTAAATCTCCACCAGCATTTGTTTTAATGTTCTGTTAAAATGCTCGCAGAGTCCGTTGGTTTGGGGATGATAGGCGCTGGCCACAACATGCTGCACCTGTATTTTCTCGCAGAGGCTTTCCATCAGACTGAACATGAATTGGGTTCCCTGATCGGTTTACATTTCCCTAGGGAAACCCACACGAGAGAAAGCAGTCAGTAATGCATCCGCCACTTTGTTTGCTCGGATGGAGGACAGTACCACAGCTTCCAGGTATCCTGTAGCATAGTCCACCGCTGTGAGGATGTACTTTTTGCCAGAGCTGCTAGGGATTGCAAGTGGCCCTATGATATCCACAGCCACTCGCTGGAAAGGCTCATCAATCACAGGCAGTGGTATCAATGGAGCTTTCTGTATATTCCCAGACTTTCCAACTCTCTGACAAACTACTCATGATCGACAGTAATTGGCAATATCTGTCCCCATCTCGGGCCAATAGAAGTTATGTGTCAGGCGAGCTTTAGTCTTTTGTATTCCAAGGTGTCCGGCCAGAGGAATTTCATGAGCAATTCTCAATAATTGTTCCCTAAATAGATAAGGGAAGACCATCTGCTTTTCACAGTCCCAAGGTTCTGTAATATCTGTGGGGAGAGTCTCTTTATACAGTCTGCCCTTGTTCCAGTATACTCTTTTTATCAGAAGCAGCAGGGGGGTTGGTCTGCAAGACATCTGAGCTTCTCCAGACTGACATCTGTCCGCAGGGCCTCCTGGAACTCTCACTGTCAGTCTGCAGCCCCTGGCCTAGTGTGACTGCCAGGCCCTGGTCTGAAGCTGAGTCTTCAGTGTCGGTTATCAGGGACCTTGGTGGGTGTCATGTCGGACGCTGTTCACACTAGGGCGTCCGACAGACAGCAGTAATTCCACTTACATCCACTACACGCTCAGTGGCGTCGGGTAGATTTTATCCAGCTTGCTCGGGGTTAATCTAGCTGGTAATCAGGTTGGAGGCTGGGTCACGCCCACGGCCTTTAAATAGTCACGCTGGACTTTGGGCATCGCCGATTATAGCTTGTGCTTTGTGCCTAGTGATTCCGGTCTGGAGTGGTGGTCTTGTTGGAGGAATATCGTATCTGGTGGTGTATTATCCTTTGTCATATTCCTCCTTCCTGTATTTGTATTTGTTTTGCCCTGTGCACATTATAGTGTATTCCTGTATGTCTGCGGCGTGGTGCATTTTTCAGTTTTCCCTGTCTGTGCTTTCTGTGGGGATTGGTGTGTGGTCTCTTCACTGGGTGGCGGGTAGTGGTCTCAGCTTAGGGCTGAAACAGGAGACAGGGTCAGGCCTGGCGGCCCAGACATGCACACCTTTAGTGTAACTTCTGGGAAAAGGACAGACAGGGTTTCCCTAGCCTAAGGGAAATCGCAGGGGCCCGGGTAACCAGCCTTAGTCTACCCAGTACTCCCGTGACATTATAATCGGCCCAAAAGAAAAAAATAATAATAATATATTTTTTTTGTATGTCATGGATCCCATGACTTCCATAAACCGCCAGTTGAGGGCGCTGTTCTTACAGGTCACTGAATTGAAGGGGGCAGTTCAGCAACAGGGTCTTGTGGTATCTAATGTGCAAGTGGAAACTGCAGGTAGAGTTGCAGAGCCAAAAATGACTGACTGCGGAGTCAGTTTGTATGTGGGGTTTCGAGAAGGGTTAAACAAGCCCTTCTGATGTATGAGACTCCTGCTTCTCTAGAGTCTGCCATGAGTCTTTTTGTCCGCATTGATCACCGTTTGCGTCGGGGCGCTAGAGATGCCGCCTATGGGGGAGGTTGTAGGTGCACGTGAGGTTGCTGCAGGTGAGCCCACGGAGTCTATGCAAATAGCAGGGGTGTCGCGTCATCAAGCCCCCTCGCTCAGGAAGCAGGGACTCTGTTTTTGCTGTGGTAAAAAGGGGCATTATGTAAATGTTTGTCCTCTGTTTTCTAAAAAAAAGTGCAACGGTGGAAATCTACTAATGTTGTGAACTGTATTTTTAGGCTCCCTCTAGTGGTCACAAGCGGTACTGTGTAGTGTTGTCTTTCTGCAGGTTGGCTGCATCAGCTGGTTCGTTATCCTTGGTTGGTTTCCTATTTAACTCACCTGGATTCTCAGTTCCTTGCCTGCTATCAATGTATTCAGTGCTCTTCAGATTCCTTGTGATTACCTTGCTCCCAGCCTCTTCAAGACAAGCTAAGTTTTTGTCCGTTCATTTTTTGATTATCAGCATTCATCATGTTTCTTGTCCAGCTTGCTAAGATGTGATCTCCTCGCTTGCTGGTTGCTCTAGGGGACTGAGTTTCTCCCCCCCCCCCACACCGTTAGTTGGTGCGGGGGTTCTTGAAATCTCAGTGTGGATATTTTGTTAGGGGTTTTTACTGACCGCACAGACCCCTTACTATTTTCTGCTATCTAGTATTAGTGGGCCTCATTTGCTGAATCTGTTTTCACCCCTGTGTATGTGCCTTCCTCTTACCTCACCGTTATTATTTGTTGGGGGCTTCTATATCTTTGGGGATTATTTCTCTGGAGGCAAGAGAGGTCTTTCTTTTTATCCCACTTCTGCGATGCATAAACACTTTTTTGGCCTGCTATACTGTTATGATCCTTAGTGGTTGAGGATCACGAATTACTCCAGCTAAGTAACAAACATAGGACAAGCTCTAGGGAGGTGGCAAACTGGACTGACCGCAAATCTGAACCTATCCAAACACACTAGAAGTAGCCGGTGAACGTGCCTAAAAAATCCTAGACGTCTCGAGCCAGCCTGAGGAACTAACTACCCCTAGAGAGAAAGAAAGGCCTCTCTTGCCTCCAGAGAAATAATCCCCAAAGATATAGAAGCCCCCAACAAATAATAACGGTGAGGTAAGAGGAAGGCACATACACAGGGGTGAAAACAGATTCAGCAAATGAGGCCCACTAATACTAGATAGCAGAAAATAGTAAGGGGTCTGTGCGGTCAGTAAAAAACCCTAACAAAATATCCACACTGAGATTTCAAGAACCCCCGCACCAACTAATGGTGTGGGGGGAGAAACTCAGTCCCCTAGAGCAACCAGCAAGCGAGGAGATCACATCTTAGCAAGCTAGACAAGAAACATGATGAATGCTGATAATCAAAAAATGAACGGACAAAAACTTAGCTTGTCTTGGAGAGGCTGGGAGCAAGGTAATCACAAGGAATCTGAAGAGCACTGAATACATTGATAGCAGGCAAGGAACTGAGTATCCAGGTGAGTTAAATAGGAAACCAACCAAGGATAACGAACCAGCTGATGCAGCCAACCTGCAGAAAGACAACACTACACAGTACCGCTTGTGACCACTAGAGGGAGCCTAAAAATAGAGTTCACAACAGTAATTAACTTGCTGAGCGGAATTATGATGTTGGTAATCGGGAGTTGTTGGCTATGAAGTGGGCATTTGAGGAGTGGCTACATTGGCTCGAAGGAGCTAAACATCGTGTGGTGGTCTTGACTGATCACAAAAACCTGAATTACCTCGAATCTGCCAAGCGCCTGAATCCTAGACAGGCTCGTTGGTCGCTGTTTTTCTCCCATTTCAACTTTGTGGTCTCATACCTGCCTGGTTCGAAGAACGTGAAGGCTGATGCACTTTCTAGGAGTTTTGTGCCTGACTCTCCGGGAGTTTCTGAGCCGGCTGGTATTCTCAGAGAGGGAGTGATTTTGTCTGCCATTTCCCCAGATTTGCGACGAGTGCTGCAGAAATTTCAGGCGGATAGACCTGACCGTTGTCCACCAGAGAGACTGTTTGTCCCGGATAGATGGACCAGCAGAGTTATTTCCGAGGTTCATTCTTCGGTGTTGGCGGGTCATCCTGGGATTTTTGGTACCAGAGATTTGGTGGCTAGGTCCTTCTGGTGGCCTTCCTTGCCGTGGGATGTGCGTTCCTTTGTGCAGTCTTGTGGGATTTGTGCTCGGGCTAAGCCTTGCTGTTCTCGTGCCAGCGGTTTGCTTTTGCCTTTGCCTGTCCCGAAAAGGCCTTGGACGCATATTTCCATGGATTTTATTTCGGATCTTCCAGTATCTCAGAAAATGTCTGTCATCTGGGTGGTGTGTGATCGTTTTTCCAAGATGGTCCATTTGGTGCCCTTGCCTAAGTTGCCTTCCTCCTCCGATTTGGTTCCTCTATTTTTTCAGAATATGGTTCGCTTGCACGGCATTCCTGAAAATATTGTGTCTGATAGAGGATCCCAGTTTGTGTCCAGGTTTTGGCGGACTTTTTGTGCTAAGATGGGCATTGATTTATCTTTTTCGTCGGCCTTCCATCCTCAGACTAATGGCCAAACCGAGCGAACTAATCAGACGTTGGAAACTTATTTGAGATGTTTTGTTTCTGCTGATCAGGATGATTGGGTGACTTTTTTGCCATTGGCCGAGTTTGCCCTTAATAATCGGGCTAGTTCTGCTACTTTGGTTTCGCCTTTTTTCTGCAATTCTGGTTTCCATCATCGTTTTTCCTCGGGTCAGGTTGAGTCTTCTGACTGTCCTGGGGTGGATTCTGTGGTGGATAGGTTGCAGCAGATTTGGAACCATGTGGTGGACAATTTGAGGTTGTCACAGGAGAAGGCTCAGCGCTTTGCCAACCACCGCCGCGGTGTGGGTCCCCGACTTCGTGTTGGGGATTTGGTGTGGCTGTCTTCTCGGTATGTTCCTATGAAGGTCTCCTCTCCTAAATTCAAGCCTCGCTTCATCGGTCCTTATAAGATCTTGGAAATCCTTAACCCGGTGTCTTTTCGTTTGGATCTCCCAGCATCGTTTGCCATTCATAATGTGTTCCATAGGTCTTTGTTGCGGAGGTATGTGGTACCTGTGGTTCCTTCTGTTGAGCCTCCTGCTCCGGTGCTGGTCGAGGGTGAATTGGAGTACGTGGTGGAGAAGATTTTGGATTCTCGTATCTCTAGACGGAGGCTTCAGTATTTGGTGAAGTGGAAGGGCTATGGTCAGGAGGATAATTCCTGGGTTGTCGCCTCTGATGTTCATGCGGCCGATTTGGTTCGTGCCTTCCACGCGGCTCATCCTGATCGCCCTGGGGGTCTTGATGAGGGTTCGGTGACCCCTCCTCAAGGGGGGGTACTGTTGTGAACTCTATTTTTAGGCTCCCTCTAGTGGTCACAAGCGGTACTGTGTAGTGTTGTCTTTCTGCAGGTTGGCTGCATCAGCTGGTTCGTTATCCTTGGTTGGTTTCCTATTTAACTCACCTGGATACTCAGTTCCTTGCTTGCTATTAATGTATTCAGTGCTCTTCAGATTCCTTGTGATTACCTTGCTCCCAGCCTCTCCAAGACAAGCTAAGTTTTTGTCCGTTCATTTTTTGATTATCAGCATTCATCATGTTTCTTGTCCAGCTTGCTAAGATGTGATCTCCTCGCTTGCTGGTTGCTCTAGGTGACTGAGTTTCTCCCCCCACACCGTTAGTTGGTGCGGGGGTTCTTGAAATCTCAGTGTGGATATTTTGTTAGGGTTTTTTACTGACCGCACAGACCCCTTACTATTGTCTGCTATCTAGTATTAGTGGGCCTCATTTGCTGAATCTGTTTTCACCCCTGTGTATGTGCCTTCCTCTTACCTCACCGTTATTATTTGTTGGGGGCTTCTATATCTTTGGGGATTATTTCTCTGGAGGCAAGAGAGGTCTTTCTTTCTCTCTAGGGGTAGTTAGTTCCTCAGGCTGGCTCGAGACGTCTAGGATTTTTTAGGCACGTTCACCGGCTACTTCTAGTGTGTTTGGATAGGTTCAGATTTGCGGTCAGTCCAGTTTGCCACCTCCCTAGAGCTTGTCCTATGTTTGTTACTTAGCTGGAGTAATTTGTTATCCTCAACCACTAAGGATCATAACAACTAAGCTCAGAGGGAGTGGAGGAGGCCAATCTGAGCTTATGCATATCCTCCATGGTGGTCTCTCAATGTAGGCTCCCTGCCAGAGTTATGGTCGCTGGCAGAGAGCTGCCAATCACTGTTTTTGTGGATAGTGGTTCAGCCACTAATCTCATTGATGAGGAGTTTGCACGCACGGCCGGGTTCACGGTCGAAAAATTGCCTCATCCTATATGGGTGGTCACCATCAATGCTACCCCTCTCCCACAGGGGGAGATTACGGAGATTGTGGCTGAGGTTAAACTTCACATTGGGGTCCTACGTTCTGAGCAGGTTACATGTAGGGTGCTCAGTAATCTTCCTGCACAAATGGTTCTGGGTTTTCCATGGTTATCTATGCACAACCCGGTTATTGACTGGAAAACTCAGGACATAATTCAGTGGAGCAGATTTTGCCAGGAGAATTGCCTGGCCACATGTGTGTTCGCTGTGACTCCAAGCATTCCTGAGTCACTGCTTGATTTCGCGGATGTGTTCTTAGAGAAGGGTTGCTCAGAATTGCCACCACATCGCCCCTATGACTGTACTATTAGGTTTAAACCAGGGGCTAAATTGCCGAAAGCAAGGATGTTCAACATCTCTGGTTCTGAGAGGCAAGCTTTAAAAGATTACATTGCTGAGAGTTTAAGCAAAGGGCACATTAGGCCTTCGTCCTCGCCAGTGGCAGCGGGGTTCTTCTGGATTTCAGGGAGTTAAACCAGATTACGGTTCGTGATCCATACCCTATGCCACTGATACCTGATTTGTTCAACCAGGTGGCTGGTGCTAAGTGGTTTTCCAAGCTTGACCTCAGGGGGGCTTACAACCTCATAAGAGTCAAGGTGATGAGTGGAAGACGGCTTTTAATACTCCTGAGGGTCATTTTGAAAATTTGGTGATGCCATTTGGGTTGACAAACGCGCCTGCAGTTTTTCAACATTTCATAAATGATGTATTCTCGCATGTTCTGGGGAAATTCGTTATTGTGTACCTAGATGACAGTCTCATTTATTCATGCGAGCGTGATTCACATTTGGAGCATGTGAGGCAGGTGTTACAGCTTCTCAGAGAAAATAAGCTCTATACAAAACTTGAGAAATATGTATTTTCGGTTCAAGAGTTGCCTTTCTTGGGTTATATTGTGTCTGCTTCAGGGTTTAAAATGGACGCCGCTAAGGTGCAAGCGGTGCTGCATTGGGAACGGCCTGATAACCTAAAAGCACTCCAGCGGTTCCTTCGGTTTTCCAACTATTATAGAAAGTTTATCAAAGATTTTTCTACCATTGCTAAACCGCTTACTGACATGACGAAAAAGGGTACCAATTTCTCTGCCTGGCCTCAGGCTGCTGTGTGCGCATTTGAATTTCTGAAGAACAGTTTTGCTTCGGCCCCTATTCTGGTGCAACCGGACATATCAAAACCTTTTACGTTGGAAGTCGATGCGTCTGAGGTTTGAGTGGGGGCGGTGCTGTCACAAGGCTCATCTTTGGGCGAGTCACGTCCTTGCGCCTACTTTTCCAAGAAGCTGTCGTCTGCCGAACGTAATTACGATATAGGCAACAGGGAGTTGTTGGCTATCAAGTTGGCTTTTGAGGAATGGCGACACTTTTTGGAGTGGTTGGTCCATCAGGTTACAGTTATCACCGACCATAAAAATCTGCTGTATTTGGAGTCAGCCAAGTGTCTGTCCCCCCAGGCAGGCTCGCTGGGCATTGTTTTTCACGCAGTTCAGCTTTTTTGTTACGTACCGGCCTGGGTCTAAGAACACTAAGGCAGATGCTTTGTCCAGGTGTTTTCCGGGGGGAGAACCTCTGGAAGATCCGGTACCCATGCTCCAAAAGGGTGTAGTGGTCTCGGCTCTCACGACCGAGGTTGAGGCTGAGATTGCCGAGGCTCAGGTGGAGGTACCACCAGAGCTTCCCATTAACAAATCATTTGTACCACTCCATCTTCGCCTAAAGGTGTTGGGTGAGCATGATGATGCTGTCCTGGCTGGCCATCCAGGGGTTAGGAGTACCTTGGAGTTGGTGTCATGTCGATTTTGGTGGCCCAAAATCTGACAGGACATGGTCTTGTACGTGTCGGCATGTGCCAGGTGCGCTAGGGCTAAGACGTCTCGCTCTTGTCCTGCTGGCACACTACATCCTCTCGGGGTACCCAGTAGGCCATGGATGGAGATTTCCATGGATTTTATCACAGATTTGCCCTCCTCTGCGGGGAACACGGTCATTCTGGTGGTTGTTGATCGGTTCTCAAAGATGTCGCACTTTGTGTCTTTGCCTTCGTTGCCTAACGCTAAGACTCTGGCGCAGGTTTTTGTGCAGGAGGTGGTCAGACTTCACGGAGTCCCGTCTGACATTGTGTCTGATAGGGGTACTCAGTTTGTGGCAACATTTTGGAAAGCTTTTTGCTCACGTCTGGGGATCAAGTTGTCGTATTCTTCTGCGTTTGATCCTCAGTCAAATGGTCAGACCGAGCGTATGAACCAGAATTTGGAGCAGTACTTACGCTGTTTTGTTTCTGACAATCAGGAGGAGTGGTCGACGTTCCTTCCTTTGGCTGAGTTTGCTATAAATAATCACCATCAGGAATCGTCTGGGGAGTCCCCGTTCTTTTGTGTTTTCGGGCTCCATCCTCAGTTTTGTACTCTGCGTCAGGGGGGCTCTACTGGCGTCCCGGAGGAGGACCAGTTAGGAGCACAACTGTCATCCGTTTGGAGGAGAGTGAAACAGCGCTTGCTAAGCGTAGGTGCAAGGTACAAACAAGTGGCTGACAGTAAACGTGTGACAGGTCCGGACCTGAGTGTGGGTGACTGGGTGTGGTTGTCCACAAAAAACATAAAACTCAAGATTCCATCCTTGAAATTGGGTCCAAGGTTTATTGGTCCATTTAGGGTTGCCGCCATCATTAACCCGGTAGCCTACCGTTTGGCGCTCCCTACGGTATATAAAATACACAACGTGTTCCACAGATCTTTATTAAAAAAGGTGGTGGGTTCTGTGGACACGGCGCCTATGCCACCTTCAGTTTTGGTGGATGGCAATTTGGAGTTTGAAGTCTCCAAGGTGGTTGACTCTCGTGTAGTGCGCCGCACATTACAGTACCTCGGTTATAGACATAATTCTTTCCTGGTATGATATCGGCAGGGGTTACTATCGCTGGACGCACCAGAGTCACTTCTGCCCCAGTGTCTCGGAGGAGGCCGACCACAAAGAGGACAGACGGTGGGGACACAGACAGCTTTTTGGGTGTTGATGGGCATTTCTTCCTATCAGTGCAGACCACGCTAACATGTCCCACTTTGTTGCAGGAGATGCACCCGCATGCATCCCCTAAAGAATGTCTAGTCCCCGGGATCCCATAGTGATCGGCCAGCAAAGGAAGAAGGGTCTCCGTTTGGCTTACCTCCCTTCCAGCCAAATCCCGATGGCTTCCGCACCTCAGGCATCCTATCAGCCACATAGCAGTCCGCAATCTTTGCAGCCTGATCCGCAGTTTGTGGCTCCCGATCACACACAAATTGTCTTACATCCATGGGGCACATGTGAAGAAATTGATCCTTGACCATAAGATCCGTGGGCTGGGCAATATACTACGTGGGCTGTGCAATACACTACGTGGTTGTGCAATATACTATGTGGCTGTGCTATATAATACGTGGCCAGCCGCGAACAATCAGCAACAGGCGCAGTCCGGCCGCGAATTGGCACTGGATTTAAACCATGCTTCGCTAATTGGTCGCTCCCGGCCGGCCGAATCCTGTGTATTCAATGTATTATTCTAAAATCTTCATAAATAAACTACATACAGTTGTGGCCAAAAGTATTGACACCCCTGCAATTCTGTCAGATACTACTCAGTTTCTTCCTGAAAATGATTGCAATCACAGATTATTTGGTATTATTATCTTCATTTAATTTGTCTTAAATGAAAAAACACAAAAGAGAATGAAGCAAAAAGCAAAACATTGATCATTTCACACAAAACTCCAAAAATGGGCCAGACAAAAGTATTGGCACCCTCAGCCTAATACTTGGTTGCACAACCTTTAGCCAAAATAACTGCGACCAACCGCTTCCGGTAACCATCAATGAGTTTCTTACAATGCTCTACTGGAATTTTAGACCATTCTTCTTTAGCAAACTGCTCCAGGTCCCTGATATTTGAAGGGTGCCTTCTCCAAACTGCCATTTTTAGATCTCTCCACAGGTGTTCTATGGGATTCAGGTCTGCACTCATTGCTGGCCGCCTTAGAAGTCTCCAGTTCTTTCTCTCAAACCATTTTCTAGTGCCTTTTGAAGTGTGTTTTGGGTCATTGTCCTGCTGGAAGACCCATGACCTCTGAGGGAGACCCAGCTTTCTCACACTGGGCCCTAAATTATGCTGCAAAATATGTTGGTAGTCTTCAGACTTCATAATGCCATGCACACTGTCAAGCAGTCCAGTTCCAGAGGCAGCAAAGCAACCCCAAAACATCAGGGAACCTCCGTCATGTTTGAATGTAGGGACCGTGTTCTTTTCTTTGAATGCCTCTTTTTTTCTCCTGTAAACTCTATGTTGATGCCTTTGCCCAAAAAGCTCTACTTTTGTCTCATCTGACCAGAGAACATTCTTCCAAAACGTTTTAGGCTTTTTCAGGTAAGTTTTGGCAAACTCCAGCCTGTCTTTTTTATGTCTCGGGGTAAGAAGTGGGGTCTTCCTGGGTCTCCTACCATACAGTCCGTTTTCATTCAGATGCCGACGGATAGTAAGGGTTGACACTGTTGTACCCTCGTACTGCAGGGCAGCTTGAACTTGTTTGGATGTTAGTCGAGGTTCTTTATCCAACATCCGCACAGTCTTGCGTTGAAATCTCTTGTCAATTTTTCCTTTCCGTCCACATCTAGGGAGGTTAGACACAGTGCCATGGTGTAATAATTATAGGGGATAACTCAGGAGACTCTTTGCGTGGAACAAGACAACTACAGGACACAGTTTTATAAGTGGTAAAGTCTACATTATCACACGGTGATTCAAACAGGTGCAGAGAGAAACTCAAGTCCACAACACTTAGACTGCTAAGCTGCATTTAATATTTACTCCATAGGAAACTTCAGAGGAAACTGCAATCACGCAGAAAGTCTATAAAGCACAATTATTCTTGAGGATACTTGACACAAATAAGTCCTTTCTTAGTCCAAAACACAGATAGATATGCTTATAAAGCAGTTCAAATAATATCTTAGCTCAGCCAGGGAGACCTGGGTAATAGTCTCAGGTTCTTGCAGAGCAGCAACAGCTTACATATCCAGCAAATGCAGATGGAAGTAAACACGAACAGCAGATGAAGTAGGATTACTGGAACTGGTGTATGCAGCAGAAACTCAGAGCAGAGTAGCAGGATAACCCCACAGGTTCACAGGAGCAGGTATATATCCAGGGAGTAACCAGAGGTCAGGAGCTGGATGCAAGTCAGAATACTCTA
Organism: Ranitomeya variabilis; assembly: GCF_051348905.1. NCBI lineage: Eukaryota > Metazoa > Chordata > Amphibia > Anura > Dendrobatidae > Ranitomeya > Ranitomeya variabilis. Next base: position 218,284,025 of record NC_135237.1, read on the forward strand.
GCACAGACTGAAGGCTGGGGTGGAGTTTTATAGCAGGAAGACACAGTGCACATGAGACCAAAGGCTCCATCTTGGAAAAGGGCAGTAATGCACAAAAGGTAATGAAAAATGTTCAGAGTCTTGACATTACTCCCTCCTTAGAAGCGGCTTCAGGACGATCCTGGACCTGGTTTCTCAGGGAATCTCTGATGAAAACGAGAAATCTTCTGTTGGGCATTGATGTTTTCCACAGGTTCCCAAGAGTCTTCCTCAGGGGGATATCCCTGCCATCTTATCAGATATTGGAGCCGATTCCTGCGAATCCTGGAATCAACAATTTCCTCCACCACAAATTGTTCTTGCCCATCAATCACCACAGGCTGCGGAGGTGGCACAACACGTCCCTGGAAGGTATTAGGAGATACAGGCTTTAGTAAAGATACATGAAAAACCCCGTGTACCTTCATAGTCCTAGGCAGCTTCAGCCGGCAGGCCACAGAGCTCACAATACCGTTGATCTTGAAAGGGCCAATGAATTTCTGTCCAAGTTTTTGTGAAGGAACATTTAACTTCAGATTCTTAGTTGCTAACCACACGGAATCTCCTAACTTGAACATGGGTGCAGGTTTACGGAATCTATCAACCGATCTCTTATAACGTTCTTGAGCTGTGGTCAGGGATTCCTTCAGAACCTCCAGATTTTGCCTCATCGCAGTCAGCCCTTCCTCCACTGCCGGAACTGGAGAATTAATTGGAGACCTAGGTAAGATACACGGATGATAGCCCAGATTGGCAAAGAAAGGTGTAAATTTAGTGGAGGCACTCTGAGAATTGTTATATGAAAATTCGGCTAACGGCAGCAACTCCAACCAATCATCCTGGAGATGGCTGACATAGCATCTTAGATATTGTTCCAGCGTCTGGTTGGTGCGCTCAGTCTGACCATTTGTCTGGGGATGGTAAGCGGAAGAGAGACAGACATTAATATTGATTGCAGAGCAAAACCCCTTCCAGAATCTTGAATTGAACTGCACTCCACTGTCAGAGATGATCTCATCCGGAACCCCATGCAACCGAAAGACATTCTGTATAACCAAGTTCACTGTATCTTTAGCTGAGGGGAGGCCGGTGCATGGAACAAAATGAGCAGCTTTAGTCAGGCGATCAACTACCACCATGATTGTATTCATGCCCCCCGATGTAGGCAGCTCCACAATAAAGTCCATTGATATAGACCCCCAAGGGCGGGACGGAACAGGTAATGGTTGTAGAAGACCCATAGGTGCCACATGAGGAGTCTTGTAACGAGCACATATCTCGCAAGAGAGAACATAGTCCTTGGTATCCTTCAGGCAAGTTGGCCACCAGAAGAATCGGCTCAGGAACTCTTGTGTCTTCTGTACCCCCTGTGACCAGCCAACTTGGAGTCATGTACCAACTTGAGGATCTGTAGACGGACGACCTCAGGGACGTAGAGATCTCTGAACCACATGCCACCCTTAAAGACAAGATTAATATCCACAGGTGGGTTGCCCAGCAATACATCACCGTCATAGGCCTCCCTGCACTCCTTCCACAAGTCCTGATTGTGGATAACTCCGATGAAATTGGCATCAGATAGAATGGTCTTGGATGGGCTCCTGGTACGGAATCCGCAGCATGGATTCGGGATAAAGCATCAGCCTTCCCATTACGAGAACCTGGACGGTACGAGATAGCAAAGTTAAATTGATTTAAAAATAAGTTCTAATGAGCCTGACGAGGAGAAAGACATCTAGCGGCTCTAAGGAACTCTAAATTGCAGTGGTCAGTAAGCACTACGATCTGTTGTGCAGCCCCTTGCAGATGATGCCTCCATTCTTTGAAAGCCGCAATAATAGCCAGCAATTCTTTGTCTCCCATGTCGTAATTCTTCTCTGCTGAGTTTAGTCTATGGGAAAAGAAAGCACAAGGATGTAGCAGACCCTTCTCTCCAGTTCTTTGGGAGAGAATAGCCCCCAAAGCTGTATCAGAAGCGTCCACCTTCACAATGAAAGAAAGTGTTGAATCTGCGTGTATCAACAGCGGTGCTGATGTGAAACAGATCTTAAGCCGATCAAAAACTTCTTGAGCCTGTGATGACCACTTAAAGGGCTTTTCCTTCTTTGTCAAGGAAGTAATGGGACGGACAATATCAGAAAAATTTCGAATTAAGCATCTGTAGAAATTTGCAAAACCAATAAAATGTTTGACCTCCTTAACGTTCTTGGGTACCGGCCAGTCAAGGATAGCCTGAATCTTACCAGATTCCATGTTCAGCCCCTGGGGAGAGATGATATAATCTAAGAACTGTATCTCAGAACGATGGAACTCGCATTTGTCTGGCTTAATATACAGATGGTTCTCTTTCAGACTTCTTAAAACAGTTTTGACATGTTCTTCATGTTCCTGTAGAGAGTCAGAAAAGATTAGTATATCGTCCAAATAGATCACTACAAACTGGTCCAACAAATCTCTGAAAATGTCTTTAGCAAGGTTTTGAAACGTTGCAGGGGCGTTAGAAAGCCCGAAGGGCATCACAAGAGATTCAAAGTGTCTATACTGGCATCTGAATGCTGTCTTCCACTCATCCCCTGGACGAATATGCACCAAATTATAAGCCCCACGAAGATCCAGTTCAGAGAACACCTTAGCATGGCGGACTCTTTCCAGTAATTCGGGAATCAGAGGCAACGGGTAACGGTTTCGTACGGTTACCTTATTGAGTTCCCGATAGTCAACACAGGGTCTCAGGGTCCCATCCTTCTTCTTAACAAAAAAGATAGGTGCCCCTGCTGGTGAGGAAGAAGGACGTATGAAGCCTTTGGCCAGATTTTCATCAATCTACTCCTTTAAGGCTTGAAGCTCAGGTGCCGCCAAAGGGTATACGGTACCAAAAGGAATAGCTGCCCCAGGAAGCTCAATGAACTCAATGGGACAGTCATAATGCCTGTGTGGAGGAAGCTGATCTGCATTCTTCTTGTCACAGATGTCCGAGAACTCTTTATATGCTGGAGGTAAAGAAAATACCTGTACATGTGGTTCCGTAGCCGTGGACTCAGGGACAGCTTCTGTTAACGCTCCTTGTTGGAAAGAAAATCTCCTTGGTCTCCCAGTTGATAATTGGGTTCTGAGAACGCAACCAAGGAATGCCTAAAATCACAGGAAAATGAGGAGAAGAAATTAGCAAGAAAGAAAGTTGCTCCTGATGATTAGGCTCCAACAAAATTTCAAGGGGTACGGTCTCCTGATTCACAGGCCCAGAGATTAAAGGTGACCCATCCACTGTTTCCATGGTAATTGGAGAGGCTCTTTGCTGAATTTCAATACCATGTTCCTTGGCAAATGCGATATCCATGAAATTGCCACCGGCACCAGATTCAATCATAGCTGCACTGGAAATCCACTGTCCTGAACACAGGATCTTAATAGGGAGAGAACAGTGAGAGTTCTTTTCCTTAAGCTCCTTGGGGGGCTGAAGTCATAGAAAGTGAATGGAATACAGCGTTTAAAGGCAGGCTACATTCAGAGATGTCAGATTCATCATCACAGTTGTCATACTCCCCTACTGCTGCTAGCACCTTGTTAGGCCGTCTAGGAAACTTAGGACAATTGATCAAGAAGTGGTCAGACTGGCCGCAGTAGAAACATAGACTTTCAGGAAGGCGATGCCCCCGGCGCTCATTGATCTCGTGCCTCTGAACGGAATCAATTTGCATGGGCACCTCCACCTCCTGAGATGTTTTACCTGCAGGCTCTTTGGAAGGAAGGGAAAAGTTAGAAATACGGTTATATGCAGCAAACTTCTTCTGCCTACGCTCAGTAAGGCGAATGTCAATGCGCACACAATGCTGTATAAATGTCTCTAGCTCTTGTGGTGACTCAGAGCGAGCTAGTTTATCTTTTACAGTTCTAGACAGACCCCTTTTAAAAATAGGCAATTATGCATAACTGTCCCAATTTGTATCTACCGCTAATCTCCTGAATTTAGTAGCATACTCAATAACAGAATGTTTTGCCTGGCGTAAAGACAATAAAGCAGATTCAGCGGTTGCACAGCGATTTGGGTCATCAAACATTAATGCCATAGCGGCCAAGAAATCATCCAAGTTATTTAACCGTGGGTCACGAGACTCAATCATCTTATTCGCCCAGGCGAGCGCTCGTGCGGTCAGCAGCATTATTACACACAATACTTTGGATCTATCATTAGGAAAATGGTCAGCATGCACATCAAAATATAGCATACATTGATTCACAAAGCCACAAAATTTGTCGCGATCACCATTAAATCTGAATGGGGCAACCTAGGTGGGCTAGCTGGTGGCTGTTGCCCAGAGGGAAAAGTTGCTTGTGCAGCTATTTGCGTGCTTATGTCCTGAAAAGCCCGTCCATACTGGGACTCTATGCCAGCAAGTTTGTTTTCCTGGGCTGCCATGCGGGTGCATAAGTCCTGCAAAGTCTGTCCAAACACTTGTTGATTGTGTTCAAAGCTTCCAAACTTCTTTTGCAGACCTTCCACATCTTTCTGCAGTGATCTAATTATGGAAAACACCTGCTCTAGTCTGCTTTCTGCAGTCATTGTTCCAGCGGTCTCCTTTTTTTTAGGCTAGAGTATCCTGTAATAATTATAGGGGATAACTCAGGAGACTCTTTGCGTGGAACAAGACAACTACAGGACACAGTTTTATAAGTGGTAAAGTCTATATTATCACATGGTGATTCAAACAGGTGCAGAGAGAAACTCAAGTCCACAACACTTGGAGTAAATATTAAATGCTGCTTAGCAGTCTATAGGAAACTTCAGAGGAAAATGCAATCACGCAGAAAGTCTATGAAGCACAATTATTCTTGAGGATACTTGACATGAATAAGTCCTTGCTTAGTCCAAAACACAGATAGATATGCTTATAAGGCAGTTCAAATAATATCTTAGCTCAACCAGGGAGGCCTGGGTAATAGTCTCAGGTTCTTGCAGAGCAGCAACAGCTTACATGTCCAGCAAATGCAGATGGAAGTAAACACGAGCAGCAGATGGAGGATTACTGGAACTGGTGTATGCAGCAGGAGCTCAGAGCAGAGTAGCAGGATAACCCCACAGGTTCACAGGAGCAGGTATATAGCCATGGAGTAACCAGAGGTCAGGAGCTGGATGCAAGGCAGAATACTCTAGCACAGACTGAAGGCTGGGGTGGAGTTTTATAGCAGGATGACACAGTGCACATGAGACCAAAGAAGCCATCTTGGAAAAGGGCAGTAATGCACAAAAGGTAATAAAAAATGTTCAGAGTCCTGACACATGGGCTTTAAACTTCTTGATGACACTGTGCACGGTAGACACAGGAACATTCAGGTCTTTGGAGATGGACTTGTAGCCTTGAGATTGCTCATGCTTCCTCACAATTTGATTTCTCAAGTCCTCAGACAGTTCTTTGGTCTTCTTTCTTTTCTCCATGCTCAATGTGGTACACACAAGGACACAGGACAGAGGTTGAGTCAACTTTAATCCATGTCAACTGGCTGCAAGTGTGATTTAGTTATTGCCAACACCTGTTAGGTGCCACAGGTAAGTTACAGGTGCTGTTAATTACACAAATTAGAGAAGCATCACATGATTTTTCGAACAGTGCCAATACTTTTGTCCACCCCCTTTTTTTATGTTTGGTGTGGAATTATATCCAATTTGGCTTTAGGACAATTCTTTTTGTGTTTTTTCATTTAAAACAAATTAAATGAAGATAATAATAACAAAGAATTTGTGTTTGCAATCATTTTCAGGAAGAAACTGAGTATTATCTGACAGAATTGCAGAGGTGTCAATACTTTTGGCCACAACTGTATATATTCTAGAATACCCGATGCGTTAGAATCGGGCTACCATCTAGTACAGTTTACATACAGTGTACTGGAAAATGGGGAAAAAATTCCAAGTGTGGTGAAATTGCAAAAAAAAGTGAAATCCCACAAATGCTAAAACTGACCTGCAATAGTGATTCTACAGGTCAATAAGAGTTTGTTTATACTAAATATGTATAGGTTCTTTTTTATTTAAGTGGTGAAAGTTTGTTAAAAAACATATATATTTTTTTAAATGGTGTTATTTTCCTAGACCCATAGCATCTCCATTTTTCGTGACCTGGGGCCACATGAGGGCTTATTTTTTGCACGCCGAGCTTATATTTTTATTGATACCATTTTGGTGTACATACGATCTTTCAATCGCCCATTATTGCATTTTAATGCAATATTGCAGCAACAAAAACACAACACTTGTGTTTTGACTTTTTTTCTCGTTACGCCGTTTGCCAATCGGATGAATTCATTTTACATATTGATAGATCGGACGATTCTGAATGCAGCAATGCCAAATATGTGTTTCTTTTTTTATTTTTTTGTTTTGAATGGGGTTAATAGTGGGTGATTTAACCCCTTAGTGACGGAGTCAATTTGCAGCTTAATGACCCGACCAATTTTTACAATTCTGACCACTGTCACTTTATGAGGTTATAACTCTGGAACGCTTTAACGGATCCCACTGATTCTGAGAATGCTTTTTCATGACATATTGTACTTCATGTTAGTGGTAAAATTTATTCGATATTACTTCAATATTTATGAAAAAAACTGAAATGTGGCCAACATTTTCAAAATTTTGCAATTTTCAAACTTTTAATTTTTATGCCCTTAAATCAGAGAGACAAGTCACACAAAATAATTAGTAAATAACATTTCCCCCATGTCTACTTTACATCTGCAGAATTTTGGAAACAAAATTTTTTTTTGTTAGGAAGTTATAAGGGTTAAAAGATGACCAGCGATTTCTCATTTTTACAAAAAAATTCACAAAACCATTTTTTTTAGGGAGCATCTCACATTTAAAGTGACTTTGAGGGGTGTACATGACAGGACATACCCAAAAGTGACAACATTCTAAAAATTGCACCCCTGAAGCTGCTCAAAACCACATTCAAGAAATGTATTAACCCTTTACGTGCTTCACAGAAACTGAAGCAATGTGGAAGGAAAAAATTAACATTTAACTTTCTTTTACAAACATTTTATTTCAGAACCATTTTTTTTATTTTCATAAGGGTAACAGGAGAAATTAGTCCCCCAAAGTTGTTGTGCAATTTGTCCTGAGTACGCCAATACCCCATATGTGGGGGTAAACCACTGTTTGGGCACACGGCACAGCTCAGAAGGTAAGGAGCGCTGTTTGACTTTTTCAATGAGATGAGCACAAGGAGAAACATGTAGAGCGATGATTTATTCAAAAAATCCTTTAATATTTAAAATAGTACAAATAACAAATATCTATAGTAGATGGCTAAGACACAAGATGAATGCCCTAAAACACTGATGTAAACCCCCCATAAACCACACTCCCCCAGATGAAATACCGGTCTAGAGGCAAATAGGTAAGTATCTATGCATTCCCCCTAAACGGGGGGTAAAAACAGCAGGGAAAGGTACAAAGGGTACATAATAGTACCACTAAATAAGACTCATCCACCCAAGTGGGGACTCAGTATTAAAAGCCCTATAATCACTGCATAGAAGAGATTGTAGCACTTACCACTAAACAGGTGGGGGGACTGGCGTGGAGGGAACCGATACCGGGATACCGATACCGGGAAGACCGGTATTTCATCTGGGGGAGTGTGGTTTATGGGGGGTTTACATCAGTGTTTTAGGGCATTCATCTTGTGTCTTAGCCATCTACTATAGATATTTGTTATTTGTACTATTTTAAATATTAAAGGATTTTTTGAATAAATCATCGCTCTACATGTTTCTCCTTGTGCTCATGTTCTATTGGAGCTGATTTGGCGAGTTGGAGGTTTCATCAGGCCTGTTATGGTCACCAGACTCCATTTTTTCGCTTCTATTATGTTTGTGGGACTTTTGTTTCTATTGACTTTTTCAATGCAGAATTGGCTGGAATTGAGATCGGCCGCCATGTCGTGTTTGGAAAGCAACAGATGTGCCTAAACAGTTGAAACCCCCTTCACAAGTGACACAATTTTTTTTTTTATTTGTTTATTAACCAAAACAGTGACAACATATACATATTTGTGCATCCAAGCCAGCATAAGTACACTTGTCAAGGTAATTACGAATGGACAACAAATGTATCCAAAAAAGAGGGGAGAAAAAAAAGGGGGGAAGTATTCCCCTTCCTATCTCCTCCCTGTTATGATCCCAGTGGCTGGGGATCACAGGAAATACTAGCTAAGTAACTAAACAGACACGAGCTCTAGGGAGGTGGTAACTGGACTGACCGCAAAACCTGATCCTATCCAAACACACTAAAGGTAGCCGGTGAACGTGCCTAAAATCCTGGACGTCTCGACGCAGCCTGAGAAACTGACTACCCCTAAAGAGAAAGCAAGACCTCACTTGCCTCAAGAGAAATAACCCCAAAGATATAGGAAGCCCCCAACAAATAATAACGGTGAGGTAAGGAGAAAAGACACACGTAGGAATGAAAACAGATTCAGCAAATGAGGCCCGCTAATACTAGATAGCAGAAGACAGATAGCGAACTGTGCGGTCAGTAAAAAACCCTACCAAAATATCCACGCTGAGAATTCAAGAACCCCCACACCAACTAACGGTGTGGGGGGAGAAACTCAGCCCCCCAGAGCTACCAGCAAGCTGGGAAATCACATATTAGCAAGCTGGACAAGAAACATATAGAACACTGATGATCAAAAAATGAACAAGACGGAAACTTAGCTTCTCTTGAAGAGACTGGGAGCAAGGTAGTCAGAAGGAATCAGAATAGCACTGAATACATTGACAGCAGGCATAGACTGAGAGTCCAAGTGAGCTTAAATAGAAAACCAGCCCACAGATAACGAGACAGCTGATGCCAGTCACAAACCTGCAGAAAGACAGCACTCACACAGTACCACTTGTGACCACAAGAGGGAGCCCAGAAATAGAGTTCACAACAGTACCCCCCCCCCTTGAGGAGGGGTCACCGAACCCTCATCAAGACCCCCAGGGCGATCAGGATGAGCCGCATGGAAGGCACGAACCAAATCGGCCGCATGGACATCAGAGGCGACAACCCAGGAATTATCCTCCTGACCATAGCCCTTCCACTTAACTAAATACTGAAGCCTCCGTCTGAAAATACGAGAATCCAAGATCTTCTCCACCACGTACTCCAATTTGCCCTCAACCAGCACCGGAGCAGGAGGCTCAACAGAAGGAACCACAGGCACCACATACCTCCGCAACAAAGACCTATGGAACACATTATGAATGGCAAACGATGCTGGGAGGTCCAAACGAAAAGACACCGGGTTAATGATTTTCAAAATCTTATAAGGACCGATGAAGCGAGGCTTGAATTTAGGAGAGGAAACCTTCATAGGAACATACCGAGAAGACAGCCATACCAAATCCCCAACACGAAGTCGGGGACCAACACCACGACGGCGGTTGGCAAAGCGCTGAGCCTTCTCCTGTGACAACTTCAAATTGTCCACCACATGGTTCCAAATCTGCTGCAACCTATCCACCACAGAATCCACCCCCGGACAGTCAGAAGGCTCAACCTGACCCGAGGAAAACCGAGGATGAAAACCAGAATTGCAGAAAAAAAGGCGAAACCAAAGTAGCAGAACTAGCCCGATTATTAAGGGCAAACTCGGCCAATGGCAAAAAAGTCACCCAATCATCCTGATCAGCAGAAACAAAACATCTTAAATAAGTTTCCAACGTCTGATTAGTTCGCTCAGTTTGGCCATTTGTCTGAGGATGGAAGGCCGACGAAAAAGACAAATCAATGCCCATCTTAGCACAAGAAATCCGCAAAAATCTGGACACAAACTGGGATCCTCTGTCAGACACAATATTTTCAGGGATGCCGTGCAAGCGAACCACATTCTGAAAAAATAAAGGAACCAAATCGGAGGAGGAAGGCAACTTAGGCAAGGGCACCAAATGGACCATTTTGGAAAAACGATCACACACCACCCAGATGACAGACATTCTCTGAGATACTAGAAGATCTGAAATAAAATCCATGGAAATGTGCGTCCAAGGCCTCTTCGGGACAGGCAAAGGCAAAAGCAAACCGCTGGCACGAGAACAGCAAGGCTTAGCCCGAGCACAAATCCCACAGGACTGCACAAAGGAACGCACATCCCACGACAAGGAAGGCCACCAGAAGGACCTAGCCACCAAATCTCTGGTACCAAAAATCCCAGGATGACCTGCCAACACCGAAGAATGAACCTCGGAAATAACTCTGCTGGTCCATCTATCTGGGACAAACAGTCTCTCTGGTGGGCAACGGTCAGGTCTATCAGCCTGAAATTTCTGCAGCACTCGTCGCAAATCTGGGGAAATGGCAGACAAAATCACTCCCTCCTTGAGGATACCAGCCGGCTCTGAAACTCCCGGAGAGTCAGGCACAAAACTCCTAGAAAGGACATCAGCCTTCACGTTTTTCGAACCAGGCAGGTACGAGACCACGGAATCGAAACGGGAGAAAAACAACGACCAACGAGCCTGTCTAGGATTCAGGCGCTTGGCAGACTCTCGAGATAAATCAGATTTTTGTGATCAGTCAAGACCACCACACGATGCCTAGCTCCCTGGAGCCAATGTCGCCACTCCTCAAATGCCCACTTCATAGCCAACAACTCCCGATTACCAACATCATAATTCCGCTCGGCAGGCGAAAACTTTCTTGAAAAGAAGGCACAAGGCTTCATCACAGAGCCATCAGAGCTTCTCTGTGACAAAACAGCCCCTGCTCCAATCTCAGAAGCATCCACCTCGACCTGGAAAGGAAGAGAGACATCAGGCTGACATAAGACTGGAGCTGAAGAAAACCGGCGCTTCAGCTCCCGAAAGGCTTCCACTGCCGCAGGAGACCAATTAGTCACATCAGAACCTTTCTTGGTCAAATCCGTCAAGGGCTTAACCACGCCAGAAAAATTAGCGATGAAGCGACGGTAAAAATTAGCGAAACCCAAGAACTTCTGAAGACTCTTAACAGATGTAGGCTGAGTCCAGTCATGAATAGCCTGGACCTTGACTGGGTCCATCTCAATAGTAGAAGGAGAAAAAATAAAACCCAAAAAGGAAACCTTCTGTACTCCGAAGAGACATTTTGAGCCCTTCACAAATAAAGCATTAGCACGCAGGACCTGAAACACCATCCTGACCTGCTTCACATGGGACTCCCAATCATTAGAAAAGACCAAAATGTCATCCAGATACACAATCATAAATTTATCCAGATATTCTCGGAAAATGTCATGCATAAAGGACTGAAACACAGAAGGAGCATTAGAGAGTCCAAAAGGCATCACCAAGTACTCAAAATGGCCTTCGGGCGTATTAAATGCTGTTTTCCATTCGTCCCCCTGCTTGATACGCACAAGGTTATACGCACCACGAAGATCTATCTTGGTGAACCAACTGGATCCCTTAATCCGAGCAAACAGATCAGACAATAATGGCAAAGGATACTGAAATTTGACCGTGATTTTATTTAGAAGACGATAATCTATACAAGGTCTCAGAGAACCATCCTTCTTGGCCACAAAAAAGAATCCTGCACCAAGAGGGGAGGAGGATGGGCGAATATGTCCCTTCGCCAAAGACTCCTTTATATAACTCTGCATCGCGGCATGTTCTGGTATAGACAAATTAAAAAGTCGTCCCTTAGGGAACTTACTGCCAGGAATCAAATTTATAGCACAATCACAATCCCTATGAGGAGGCAGGGCACCAGATCTGGGCTCATCAAATACATCCTGGTAGTCCGACAAAAACTCAGGGACCTCAGAAGGAGTGGAAGAAGCAATTGACACCAAAGGGACATCGCCATGAATCCCCTGACAACCCCAACTTGACACAGACATAGCTTTCCAATCCAGAACTGGATTATGGGCCTGCAGCCATGGGAGACCCAAAACTACAACATCATGCAAATTATGCAGCACAAGAAAGCGAATCACCTCCTGATGTACAGGAGTCATGCACATGGTCACTTGAGTCCAATACTGAGGCTTATTCTCAGCCAATGGCGTAGCATCTATTCCCCTCAGTGGAATAGGAAATTCCAAAGGCTCCAGAACAAAACCACAGCGCTTGGCAAATGACAAATCCATAAGATTCAGGGCAGCACCTGAATCCACAAAAGCCATAACCGAGTAGGATGACAAAGAACAGATTAAAGTAACAGACAAAATGAACTTAGGCTGTATAGTACCAATGGTGACAGGTTTAGCGATTTTCTTTAAGCGCTTAGAGCATGCTAAGATAACATGAGTAGAATCACCACAGTAAAAGCACAACCCATTTTGACGTCTATGACTTTGTCGCTCAATTCTAGTCAGAATTCTGTCACATTGCATTGACTCAGGTCTCTGTTCAGAGAACACCGCCAGAGGATGCGCAGATTTGCGCTCCTGCAAACGCCGATCAATCTGAATGGCCAAAGCCATTGAATCACTCAGACTTGCAGGCGTGGGGAACCCCACCATAACATTCTTAATGGCTTCAGAAAGACCCTCTCTGAAATTTGCAGCCAGGGCACACTCATTCCATTGAGTAAGCACTGACCATTTCCGAAATTTTTGACAGTACACCTCAGCTTCATCCTGACCTTGAGAGATAGCCAGCAAAGCCTTTTCTGCCTGGTTCTCAAGATTAGGTTCCTCATAAAGCAGTCCAAGCGCCAGAAAAAACGCATCCACATTCAGCAATGCAGGATCTCCTGGCGCCAGAGAGAAAGCCCAATCTTGAGGGTCGCCGCGTAACAAGGAGATAATTTTAACTTGCTGAGCGGAATCACCAGAGGAACGAGGTCTCAAAGATAGAAACAATTTACAATTATTCCTAAAATTCAGAAACCTAGATCTATCTCCAGAAAACAACTCAGGAATAGGTATCTTTGGCTCAGACATAGGGCTATGATCAACAAAATCCTGAATATTTTGCACCTTTGCAGCAAGATGATCCGCACTAGAAGTCAGACTCTGAATATCCATGTCTGCAGCTGAGCTCAAAACCACCCAGAGATTAAGGGGATGAGAGAAGCTAGACAGACTGCAGCAAAGGAGGAAAAAAAAAATTGTACTCAGGACTTCTTTTATCCCACTTCATGCGATGCATAAAACACTTCTTTAGGCCTGCTGTACTGTTATGATCCCAGTGGCTGGGGATCACAGGAAATACTAGCTAAGTAACTAAACATAGACACGAGCTCTAGGGAGGTGGTAACTGGACTGACCGCAAAACCTGATCCTATCCAAACACCCTAAAGGTAGCCGGTGAACGTGCCTAAAATCCTGGACGTCTCGACGCAGCCTGAGAAACTGACTACCCCTAAAGAGAAAGCAAGACCTCACTTGCCTCAAGAGAAATAACCCCAAAGATATAGGAAGCCCCCAACAAATAATAATGGTGAGGTAAGGAGAAAAGACACACGGAATGAAAACAGATTCAGCAAATGAGGCCCGCTAATACTAGATAGCAGAAGACAGATAGCGAACTGTGCGGTCAGTAAAAAACCCTACCAAAATATCCACGCTGAGAATTCAAGAACCCCCACACCAACTAACGGTGTGGGGGGAGAAACTCAGCCCCCCAGAGCTACCAGCAAGCTGGGAAATCACATATTAGCAAGCTGGACAAGAAACATATAGAACACTGATGATCAAAAAATGAACAAAACGGAAACTTAGCTTCTCTTGAAGAGACTGGGAGCAAGGTAGTCAGAAGGAATCAGAATAGCACTGAATACATTGACAGCAGGCATAGACTGAGAGTCCAAGTGAGCTTAAATAGAAAATCAGCCCACAGATAACGAGACAGCTGATGCCAGTCACAAACCTGCAGAAAGACAGCACTCACACAGTACCACTTGTGACCACAAGAGGGAGCCCAGAAATAGAGTTCACAACACCTCCCCTCCCCTTTATTATACAACCAATTAAGTCATAACTATCTTATCCTAATCTGCCGCCCAATATCTATATATATTATAATAACTATCTGATGCCGTAGAGTATGTGTTAATGCGTTTCAACCATGACACTCGTGGTGCCAGGCCACCATGTCCTGATACAATAATACAAGAAGAGTTCCAGTTGTCCCAAATCTTATCAAACTTCTTTAAGCAGCCCCTGTTTTGATATAATGTCCGCTCATACGGTATGATCGAGTTTACCAATTCTATCCACATCCTGAGAGAGGGGTGTACACTACCCATCCAATGCAATGCCAAAACCTTCCTAGCCAGAAAGAGTGTCTCACGTAGAAAAATCTTAACATAGTGTCCCCAGGATTCATCATCTAGCACCCCAAATAAACAAACTAAGGGATTGAGAGGAACAGGGTATTGTACTAGAGAAGTCACCAGCGACGTTACCTGGTTCCAGTAAGACTGAATAATGGGGCAACCCCATACCATGTGTATAATGTTTGCTTCCAGCGACTGACATCTCAAACATTCTGATGTTTGAAACCGACCCATCTTAAAGAGCCGCAATGGAGTTGAAAATGACTGATGTATGAGATATAATTGGGTCATTCTATTATTGACTGATTGGGACACTCCAATCGGAGATTCAAGAATTTCCTCCCAATCCTTATCTTGAGCATCAGGAATGAGAGCTTCCCACCTTCCCTTAATTGACACAATAGCAGAATTGGTTCCCACCAATAACATGTATGTGTATAAAGCTGAGATGGGACCTTGCGATTTAAGGATTCCTATCAAAGGGAAAGATGAGATAATTTGAGTCAAACTCACAGAGCGTAGATGTGACTAGATAGCTGATCTGAGCTGAAGAAAACGAAAGAACTGGGACCTCGGGACATTATAATTAGACTGAATTTGCTCAAAAGACATCAATACTCCATTATCATGCAAATCTTTAATCGAGAAAACATTATGAGAAATCCAAAATTTAGCAGACGGGTGACCCAACAACACCGGAAAATAAGAATTGTTCCACAGTGGCATCTCTGCTATAATATCCTCAAAGTGGATGACTTTTTAATTTGTCTCCAAACTGACTGTGCTAATTTAAGTAGAGGTAGTAATCGAGGGACATCAGGTTTATTTGTTTCTAAGAAACCTAATGAGCAGTCCACCTTTGCAGCATTCATTAAGTGACTTTCTGAGTTGGGTAGGTGATTGTCGGGCATCCACTTACTCAAAGCCTTAAAGTGTCCAGCTATGTAATATAAATAGAAATCCGGCAATGCCGCTCCCCCCATCTGTTTGGACCTCTGTAGAGTAGAAAGTTTAAGCTTGGGTCTGCCTTTCTCCCATATGAAAGACGTCGTCAAGGAATTTAGATTCGCGAAGAAGGATTTAGGAATCAACACCACACTATGTTGGAGAGAATAGTTGAGTTTAGGAGGTAAAACCATTTTAATTAAGTTTATATGGCCAGCTACAGATAGCGGAAGTTTACCCACGGGGCAAATTTAATTTTGACTAATTCCAGTAAAGGAATAATATTAAGTAGATCAAGCTCACTGTCTTTGGATATGTTAATACCTAGATATTTAAAATGAGACACAACAGGCAGTGAAGACAAGGTGAGTCTTTGGTCTATGAGAGAGAGGCAATAGGGCAGATTTATCCCAGTTAATATATAATCTGGAGCATTTACGAAATTTATCTATAATAGTAACCGCATGTGGGAGCGTCTCTTCTGCCCTATCCATGAATAAAATCATATCATCAGCATATAAGCCAATAGTCTCTAAACGGTCGGCTATATTTATACCCACAATATTTGTAGCGGACCGCATGCGTATAGCCAATGCCTCAATCGCAAAAGCAAAGATAGCTGGGGATAAGGGGCACCCCTGACGTGTCCCTCTAGGTAGAGAAAATTACTCCGATGCTGAATTATTTATAATTATAAGAGCTTTAGGTTTTGTGTATATTGCACCTACCCATTGTCATGTCGGACGCTGTTCAGACCAGGTCGTCCGACAGACAGCGGTAATTCCGCTTTTGACCACTATTTACTCATTGGAGTCTACTAGATTTTGTCTAGCTGTTCCGGGGTTAATTTACCTGATCCTCGGATTGGAAGCTGGGCCATTTCCATGGCCTTTAAATAGTTCTCCTGATCATTGGGTGTCGCCGATTATAGCTTCTATCTTGCGTTGTTATCTCGGTCTGGAGTGGAGAGCTGGTGGTTGGAGATTCGTTGCTGGTGGTGTATATTCCTTCGTCTTATTTACTCCTTCCTATATTTGTGTTTATTTTGCCCTGCACATTTATAGTGTATTCCTGAATGTCTGTGGCGTGGTGTATATTTTCCTTTATCCTTGTCTGTGCTAACTGTGGGTATTTTAGTATTACCTCTTCACTGGGTGGTGGGTGGAGTTTTCAGCCTAGGGCTGAGCTCAGGAGTTAGGGTGAGGTTCGAGGCCTGAACATGCACACCATCAGTGTAAACTTCAGGTAGAGGGTCAGTCAGGATTTCCTTAGTCTTAGGGAAATTGCAGGAGCCCGGGTTATTAGCTCTCGCTCACCTAGTCTCTCCCTGACACCCATTTCTGAAACCTAGCCCTGAAGCCATATCTCCTCAAACATGCAAATAAAAAAGGCCATTCAAGGGAGTCAAAGGCATTAGCTGCGTCCAGTGATGCCAGAGCCCAATTATTATCTGTCACTAAAGAACTAAATTTTATTACTGATTGGACCCGTCTAATATTAACCATTTCCCAACCTCCGCCGTACTAGTACTGCGCTGCGGGAGGTGCATTTCTACCAGCGCAGTACTAGTACGGAGCCGCCATTTTCCGGTCACCACGTGGCATTGCACGGTGACCGGGTTCCGATGACCAGCCAATCACAGCAATAAAACAATAAAGTTATTTAAAAAAAAAGCATGAGACAGGCTGTGATTGGTGCTCAGTGAAATAGCACCAATCACAGCCGTCACAGTAGGTGGGGTGATCACCACATCACCTCACCTGATTAACCCCTAGAGCGCTGATTGGCTGAACAATTACTTCTAGCCAATCAGCTCCAAAGGGGTTAATTTAAAATACCGATCACCGCCCTGCACACCATCTTTACCTCAGATTTGGGGTGCAGAGCGGTGGTCTAAGCCCCTCTGTGTACCTTGAGAGAGAGAATCCATTGGTGGCCAGTGTGATCAATTCGGCGATCTCCTGCCTCCTTCTGCAGCATTCTGCTCCATCTTGTGCTCTGTGTTGTGTGCTCTCTGCTGCCATCTGCCTGCTGTGTGAGGCCTGTGATCAGAGCAGCAGCACCTCCCCCACCCCTTGCCTATCCCCCATCCCTGTTCCAGTACCCCCCTCCACACCCTCCAATTGATTTTTTAGCGCACTTTTTTTGTGCTTTTTTTTCCTGTGCGCGGCGTCCCGCGCAGAGCATTCATGCTCTTCCCATGTCCGCAGCGCTCAGACCAGTATCGCTGCTGATCACAGACTGCGCCATGGGATTTTTTCTTTTTTCAGATAGTTAGCATAGCGTACTTCGCAGTCTAAGTGACGCTCGATTTTTCTTTTTAGAAAGTAATAATAGTAGTTAGTACAGATTAGTTTTAGACGTAGCGTAGCCGGCATCAGTGTTTGGTGACGTCCCCTTTCCCATCTCCCCTCCCTGTTCCAGTACCCCTCCCCCACCTCCAGTTGAATTTTTAGCGCACTTTTTTGCACTTTTTTTGTATGTGCTGAGTCCTGCGCAGAGCATTTGTGCTCTTCCTGTGTCCGCAGCGCTCTGATCAGTATGGCTGCTGATCAGAGACTGCGCCACAGGGGTTTTTCTCTTTTTAGCTAGTTAGTGTAGGGACATCACAGTCTAAGTGACGTCCAATTTTTTTTTAGAAAAAAACTATTATAGTAGTTAGTACAGCATAGTTTTAGACGTAGCAAGGTAGCATAGCCAGCGTCTCAGCGTTAGTGACGACCGATCTTTTATAGAAAACCAAATCGTATAGAGTAGTTTTATAGGTAGTGTATTAGGTCTAGTCAGCATCAGTGTTAGGTGACTTCTGATCTTGTAGGGAAAAAAAAATCGTACAGAGTAGTTTTATAGGTAGTGTGTTAGGTTTTGCCGGCGTCAGTGTTTGTTGCTATCGCCGGGTAATTTCTAGTGCATTAGGGGAGCGTACGTCACATCGTTGCTGACGTCCGTTTTTCTTTTGTAAAAAAAAAAAAAAAATTAGTTGCGTCGATTAACTTTTTAGTGAGTGCATTAGGGTAGCGTACATCACATCATTGCTGACGTCCATTTTTCTTTTGTAAAAAAAAAAATAATTGCTTCGATTAACTTTTTACCGAGTGCATTAGGGGAGTGTACGTCACATCATTGCTGATGTCCGGTTTTCTTTTGTAAAAAGAATTATTTGTGGTGGGCAAATTTATAGGAGGGCATTAGTGTAGTGAACATCTAATTTTTTTTACAAACTTTTTTTTTCACATCTTATTTTTCTTTTCATTTTTTTCTTTTCTACTTTTTTTCTCTCCTTTTTGTTATAATAAAGAGTACCCTATTACACAAGCGCCACACTTTACATTGTAAAAGCACCACTTCCCCAGGGTTTGGGAAAAAGAATTAGAAATGGCCCATTCGTCAACAAGGCGCTATTCACCAGAGGAGGCTTACGCCATCCTTGCATCCGACACGGATTCAGCCAGTGAGGAAGATCCCATATTCCTCTATTCCTCATCATCCTCCCCCCCTCCTCATCCGGTGAGGAAGAACCCCCAGCAAGGCGCCCTAGGACCCAGGCAACTCCTGCAGCAATCGATCCTGTATGGATTGCCCCCCCTGAAAATTTTCAGCCCGTCATTCCGGATTTCAGCAGCAGCTCAGGAATCCAGTTTGACACCACTGGCCTCACTGAAATTGACTTCTTCAAATTCTTTTTCAGTGATGAAATAATAAATCTTATGGTGGCCCAGACGAACCTGTATGCCCAACAACTTTTCACCCCAAATCCCACGTCATTATACGCCAGATGGACCCCCGTAAATGCAGCAGAGATGATGATATTTTGGGGAATTTTGCTGCATATGGGCATAATAAAAAAAACAGAGATTAGTCAATACTGGAGTACTGGAATACTGGATATTCTCTACAGTACACCGGTATTCCGCATGGCCATGACAAGGAAACGTTTTGAAGGGATCCATACATTTTTGCATTACAATGATAATCCTCAGTGTCCTCCCCGAGACGATCCTAACTTTGATCATCTATATAAAATTCGGCCAGTGGTTGAACACTTCAGCAGAAAATTTGCTGAGGCGTACACACCCCAGAGGGACATCGCTATTGATGAACCTCTCGTTCACTTCAAAGGGAGGCTAAAATTCTGACAATACCTGCCCAGTAAGGCCGGTGTCACACTCAGCATAGGGAAATATGGTCCGTATTTTACGGCTGTAATACGCATAAAAAATCCAGAAATGGTGATCCGTATGCAATCCGTTGGCAAGTTGTGGTCGTGTATTTTGCGCATGTAATGTTGCGTATGTAATCCATATGACATCCGTAATGCGTTTTTTCCGCGCAACCTGACAAAATGGACATTTAATGGTTTTGGAGGCTGAAATTAATTTAAATCACCATCAGCAACCCTATTTAAGGCCTCTACAACAGGTGGCACCCTCCCACATGGCCATTTTGTGGTTGTGCATCTGTTGGTGTGTTGTGGTAACCTTTGCACCATGTCTGACCTACTGCACTTCAATCCAACTCAGCGGGTTTTGTTTAACTGGATCTTGTCGCGTCGGTTTGGGCAGCCATACCCTGTGATTGTAGATCCGCAAAGGAGGAGAAGAATGTGGATGCATCCTCTTTTGACCCAACGCCTGACTAAAGGCCATTTTAAGAGGCTCTATACAGCTCTGCATGCACATCCTGATAAGTTTTACCTCTACTGTCGAATGACAATACCAACATTTGATATCTTGTTGGAGACAGTACGTCCAGGACTCGTGTATCAGGACACCAGGATGCGAAAAAGCATATCCGCAGAGGAGCGTCTTCTCCTTACCTTACGGTATGTATTCAACATCCTCGCATACTGTATGTTGATGATGTTTTATTTTTCTGGGTTGTTTCCTATCAGCTATTTTAAAATATATGTTACTTAGGAGAAAACCACAAGATAAAAATATATTTTTAATGTTCTACTTATGTACACTAGGTAAATATCTATAAATTTCATTGATATTCCTGTGTTTTTTTACTAAACTACATACTTGCGCTTTATCATGTTTTTTCAACACTATTGTTACATAACTAATATTTTTTCGGGTCCTTTCAGCTTCCTATCAACTGGCTTGTCTTATGCGGGACTACACCGGGAGTTTCTCATTGGTCGCTCCACAATTACTGGCATTGTGCGGTCAACTACAGAAACTACATGAACTTGTCATGCCTGAGCCAAAAATGGCTGATTGGCTAAAAATAGCCCGTGGGTTCAATGACACTTGTGACTTCCCACACTGCATTGGAGCCCTGGATGGGAAACATATCAGGGAGCGTAAGCCGCCGAACTCTGGGTAACAATTCTTTAATTATAAGCAGTTTTTCTCTGTAGTTCTATTAGCTGTATGTTGTGAATTTGGATTCTGGGCTCCCCCGGTGGCTACTGGTGGAATTGAACTGGTGTCTTCATCTTCTCTGTTCACCTGTTCCCATCAAGATGTGGGAGTCGCTATATAACCTTGCTGCTCTGTTAGTTGCTTGCCGGTCAACAATGTTATCAGAAGCCTCTCTGTGCTTGTTCCTGCTCCTAGACAACTACTAGATAAGTTGGACTCTTGTCCATGTTTGTTTTTGCATTTTTGTTCCAGTTCACAGCTGTAGTTTCGTTACTGTGTCTGGAAAGCTCTTGTGAACAGGAATTGCCACTCTGGTGTTATGAGTTAATGCCAGAGTTTTAAAGTAATTTCTGGATGGTGTTTTGATAGGGTTTTCAGCTGACCATGAAAGTGTCCTTTCTGTCTTCTGCTATGTAGTAAGTGGACCTCAAATTTGCTAAAACTATTTTCATACTACGTTTTGTTATTTCATCTTAATTCACCGCCAATACATGTGGGGGGCCTCTGTCTCCTTTCGGGGTATTTCTCTAGAGGTGAGCTAGGACTAATATTTTCCTCTGCTAGCATTATTTAGTCCTCCGGCTGGTGCTGGGCATCTAGAATCAACGTAGGCATGCTACCCGGCCACTGCTAGTTGTGCGTTAGGTTTAGTTCATGGTCAGCTCAGTTCCCATCTTCCAAGAGCTAGTTTCTATATATGCTGATGCTATGTTCTCTTGCCATTGAGAACATGACAGTTTGACCGGCCCACTAAAGGGTTAAAATCCTTGGCTGAGAAAGGAGAGAAATAAGTAGTCTGCTGAAATTTTTTTTTTTTTTTTTTTCTCTCTTTGAATGGCTCTGTGTCCACCTGTTTGTAATGGATCTTCAGAGTGTAACTGCAGGTTTGAATAATCTCGCCACGAAGGTACAAAATTTGCAAGATTTTGTTTGTCATGCACCTGTATCTGAGCCGAGAATTCCTTTGCCGGAATTTTTCTCGGGGAATAGATCTGGGTTTCAGAATTTTCGAAATAATTGCAAATTATTTTTGTCCCTGAAATCTCGCTCTGCCGGAGACCCTGCACAGCAGGTCAGGATTGTGATTTCCTTGCTCCGGGGCGACCCTCAAGACTGGGCTTTTTCATTGACACCAGGGGATCCTGCGTTGCTCAATGTGGATGCGTTTTTTCTGGCCTTGGGGTTGCTTTATGACGAACCTCATTTGGAGCTTCAGGCAGAAAAAACTTTGATGTCCCTATCTCAGGGGCAAGATGAAGCGGAAATTTACTGCCAAAGATTCCGTAAATGGTCTGTGCTTACTCAGTGGAATGAGTGCGCCCTGGCGGCGACTTTCAGAGAGGGTCTCTCTGATGCCATTAAGGATGTTATGGTGGGGTTCCCTGTGCCTGCGGGTCTGAATGAGTCCATGACAATGGCTATTCAGATCGATAGGCGTTTGCGGGAGCGCAAACCAGTGCACCATCTGGCGGTGTCCACTGAGAAGTCGCCAGAGAGTATGCAGTGTGATAGAATTCTGTCCCGAAGCGAGCGGCAGAATTTTAGACGAAAAATGGGTTGTGTTTCTATTGTGGTGATTCTACTCATGTTATATCAGCATGCTCTAAACGCACTAAAAAGCTTGGTAAATGTGTTTCCATTTGCACCTCACCATCTAAGTTTATTCTATCTGTGACCCTGATTTGCTCTTTGTCATCTATTACCACGGACGCCTATGTCGACTCTGGCGCCGCTTTGAGTCTTATGGATTGGTCCTTTGCCAAACGCTGTGGGTATGATTTAGAGCCTTTGGAGACTCCTATTCCTCTGAAGGGGATTGACTCCACCCCATTGGCTAATAATAAACCACAATACTGGACACAAGTAACTATGCGTATTAATCCGGATCACCAGGAAATTATTCGCTTTCTGGTGCTGTATAATCTACATGATGATTTGGTGCTAGGATTGCCTTGGCTGCAATCTTACAACCCAGTCCTCGACTGGAGAGCTATGTCTGTGTTGAGCTGGGGATGTAAGGGGGCTCATGGGGATGTACCTGTGGTTTCCATTTCATCATCTATTCCCTCTGAAATTCCTGAGTTCCTGTCTGACTATCGTGACGTCTTTGAAGAATCCAAGCTTGGTTCGTTACCTCCGCACCGAGAGTGCGATTGTGCCATAGATTTAATCCCGGGTAGTAAATACCCAAAGGGTCGTTTATTTAATCTGTCTGTGCCTGAACATGCTGCTATGCGAGAATATATAAAGGAGTCCTTGGAAAAGGGACATATTCGTCCATCGTCATCTCCCTTAGGAGCCGGTTTTTTCTTTGTGTCAAAAAAAGACGGCTCTTTGAGACCATGTATTGATTATCGGCTTTTGAATAAAATCACTGTTAAATATCAATACCCATTGCCGTTGCTGACTGATTTGTTTGCTCGCATAAAGGGGGCCAAGTGGTTCTCTAAGATTGACCTTCGTGGGGCGTATAATTTGGTGCGAATCAGGCAGGGGGATGAGTGGAAAACCGCATTTAATACGTCCGAGGGCCACTTTGAGTATTTAGTGATGCCTTTTGGTCTTTCAAATGCTCCGTCAGTTTTCCAGTCCTTTATGCATGATATTTTTCGCGATTGTTTGGATAAATTTATGATTGTGTATCTGGATGATATTCTGATTTTTTCGGATGACTGGGACTCTCATGTCCAGCAAGTCAGGAGGGTTTTTCAGGTTTTGCGGTCTAATTCTTTGTGTGTGAAGGGTTCTAAGTGTGTTTTTGGGGTACAGAGGATTTCCTTTTTGGGATATATTTTTTCCCCCTCTTCCATTGAAATGGATCCTGTCAAGGTTCAAGCTATTTGTGATTGGACGCAGCCCTCTTCTCTTAAGAGTCTTCAGAAATTTTTGGGCTTTGCTAACTTTTATCGTCGATTTATTGCTGGTTTTTCGGATATTGCTAAGCCATTGACCGATTTGACTAAGAAGGGTGCTGATGTTGCTGATTGGTCCCCTGATGCTGTGGAGGCCTTTCGGGAGCTTAAGCGCCGTTTTTCCTCTGCCCCTGTGTTGCGTCAGCCTGATGTTGCTCTACCTTTTCAGGTTGAGGTCGACGCTTCTGAGATCGGAGCTGGGGCAGTGTTGTCGCAGAAAAGTTCTGACTGCTCCGTGATGAGGCCTTGTGCCTTCTTTTCCCGTAAATTTTCGCCCGCTGAGCGGAATTATGATGTTGGGAATCGGGAGCTTTTGGCCATGAAGTGGGCTTTTGAGGAGTGGCGCCATTGGCTTGAGGGGGCCAGACATCAGGTGGTGGTATTGACTGACCACAAAAATTTGATTTATCTTGAGACCGCCAGGCGCCTGAATCCTAGACAGGCGCGCTGGTCATTATTTTTCTCTCGGTTTAATTTTGTGGTGTCATACCTACCGGGTTCTAAGAATGTTAAGGCGGATGCCCTTTCTAGGAGTTTTGAGCCTGACTCGCCTGGTAACTCTGAGCCCACAGGTATCCTTAAGGATGGAGTGGTATTGTCAGCCGTTTCTCCAGACCTGCGGCGGGCCTTGCAGGAGTTTCAGGCGGATAGACCTGATCATTGCCCACCTGATAAACTGTTTGTTCCTGATGATTGGACCAGTAGAGTAATCTCTGAGGTTCATTCTTCTGCGTTGGCAGGTCATCCTGGCATTTTTGGTACCAGGGATTTGGTGGCAAGGTCCTTCTGGTGGCCTTCCCTGTCACGAGATGTGCGAGGCTTTGTGCAGTCTTGTGACGTTTGTGCTCGGGCCAAGCCTTGTTGTTCTCGGGCTAGTGGATTATTGTTGCCCTTGCCTATTCCTAAGAGGCCTTGGACGCACATCTCGATGGATTTTATTTCAGATCTGCCTGTTTCTCAGAAGATGTCTGTCATCTGGGTGGTGTGTGACCGTTTCTCTAAGATGGTCCATTTGGTTCCTCTGCCCAAGTTGCCTTCTTCTTCCGAGTTGGTTCCTCTGTTTTTTCAAAATGTTGTTCGTTTGCATGGTATTCCTGAGAATATCGTTTCTGACAGAGGGACTCAATTCGTGTCTAGATTTTGGCGGGCATTCTGTGCTAGGATGGGCATAGATTTGTCTTTCTCGTCCGCTTTCCATCCTCAGACGAATGGCCAGACCGAGCGGATTAATCAGACCCTGGAGACATATCTGAGGTGTTTTGTGTCTGCTGACCAGGATGATTGGGTTGCTTTTTTGCCATTGGCGGAGTTCGCTCTCAATAATCGGGCCAGCTCTGCCACTTTGGTGTCCCCGTTTTTCTGTAATTCGGGGTTTCATCCTCGATTTTCCTCTGGTCAGGTGGAATCTTCGGATTGTCCTGGAGTGGATGCTGTGGTGGAGAGATTGCATCAGATCTGGGGGCAGGTGGTGGACAATTTGAGGTTGTCCCAGGAGAAGACTCAGCTTTTTGCCAACCGCCACCGTCGTGTTGGTCCTCGGCTTTGTGTTGGGGATTTGGTGTGGTTGTCTTCTCGTTTTGTCCCTATGAGGGTCTCTTCTAAGTTTAAGCCTCGGTTCATCGGCCCGTATAAGATATTGGAGATTCTTAACCCTGTTTCCTTCCGTTTGGACCTCCCTGCATCCTTTTCTATTCATAACGTTTTTCATCGGTCATTATTGCGCAGGTATGAGGTACCGGTTGTGCCTTCCGTTGAGCCTCCTGCTCCGGTGTTGGTTGAGGGTGAGTTGGAGTACGTTGTGGAGAAAATCTTAGACTCTCGTGTTTCCAGACGGAGACTCCAGTATCTGGTCAAGTGGAAGGGATACGGCCAGGAGGATAATTCTTGGGTGAATGCATCTGATGTTCATGCCTCTGATCTGGTTCGTGCCTTTCATAGGGCCCATCCTGATCGCCCTGGTGGTTCTGGTGAGGGTTCGGTGCCCCCTCCTTGAGGGGGGGGTACTGTTGTGAATTTGGATTCTGGGCTCCCCCGGTGGCTACTGGTGGAATTGAACTGGTGTCTTCATCTTCTCTGTTCACCTGTTCCCATCAAGATGTGGGAGTCGCTATATAACCTTGCTGCTCTGTTAGTTGCTTGCCGGTCAACAATGTTATCAGAAGCCTCTCTGTGCTTGTTCCTGCTCCTAGACAACTACTAGATAAGTTGGACTCTTGTCCATGTTTGTTTTTGCATTTTTGTTCCAGTTCACAGCTGTAGTTTCGTTACTGTGTCTGGAAAGCTCTTGTGAACAGGAATTGCCACTCTGGTGTTATGAGTTAATGCCAGAGTTTTAAAGTAATTTCTGGATGGTGTTTTGATAGGGTTTTCAGCTGACCATGAAAGTGTCCTTTCTGTCTTCTGCTATGTAGTAAGTGGACCTCAAATTTGCTAAAACTATTTTCATACTACGTTTTGTTATTTCATCTTAATTCACCGCCAATACATGTGGGGGGCCTCTGTCTCCTTTCGGGGTATTTCTCTAGAGGTGAGCTAGGACTAATATTTTCCTCTGCTAGCATTATTTAGTCCTCCGGCTGGTGCTGGGCATCTAGAATCAACGTAGGCATGCTACCCGGCCACTGCTAGTTGTGCGTTAGGTTTAGTTCATGGTCAGCTCAGTTCCCATCTTCCAAGAGCTAGTTTCTATATATGCTGATGCTATGTTCTCTTGCCATTGAGAACATGACAGCTGTAGTTGACAGTAACTACAGGTTTATAATTGTAGACATTGGGGCCCATGGGCGAACAGGAGACTCAAGGGTCTTCAATTCGTCCATTATGGGTCGGTGGCTACGTGAAAACCAGTTAGACCTCCCACCACCACAACTCCCAGGCTCCAATGCTCAAGCAGTGCCATATGTTCTTGTGGGAGATGAGGCCTTCCAATTGACAAGGAATGTCATGAGGCCTTATCCCAGGCGCAACCTGGATCACCGGCGGCGTGTTTTTAATTTGAGGCTTTCCAGGGCGCGTAGACTGGTGGAGTGTGCCTTTGGTATTCTGTGTGCCAAATGGCGTCTTCTCCAGTCTGCCATTCAGCTGAGTGAGGCTACTATTAATGAAGTTATAAAAGCGTGTGTTGTTTTGCACAATTTTACTAGACTTCATGATAGCCCCTCATCTCTTGTTGGTGAAGAAATGTTGCCCAATGTGAGTAGCCCTACACAACATGGCCCTCCTCTGCGCCCTCCCCTTTCTGGAATCAAAGTGAGAGATATTTTCACAAATTATTTTGTTTCTCCTCAGGGTGCTACTCCCTGGCAAGATTATGCTGTTTCTCAGTTGTGATTTCCTTTTTTTCAAAAAATATTAGCACCATAAAAAATTGTTTTCATACACAAACTGTACTCTGTGGGTTGTACTTACTTAATTATTAATTACCAGATGCTTATGAACAGAGCATATGTGTGTGATATAAGAATGATTGTCCCACAAACGTCAATTGGCTTTTGACAACATTTTTTACTTAGGGCAAAAGCCTTTTGTAGTAAACTTTCAACCATATTTGTTTCATATGTTTTTTTTGTTTGTTTTGTTATTTTTTTTAAACCACAACAGAACAAACTGCAATTACAGCACAAAGGTAACCAAAACATGGTTACGCGTAAAAAATGTAAACAAAAATAATTTTGGGTTACAGATTTCTGTAAGTTGGAGGAGGTGATGGCGGCAGCTCAGGGTCCTGCTCAGGTGGCCTTTGTTGGGCCAATTGTCCTTCAGCCTGTGTGGCTGCTGTGTGTGGTGGATCAAAATACAGGCCTTGATCATATTGGCCAGTTGGGTATTGGCCATAAGGGATTTGTCTCTGTCCCTCATGCTGATGAACATATTGGCTGGACTCATACCCACCCCCAAAATGGCCATGTCGTCCAAACCCAGGTTGGGACCAGCCTACAGCACTGGATCTGGAAAAGTGGCCATATTGGGAAGGTTGGTTGTAGGCTGTCATATGGTATGGTGCTGGCCTCGGTTGATTTTAGGTTGGGAGGGGTTGAGGTGTAGGCACACGTGGAGGAGGTGCTTCAAATCCTGATTGACCATGCACCTGTTGATTTTGTGGAAGGCGCAAGAGTTTGTGGTGAAAGCTGCCTTCTCTCAATAAATTCAAAAACCTCATAGGGGTCATTTGGGGCGGTGCTTAAATCAATCAGGATTTGAATACACCCTCTCACACGTAGCCTCACCTCACGGGGAAGGGGACGAAGGTACCAGGCCAGGCTGCGAGCAAAGGCCTCCTCACCATCATCTGTGGCTGACCCGGCCAAATAATTGAGGACCCCAGTGTCCACTTCCCTCCTAGTGGCTTGCAGCTCTTTCCTTCTGTGGCCTCTACGTAAAGGCCCAGATGCCTGTGGGGAGGACACCAGTGGTAGAGTAGGGCTGCTGCTGTGTCCATGATCTTACTGGCTTACAAGATCAGGTTCTGCTGATGTTGTTGGTGCTGCATCTTGGAAACTTGTTGCTGTCTCTTGTGATGCAGAAGCCGAAGGTCCAGGAAGGATGGAGCTAGAATAGGCCAAAGATGGGCCTGCCACCTCTTCATCAACAGCAACCGGATCTATGACAACCTCCGAGTCCGACCCGGTCTCCCTCTCAGTGAGGTTGGACTGTGTTCTGTTAGTTAAAAAACAAAAAAATAAGAGTTGTCATTTTCTAACATAAGTTTATTAGACATCTGTGACCTCGTCTCCCGGTAATTACCTACACGCAACCTACGATCCTCACAAGATCTCCTTCTCTACTCCCCTCGTATCTCCTCATCACACAATCGTATACAAGATTTATCTTGTGTATCACCCCTACTCTGGAACCCTCTACCACAACACATCAGACTCTCGCCTACCATTGAAAGATTCAAAAAGAGCCAGAAGACCCACCTCCTCCGACAAGCATATAACCTGCATTCACCAACTATCGACCAAACCACTGCATGACCAGCTCTACCCTTGCCTACTGTATTCTCACCCATCCCTTGTAGATTGTGAGGCTTTGCGGGCAGGGTCCTCTCTCCTCCTGTACCAGTTCTGACTTGAATTGGTTAAGATTATTTACCTTTTTTGGATTCTGTATACCCCTCCTTACATGTAAAGCGCCATGGAATAACTGGCGCTATAACCATAACAAATAAGAATAATAATTGTGTTGTGAGGTTTTTACTTACTGTCTTAGATCCATACTGGGATCCAAAAATGAAAGTCGATTGTAGTATATGTACTTTCTTTTTTTGGTGGTTGCTGCTGAGCCACTTCTTGCCCACTGCTGCGTTTCCCGCCGATGTTGGTCCCTGATGCTGTGCCATCATGTCATAACATCATCCACTGCAATGACATGGTAGCAAATATTCTATAAGCTCATTCTGCACATTGCTTAAAACAGTTGGCATCGATTGATCATATTTTAACCATGCTAATAAAATGCCTTCTTAAATGATTTCCCTAAAGTTTAAATTGCTAACAACAACAAATACATTATACACAATAAAATGAAACAACACAAGGACAGGGTTCAGTCCCCTCTGTACCAGTATGTCGTTAACAAAAATAGTACCCAACGCAACATCTATATTATCTATGTATGCAAACCCTTTCTCATGTTCATGATCTTTTTTTTGGAACAAAAATTAAAAAAATAAACCACACTAAGCCAAAAGAAAATCTGCAAGAAATCATGTAGGTAAAGCATTTTTCAAGGTTAATTAATGTCGCAACATAAGTGTACTTACAAAGTTGTGTCTGCTCCGCACGTGGCCGTTGGGCATAGCCTGGGAATAGGATCCCACAGATGGTCCTCCAAGCTGCCTCTTTCCTGGCCCGGTTTGAATAATTTGGATCCCGCTGGTCCCAGATTTCAGGCCTTTCTTGGACCAGGATGAAGAGCATATCGACATTGATGATGCTTGCCATGCTGCTTGCAACTCCGTGGAGGCGAGCGCCAGACTTCCAGGATGTCTGTCTGGCTTTTTCAGCTAATTAGCATGTCTGAGCTTCCTGATTGAGGGCTTGGCACATTTCCTGGCACCTGGAGATGTGTGGCGTATTTCTCGCAAGTCACACTGCTGGTCCGTGTGTAATCCGTATTTTTCTCGCCCCCATAGACTTTCATTGGCGTATTTTTTGTGCAGTACGCTGACAAACGCAGCATGCTGCGATTTTCTATGGCCGTACAAGACCGTATAATACGGATACGTAAAATACGGCAGATAGGAGCTGGGCCATAGAGAATCATTGTACCGTGTGCAATCCGTATTTTCTGCGCCTCTCATACGTCCGTAAAACTCGCTAGTATGATGCCGGCCTAAGAGGTCCAGGTACAGAATAAAGCTGTACAAACTGTGCGAGAGTACCTCAGGGTACACCCACAGATTTAGGGTCTACAAGGGGAAGGACACCCAAATTAACCCCCCTGAATACCCCCCCGTCCTGGGGGTAAGTGGGAAAATTGTGTGGGAATTGCTGCACCCACTGCTGGATAAGGGTTATCACCTCTACATTGATAACTTTTACACCAGCGTCCCACTCTTCAAGGTCCTCTCTGCCAGAGGTACAGCTGCATGTGGCACCGTGCGAAAAAATCAGCGAGGCCTCCCTAAGCCGCTGATTGGGCAAATGCTGAGAAAAGGGGAAAGCAGAGCCCAATGCAGCGACAACATGCTGGTGGTTAACTATAAGAGGACAAAAGGGATGTCCTTATCCTTACCACCATTCACTGTGACAACAGCACCCTTGTCACTGTTCGAGGGACCACAACACAAGTCCCAAAGCCAGATTGTATCTTGGATTACAATTGGTACATGGGGGGTGTGGATCTTTCAGATCAGGTCCTCCAACCATACAGTGCCATGCGAAAAGCCAAAGTATGGTACACAAAATTGGCCGTACACATTGTACAGATTGCAATGTACAATGCTTTTGTGCTGTTCCGATCTGCAGGCAATACGTGGACCTTCCTTCAGTTTCAGGAGGTAGTCATCAAGGCCCTAATGTTTGGCACTCAGGTAGGTGAGGGTCCCAGTACTTCTGAATCTGATAGTGCCCATATTGTCCCAGGTCAACAACAGGTTCCCCAAACAGCGAGGACAGGCCGATCACAAAAACGGTGCAGAGTATGCTCCAAGGGGAATTACACAATTTACCATTGTGAAACTTGCCCTGAGAAACCTGCTCTTTGCATTAAGGATTGCTTCAGAGCATACCACAAGTCCACAAATTAATAAAAATTGTTTATAACCTGTTGACACAACACATTTTTATAAATCTGATGTACCCCGCACATCTTACATATAACACCACATTATAAATTCATACACCAGTAAAACAAAAGCATGATAATCAATACTATAAAACTATGCCTCTAGATAAATTCATTCAGGGGTGTAGATTCCAAACTGGGGTCACTTGTGAGAGATTTCCACTGTTTACGCACATCAGGGGCTCTGTAAACACAACATGATGCCTGCAGACCATTCCATCAAAATCTGCCATCCAAAACGTCACTCCTTCCATTCCGAGCCCTGCCGTGCGCCCAAACAGTGGTTTTCCCCCACATATGGGGTATCGGTGTACTCATGCGAAATTGCACAACAACCTTTGTGGTCCATTTTCTCCTTTTACACTTGTGAAAATAAAAAAAAAATCATTGCTGAAAAATCATTTTTATGGAAAAAAATGTGATTTTTTTACTTTCATGGCTCTACGTTCTAAACTTCGGTGAATGACCTGGCAGTTCAAAGTGCTCACCACACAGCTAGATAAGTTCCTTGAAGGGTCTAGTTTTCAAAGTGGGGTCACATGTGAGGCGTTTCCACTGTTTAGGCACATCAGGGGCTCTGCAAACACATGATGCCTGCAGACCATTGCATCAAAATCTGAAATCCAAAACGTCACTTCCATTCCGAGCCCTGCCGTGCGCCCAAACAGTGGTTTTCTCCCACATATGGGGTATCGGCGTTGTTAGGGGTCGAGATCCCGCCTCTGCACAGGGGGAATCTTGAGCCATCTCCGCTGTGGTCTCCCATCCTTCTCCAGCCGCAGTGGAGCCTGCTCAGCGGAGACGTTGGTCCCAGCGTCTTGCTCAGTGTGACTCTGTCCAAAGGGTTACTGCTGCTTTTCCAGCTTCTGCCATTAAAGTTAAAGCCTGTACTGGGCAGCAGCGAGCAGACGCTTCTGGGACTAAGTCCTGCTTTTCTCGTTTTGAGCATGCCCAGAGTAAGATCTCTCAGTGGAGATCAAGGGTCACATGTTCAGATACTGCAGCTAAATCCATTGGTCCTCCAGGAAGGTCCTGAAGGTGCTCAGGTTCTGTAGCAGCCTCTCATTGGTCCTTCTAGGAAGGTCTGGTTCTTGCTGCAGCTATTTAAGGTTCTCATGACCGCACGGCCATGCGCTAGTATTGAATCTGTTTTGTGCATCCGCCAGTGTGGTCACATTTATGTGTGTGTTCAGGGACTCGGCTGAAATAAGCCCCTAGAATACCGGCACCTCCGGCGAGG
Organism: Ranitomeya variabilis; assembly: GCF_051348905.1. Taxonomy (NCBI): domain Eukaryota; kingdom Metazoa; phylum Chordata; class Amphibia; order Anura; family Dendrobatidae; genus Ranitomeya; species Ranitomeya variabilis. The sequence continues at coordinate 218,316,053 of NC_135237.1, forward strand.
AGATTGTGTGTGTGGATCTAGGGCCCCGGCTGAAATAAGCCCCTAGAATACCGGCTTCTCCGGTGAGGAGATTGTATGTGTGTGTGACCACAGACTTGCTTCAGCTCGGCAGTTAGCTGTGAACTCCTGTGGGGTTAACAGGGCACAGCGTCTTGTTTCCGTGCGACTCTGTGAAGTAACAGAGGTCGCTTAAACCGCCATATAGTGCCGTCTTTTGCTAGCAGCAGGTTCCTCCTGCACGGTGGACCCCAGGCTGCGAATGCACCAATAATAACATCTATATTTACTCGGTGCGTTCCGCTTGCCCTAATATAATACTAGCGCCAGGGTCTGGCTAGCAATGGCAGACAAACAGCAATCTTTGCGGTACATCCAGCAGCTGGAGGGTAGGTTGGCGGCTCTCAAGCGCACAACCTCAGCTGTGGATGTTACCGCAGTAGCTGTACAGGCTGCTAGCGTGGCTGCAGCAACATTGTCCACTGCCACTCCTGTTCCGACCCTATCTCGCCTCCCGCTGCCAGAAAAATTCTCTGATGATGGCAAATCTTGTAGGGGTTTCGTGAGTCAGTGCTCAATACACCTCGAGCTTCTGGCTGCACGTTTCCCTACAGAGCGGGCAAAGGTGGGATTCATTATGTCCCTCCTGTCGGACAGGGCGTTGGAGTGGGCTACGCCGCTGTGGGAGCGTGGTGCAGAGTGCTCCTCTGTTTCTGAGCACTCTGAAACAGGTCTTTTTAGGACCTTGAGTCACCCATGATACGGCACTCCAACTGTTGGCATTGACTCAGGGCTCGTCCTTGGTCAGCCATTTTGCCGTCCACTTCCGCACCTTAGCATCTGAGCTGGAGTGGTCGGATAAAGCCCTCATCCCTATATTTTGGAGGGGGCTGGCTGACCATGTTAAAGACGCTCTGGCCACTAGGGAGATTCCCGCCACACTGGAGGAGTTAATAGCTGTATCTACTCGTATTGACCTCCGTTTTCACGAGCGGAGGTTAGAGCGAGCCCAGTGTAGGCAGAGGTTTCGGCTGGCTCCCACCTTCGCCAAACCTTTGGAATCTCCGGTTCAGGCAACCGAGTCACATGAGGCCATGGAGTTGCCACGAGTGGGACCTAAGTCCCGGACCGCTCGTGCACTTAGGGTCTGTCATGTTTGCCGGCAGTAAGGACATTTTACCACCAGATGTCCTCAGCGGTCGGGGAAACGTCAGCGTCTAGTGGTAGTGGGTGGAGGTTCACTAGACACGGCGACGTTTGCCTCCAAATTGTCCTTTAAGGGGACAATTACCATTAGCCCATCCACTCATTTGGTAGAGCTTTGCGTGGACTCCGGGGCGGAGGGCAATTTTATGTCTTCTGCCTTCGCCCAACGACACGCAATACCTCTGGTGATGCTCGCCCAACCAGTGACCGTACGAGTGGTGAATAGGTCGACACTGCCCTCACAGATTACACACCAGACCATCCCATTTACTCTATCAAAGTAGCCATCTCATCAGGAGATAATATCTCTGCTCATCATTCCTGAGGGAATTGATGAGGTCCTGTTAGGGTTAACTTGGCTACGGTACCATTCTCCTCATATTGAGTGGTCCACAGGCAGGATTTTGGGATGGAGTAAATCTTGTGGGGGTAGATGTCAGAGGGAATGCGTTCAGGTTGCTACAACTGAGGTACCCGCAGATCTCTCCTCTCTCCCCAAGCAATATTGGCCCTATGCGGACGTGTTCTCCAAAAGGGCTGCGGAGACTGTTCCGCCTCACCGCCCCTATGACTGTCCTATTGACCTCTTGCCTGGTGCTGAGCCTCCCCGGGATTGGGTCTACCCATTGTCTCTCCCAGAGACAGAGGCTATGTCTCAGTACATCCAGGAGAATTTGGCAAGGGGATTCATTAGGAAGTCTGTGTCACCTGCAGGGGCTGGGTTCTTCTTTGTGCAGAAGAAGAATGGAGAATTACGTCCATGCATTGATTACAGGGGTCTTAACGCCATCACCGTTAAGAACAAGTACCCTCTGCCCCTGATATCTGAGCTTTTTGACAGGCTTCGGGGAGCAAGAGTGTTTACTAAACTAGATCTGCGTGGTGCTTACAACCTGATTTGCATCCGTGAGGGGGACGAATGGAAGACGGCTTTTAACACCAGGGATGGGCACTATGAGTATCTGGTGATGCCCTTTGGGCTCTGTAATGCCCCAGCTGTTTTCCAAGACTTTGTAAATGATATCTTCCGGGATATGCTCTCCACCTCGGTGGTAGTCTACCTGGATGATATTCTCATCTACTCTCCAGATATAGACTCCCACCGGAGAGATGTGTGCAAAGTCTTCAACCTCCTACGGGCAAATTCCCTCTATGCCAAGTTGGAGAAGTGTGTGTTTGAGCAGGAGTCTTTGCCTTTCCTGGGCTATATCATCTCGGCCCAAGGATTGGCTATGGATCCTGCCAAGCTACAGGCTGTGATGGACTGACAGGAACCCCATTCTCTCAAAGCGGTGCAGCGCTTTATGGGGTTCATTAACTACTATCGCCAGTTCATTCCCCACTTCTCAACTTTGGTAGCTCCTTTGGTTGCCCACACCAAAAAGGGAGCAAATCCCAAATTGTGGTCAGAAGAGGTCTCCAAGGCCTTCCTCTCTATTAAGTCCCACTTTGCTAGCGCTCCCATTCTACATCGCACCGATGTAGATAAACCTTTCATAATGGAGGTGGATGCCTCATCTGTTGGTGCTGGAGCAGTCCTATTCCAAAAGGATGCTCAAGGTCGGAAGCATCCCTGCTTCTTTTTCTCTAAGACCTTCACACCGGCAGAGAGGAATTATTCCATCGGGGACAGGGAGTTGCTAGCTATGAAGTTGGCCTTCTCAGAGTGGAGACATCTCTTGGAGGGGCTCATTTTCCCTTCCAAGTTTTCACCGACCACAAGAATTTGGTCTATATTCAGACTGCCCAGCGGCTAAATTCTCGACAGGCCAGATGGTCCCTGTTCTTCTCCCGGTTCCATTTCACCCTCCATTTTCTCTCCGGGGAGAAGAACATTCGTGCCGATGCTCTCTCCCGCTCCGTAGTGTCATCAGCGGAGGAAGAGGAGAAACCTCAGCTTATTGTCCCTTCTGAGAGTCTGAGGACTGTGGCTCCGGTTTCGCTTGAGTCTGTGCCCCCGGGTAGGACTTTCGTGCCAGCAAATTTGCGACCGGAGGGTCTCTCTTGGGCTCATTCGTCCAGAGTGGGTGGGCACTTTGGGACTAAAAGGACATCTGAGCTGCTGGCGAGAACGTACTGGTGGCCACATATGGTCCGTGACGTCAGAGACTATATTCGGGCGTGTGTCTCCTGCGCCCAAAATAAGTCTTCTCGACAACGGCCAGCTGGGTTATTATATCCCCTGCTGGTGGCAGACAGGCCCTGGGAGATGGTCGGGATGGACTTTGTGGTGGGTTTGCCCAAGTCTCGTGGCTGTACCATCATTTGGGTGATCACCGATCATTTTTCTAAGATGGTGCATTTGGTGCCGCTTCCACAGCTACCTTCTGCACGGGCCTTGGCAGCGTTGTTCATAAAACACATCTTCCACCTACACGGTATGCCGGACAAAATTGTCAGTGACCGGGGTCCCCAGTTTGCGTCTCGGTTCTGGAGAGAGCTTTGTCATCTTCTCATCATTGAGTTGAATATCTCTTCTGCCTATCATCCCGAGACGAATGGGTTGGTAGAGAGGGCCAACCAGACCTTGGTCACATATCTGCGACATTTTGTCTCAGCCAGGCAGGATGACTAGGCATCTTTGCTATCGTGGGCAGAGTTTGCACTGAACAACGCTGTAGCTGACTCCACTGGACAGACTCCATTCCTCCTTAACTATGGTCAGCATCCGTGGGTACCTGTGCCCATGCCCGTGTTTTCCGCCGACTCCAGGGTGGCAGACTGGGCTGTGGAGGCACGGGACATTTGGGACCGCACTCAGGATGCCATTCGGGCCTCCAAGGAGAGAATGAGGTCATCCGCCGATACACATCGGCGCCCCGCTCCGACCTTTGCTCCTGGCGATTTAGTGTGGCTCTCCGCCCGTAACATCAGGCTGCGAGTTGAGTCCACTAAGTTTGCACCTCGCTACTTGGGTCCTTTCAAGGTCCTCAAACAGGTTATCCCTGTAGTCTACCGTTTAACCCTTCCGCCACCCCTGGGTATCACCGGCACCTTTCATGTGTCCCTCTTGAAGCCCGTATTCATGTCCCGGTGTTCCAGGTCATCTGCCGGGACATCGGGTTCATCTTCCGATGATTACGAGGTGAATGCTGTCTTGGGGTGCAAGGTGGTACGTGGCAAAAAATTTTATTTGGTGGATTGGAGGGGTTATGGCCCTGAGGATAGGTCCTGGGAGGCTGCTGAGCATATTCGAGCTCCGCAGCTCATTGCTGCCTTCGAATGTAGCGAGGTCCAAGGAGGGGGGCCCTAGGAGGGGAGGTAATGTTAGGGGTCGAGATCCCGCCTCTGCACAGGGGGAATCTTGAGCCATCTCCGCTGCGGTTTCCCATCCTTCTCCAGCCGCAGTGGAGCCTGCTCAGCGGAGAAGTCGGTCCCAGCGTCTTGCTCAGTCTGACTCTGTCCAAAGGGTTACTGCTGCTTTTCCAGCTTCTGCCATTAAAGCCAGTACTGGGCAGCGGCGAGCAGACGCTTCTGGGTCTAAGTCCTGCTTTTCTTGTTCTGAGCATGCCCAGAGTAAGATCTCTCAGTGGAGATTGATGGTCACATGTTCAGATACTGCAGCTAAATCCATTGGTCCTCCAGGAAGGTCCTGAAGGTGCTCAGGCTCTGTAGCAGCCTCTCATTGGTCCTTCTAGGAAGTTCCTGTTCTTGCTGCAGCTATTTAAGGTTCTCATGACCGCACAGCCATGCGCTAGTATTGAATCTGTTTTGTGCATCCGCCAGTGTGGTCACATTTTTTTGTGTTCAGGGACTCGGCTGAAATAAGCCCCTAGAATGCCGGCACCTCCGGCGAGGAGATTGTGTGTGTGGATCTAGGGCCCCGGCTGAAATAAGCCCCTAGAATACCGGCTTCTCCGGTGAGGAGATTGTATGTGTGTGTGACCACAGACTGCCTTCAGCTCGGCAGTTAGCTGTGAACTCCTGTGGGGTTAACAGGGCACAGCGTCTTGTTTCGGTGCGACTCTGTGAAGTAACAGAAGTCGCTTAAACCGCCATATAGCGCCGTCTTTTGCTAGCAGCAGGTTCCTCCTGCACGGTGGACCCCGGGCTGCGAACGCACCAATAATAACATCTATATTTACTCGGTGCGTTCCGCTAGCCCTAACAGGCGTACTCATGAAAATTTGCACAACAACTTTTGTGGTCCATTTTCTCCTTTTACATTTGTGAAAATAAAAACATTGTGGCTGAAAAATCATTTTTGTGGAAAAAATGTGATTTTTTATTTTCACGGCTCTACGTTCTAAACTTCTGTGAAGCTCCTGGGGGTTGAAAGTGCTTACCACACAGCTAGATAAGTTCCTTGAAGGGTCTAGTTTTTAAAATGGGGTCACTTGTGGGGGTTTTCCAATGTTTAGGCACATCAGGGGCTCTTCAAATGCAACATGGCGTCCGCTATCAATTCCAACCAATTTTGCGTTCAAAAAGTCAAAATGTGCTCCTTCCCTTCCGATCCCTGCCGTGCGCGCAAACAGTGGTTTTCCCCCATATATGGGGTATCAGCATACTCATGAGAAATTGCATAACAACGTTTGGGGTCCATTTTCTCCTTTTACAATTGTGAAAATAAAAACATTGTTGCTGAAAGATCATTTTTGTGACTAAAAAAAAGTTAAATGTTAATTTTTTCTTTCCATGTTCCTTTAGCTGCTGTGAAGCACCTGAAGGGTTAATAAACTTCTTGAATGTGGTTTTGATCAGCTTGAGGGGTGCAGTTTTTAGAATGGTGTCACTTTTGGTTATTTTCTTTCATATTGACCCCTCAAAGTGACTTCAAATGTGATGTGGTCCCTAAAAAAAATGGTTTTGTAAAATTTGTTGAAAAAATTAGAAATCGCTGGTCAACTTTTAACCCTTATAACTTTCTAATGAAAGAAAATTTTAGTTCAAAAATTGTGCTGATGTAAAGTAGACATGTGGGAAATATTATTTATTAACTATTTTGTGTGATATGACTCTCTGATTTAAGGGTATAAAAATTTAAAGTTTGAAAATTGCAAAATTTTCAAAATTTTTGCCAAATTTTCATTTTTTCACAAATAAATGCAAGTCATATCAAAGAAATTTTACCACTAACATGAAGTACAATATGTCATGAGAAAACAGTGTCAGAATCATCAGGATCCGTTGAAACGTTCCAGAGTTATTACCTCATAAAGTGACAGTGGTCAGAAGCGTAAAAATTGGCAGGGTCAGAAAGGTGAAAACAGGCTGGGTCTTGAAGGGGTTAATAGAGGTATTTTTACAGGGCATGAATCCAGTCTGGTCAGGGTGTATAAGGTTTAATATAATAGTATTTAGTCTAGTGGCTAGAACCTTGGTGAAAATCCTATAATCCACATTAACCAGCGATAAGGGACGATAAGATCCACACTCAAGGGGGTCTTTTCTTTCTTTCTTAAGTATAATGATATTCGCTTCATAGAAGGAGTCCGGCAGATAATCCCCCCCCCCAAGCCCCTTAAATACTTTCAGAAGAAGTGGTGCCAATGTATCTCTATACTTTTTATATACTTTAATGGGAAACCCGTCTGGTCTTGGAGCCTTCCCAGAGGCCAAATCCATCATAGCGTTTTCAATTTCTTCTATAGTAAAATAAGCTTCCAAAAAGTAGAACTCAGCGTAGGGAACTCTATATCAGACAAGTAGTCTAAACATTCTGGGATACCAAGGCCACTCCCAGAGCTATATAATGCTCTTTAATAATCATGAAAACGATGAAGTATATCCTCTGTTGAGGTTGCCATCGAATTATCCGCCCTTCGAATCTTAAGAATATTGTTGGATGTGTTGTACTGACGCACCAAAAAAGCCAAAAACTTACTAGATTGGTTCCCCATTTCAAAGTAAGACTGACTGGTAAAAAATAACTTACGTTTAGATTTAGTATCCATGTATTGGGTATATAACCTCTTAGAGGTCAACCAAGCCATCCTATTTTCATTAGTCTGGCTAGATAAGTAAGCTGATTCCGATTCGCAGTTCCATCTCATTATCCTCCTCAGTGGTTATCTGCTTAATATAAGAGATTGTAGAGGATAAACATCCTCTCAGGTGCCTTAAGGGCGTCCCAGAACAAATGAATATTCTGGTTTTCAGGATGGGATTCAATAAAGCAATTAATTTGATCTATAGTTCTGTCAGTAGGACCTATTCATTTCAACCAGAATGGGTTTAACTTCCAGAATGTATTATGTTTTGACTGGCCAAAATTAAGTTTGAGTGTAACTAGACTATGATCTGAGATTCCCCTTGGACCATGTTCTATATCATCCACCCACATCGCTAGACCACTGGAACCGAAGATATAATCTATACGAGACAAAGTACGTCTAGTGGACGAGTGACATGTGTATCCCTTGGCTTGAGGATAACGTATCCTCCAAATATCCAACCCACTATTTCCCCCCATAAACAGTGCTAGTGGAGACAGAGATGTAGATGGGGTTACCCCCGAAAACCCATCATCCAACCTGATTCTATCAAGGGAGTCATCCATCACCAAATTAAAATCCCCCATACATATAACATATGCATCTGGGTAGTTTAGAGCAAAGCTCATTGCCTTTTGAAGAACTGACACATTGGCTGTAGGGGGATTATAAATACACAAAATAACATACCCTCTTGAATTAATCAATGCATATACAAAGACAAACCGTCCCTCAGGATGTCTTCGGGCTTCTTTAACATCCCACCTAACATCCTTATGTATTAACAATGAAACCCCTGTGGAATATCTGGTACGAAATGCATGAATTTACCATTGTACCCAAGGTTTCTGTCCAAACCTAGCTGAGTCTCTAGTCAGGTGCGTCTCAACCAACGCCACAATATGAGGACCATAACATTTAATCTGGGAAAAAACCTTAATTCTTTTCCGAGGAGATTTGAGACCCCTCACATTCCATGTCATACAAATAACCTCGGAACCCATATTGCTTTACCCGAATATGGTATGCATATCACACAATATAAATTATAGGCATCATATATAGACTCTCTGCAGCAGTACCTACTAAAACAACAAGCAGAACTTTTGAAAAGAGAAACATCAGAAAGTTCAAAATAAAGGAGCAAAATTCCACTCTCCTATCTTGAATTTCATCGGGGGATACCCTCACTGAACATAGAGTCTGGTTTACTTTGTAGTTGGACGCCAATGCGACGAGCTCCAATTAAACAGTTAGTAGAAAAGATCCAGTTATCTGTCAATAAATCAGGATTCCTGTCCTGGTGATCCTTTATGGGACCGCACCCAGACCATTGCCTCCACTGGGTTCGTAAAAAATATGGAGGAGCCTTCATGAACAATTCGAAGTCGGGCTGGATATGTCATTGAATGCAGAGCATTCTTCTCCCTGAGCTTCTTCTTAACTTCCATTAATTTGGTCCTTTGCTTCTGGAGTTCCATGGAGAAATCAGGGAATATCGAAATTGTAGCACCATTAAACTTAATAGGACTCTTTTGTCTTGCCATCCTTAATACAGCATCTCAATCTTTGCAGTTTAGGAGACGTGCTAGAAAAGGCCTAGGTGGAGTGCCCAGTGGAAGCGGTTTTGTAGGGACTCTATGAGCCCTTTCCACTGAAAAAGTAGAAGAGAAATTATCCCCAAAAGTATCTTTAAGCCAGCCTTCTAAAAATTTCTTAGGCTGTTAACCTTCTGAGCGCTCCGGCAGTCCTATAATCCGGATATTATTCCGGCGCAATCTGTTTTCGAGGTCGTCTGCCTTTTGTTTCCAGGCATTTATGGAGCCCGCCACTTTTGTTAGCTTAGTTTCCATGGGTATAAGGTTATCTTCCAGATGGGACACTCTTGTTTCAACTTATGTAATACGACCACTCATAGCTTTCATATCTTGCCGGGACGCCCCACCTCAGAATGCACATCTTCTATTTTCCCTGTCAGGGACGTTCTAGTTAAATATATGGCCTGCATTAACTGTTCAGATGCCTGTCTAAGGGTTAAATCCTCCTGTATACCTTCCTCCTCACTGTCAGAAGCATGGTTTTTACGTTGATCTGTAGCTTTAGCTTGTGATGTAGCATTCCTGAGAGATCGTGCATTATCAGATGGATCAGTCCTTGCAAATTCTTTCAGTTTAGCAGCTATCCCTGAGCCTTTGGAGCAACTCATAGTTAATAATAATGAAATATAGTAAACTGAATTATGTAGAGTCTCCTCTTCCTTAAGACCATCCACAGTAGTAAAAAGATAAGGAACGTAAATCAAGCAGCTCTGGGCAGGTTAACCCCTTTCTGACATTGGACGTACTATCCCGTCGAGGTGGGCCCGTACGACCACCGACGGGATAGTA